>NC_090869.1:33138359-33143359 GCF_036669935.1 Montipora foliosa
ACAGCCAACAAAGGGTTCAGTTTACCAGGAATAAGCAGTTATGAAGGATGTATATTAAGTATGTATATAGTGGTCGTAGGTAATTTAGTGTAAGTATTTGCAATGTGTTTTGTGTCAAAAAAAAAGTTATGAAAAAGTAATTTTTTCAAGGCCCAAGCCATACCCTGTAAGTTTAACCCATTGACGACAAAAATTGTCTGGCGTTAGACAGAGTAAAAACTAAGTCTGACCGGTTTCGGCCGGGTTTGAACGTCAAAGGGTTAAAGTAGCAATCAAGGGCAGAGAACTGGCACAGTGGTGATAGCACTTGTCTTCCCCCAATGTGGCCTGGGTTCAATTCCCAGATTTTACGTTTCCTAGTGCATTGAGTTTGTTGGTTCTCAACTCTGCTCTGAGAGGCTTTTTCCCGGGTACTCCTGTTTTCTCCTCTCCGGCAACCAATGTTTAGACTATCAAGTCTTCTTGGATAAGGACTATAAACCATACGCCCCGTCTCACAAATATCTTTGATTTTCATAAGTTCCCTGTAGGACGTTAAAGAACCCACACACTATTTGAGAAGAGTAGGGGATGAAGTTCCTAGTATTGTGGCTGTCCTTCATGAGCGTATGGGTGGGTGGGTATAGCAGGTCCAAATCAGCTGTATAGCTGTCAATACTTCAACCTGTTTGAACAAATAAATAACAAACAAACAAAGAAAAAAACGGAATTCCAACCCATGCCCTCTGAAATACCATGCTCTACCAACTAAGCTTTGAAACCACACAGTTGGCATCCCAGAGGTCATGGGTTCGAATCGTGTTGGAGACACCTGGATTTTTCTGGTGTCTATTTGTGACAATTGCTAAAATTGTCCAAATATTAGTATTAGTATTATTTATCTACCACTGATCTGAACACAGTGGGCAATTACGGAGTAAAGAGTAATGATGTTACATTGAACTCATACCAAAAGTACCGAGAAGCTCCCTCTCTTGTTTATACTACTGCTATATGAGTTAGCACTGCAATATATGGAATATACAAGCCAATGGAAATGTTCAATACACATACATCACTCGACGGAGGTCCCTCGACTGTCAAAGACACAAGATGTTCTCCTCGTAACAAAACCAAACCGAGCACTCTTTTTTCCTCGCGCTCCGGCGCTTTGCTACTCTTTGGCTTTATTTTCCTAAATTCATCACAGTCTCCCAAAATAATGTTCATATGCTTGTCAAAAGCTAAAAATGTTCCTATAAAACTCCGGCCATCTTGCAACGTGCACCGCATTCGGTAGTTGATATGCTGAAGCATCTTCGAACTCTTTCCCACCGTCTGCAGAGGAAAATTGCAAAATAAATCAAGACATGTAAACTTCAGTCATCTAAGAAACATTTCCATAAAACTCACCATCTTGGCGGCTAAGATGTTCCAAGATAGAGCAGATGGAAAGTAAAGGCCAAGAGGGGTTTCCAACGAACGTTCCAAGACGTTTACTCGCATGTAAAGTTGCTGCTGACCAAAATTCAACGGGCTCAAGATAGCTCTCGAATCAAGGATGGCGGAAAGCGAGGAAGCACTCGGGGAAAACACTATCAAAACAGACGAAGAAATAGAGGTTGATTTAGCAAAATGCGTGGCAGGATTTGCCCAGTACTGTCAGGTTGATGTCAGAAATGAGGTATGATAGCCATCGGGCGTTAAAAGCGAGGAATAGTTTGTTGCAAGGCTGCGAAAATTGTCTAAATAACATAAGATTTTGTTTTTAATTTTCAGTCCAAAGCCATCGAAGATACAATAGAGGATATGCTTGTCCGTTTGGACGAATTTTCACACCTTGCTGACACGGTAATCATGAAGATAACAAATTTAGTTCCCGTGTTAGTCATGACTTTGCAAGCTGTCGTGTCGATTGCTCTAGTTGACCCTCTTTGACATGTGAAATATATTCAGTTTCACAGACGCATGACCATTTAAACATTTCGAAATTTGCACTTTTTGATGGTTTTATCTCCCGATTTTTCGCACTAATTCCTTCAAATAAGTGTAAGTAGATAAAATGGTGAATTTCTTGTCTTCGTTTGCGGCAGATTTAAACTACGTTTCCATTTTTTAACTTGGAAACAGAAACTGCCGTCCCACATTGTGGCTATTTTCTCCTGGCCTGATTACATGACACATTTTGCTTTAACAAGTAACGTCCTTATCGGGGGTTGCGTGACTTTTCCGTGATCTCTTAGTGAGATTGGTCCTGCTAACACCCTTACTTACAACGCTTTCGCACGAACTTATGAAAGATCGTGCAATTTTTGGACCCTTTCCCAACTGGGAAAGACTTTACTCTTAACATTCAAATTTAATGGAATTCTTCAGCAAGTAATTGCTAACTTATTGGACTGCTTGACCTGTCATATACCTTTTTATGATAGTCATTCTTCTTGAGATTTTCCTGACTGAGTGCAAAAATTATATGATCAAGTTTCAAGAATTTAATTTGCTTCTGTACAGATAGTAGACATTCATCAGTCATAGGAGTCCTCTACTGGTAATATCCTTATTCTGGTCCTTTGGCCTTCTTAGTCCTATGTAACTGCCTCCAGTAAGTATTAAATGTCGACATTTTACCCAAAAGAAATCCAAAAAGGTGAAAAAATTAATATAACCAGAAATAGACAATATTTTATTCCATTCTCTAAGATAAATCATTCCACATACTTTATTCACTTTACTGGAGTCCATCACAAGGCTTCAAATGCTTACTTGGGGAGATGTGCATTTCCATTCTTTTTGATAGCTAAGAGACCTTGACCTGGTTTTTATTATTTTGATAAAGAAATTCACTTTTCTGTCATCTTTGCTTGCTTATGTAGATACGCAATGATTCTTCACAATCCTTGATAGAAATCATGCCACAGCTTCATTTGAGATCACAGGAATTACCAACAATATTCAGAAAAATAGATCAACTGGAGGTAAAATATTAAATAAGGCTTGTTTTTTTAATATCTCATCAGTTAACACCATTGTTGGTAAGGTAAACGTATATAAATTCCCATTTGCTAGCCATACTTATTTTGAAGAAGTCTTAGATTTTATTAGTACTCGCTTCACTTGATTTCACTCTGTTTTTCACTACACTCAACAAGAAAAGCATGTGTTTGTCACAAGATTGCAATAAGAGTCAATAAAACCTCCTCCTATTGCCTGAATGTGATATTCCATTTCCGATCTAAGTCACTTTGCTGTTAAGTGATTGACCATCAATTTTACTGTATTAAAAGTCGCTTCTGGTCACTTGTGCATCTCATCAGTAGCATTTGTAGAATTGACAGTTGCTTTCTCTTTGTTTATTTTTTTATTTTTTGTTTATTTTGGTTCAGAGTCAAAAAAGTTTTGTTATTAATTGTGACGCTACTGTAAGTTTTGTGCAAATTGACAAATAAATGTGTTGCAGCAACCTCATTCCCAAGGTGTCTCTTGTAACAGGCTAAGAGACACGAAACGAGGTTGGTGTTACAGCTGATAAAGGCAGTCTGCACATCAAACCAGGCCAAGCATTTTCACCCTTGGAATGTTATAAGCTGTTTCCTGCACACTGTGTGTGATTTCGAAAATGATGAAAGCCTCCTTCCAATTTGGTTTATTTGGGTTGTTTCTTAAGTTCCATATTAATGATTACTTTGGGAGTATATACTTTAGGTAGTTTAGGAGTCTTTTCTTTACCCTGTGTGTATTTTATCAAATTGGACAGTTATTAATTTCATTTACTTTTGTAACAGGTCTTTGTAAATGCTGTCAAAAAAAATGTTGATCAAGTAGAGGAAAGTGTCGCAGCTGCAGAAAGGGAGCTTGGCAGTCACACCATTCAAAAAGTGCTGAATTCAATTCCAGGCTTAAGGCAGGTAAGGCTTACTCTATTTTACTCTGGTTTGTTAGAGTACAGTGAATGTTGTTAATAGCAAGACTCAAGCCTTGAAAAAGAAGATGGAATTTCATGATTAATAATATTGAAGCTTTACACTGCTGTAATTTACAGGAGGTAGATGCAGTCCCAGTGTCAATCCACAGCATCATGGATTAAATCAAACCCACACAACAAGAATTTCTAGAGAAAAAAGTGCCTTCCGTTCTTATTAGAAGATTGACACTACAACACTTTATCACTTAACAGCAATGTTATGGTACCACATCAGACACCAATTATTGCTGAAAAATATCCGCTAATTTTTTTGACGTAAAGAGTTACCGTGGTAACAGGAAAGACCTGCAAAAACACCCATATTTTGGCTTTAGTTGCTCATATCTCAAAAACGAACTCGGTGACCCCCATTTTTATTTCTGAAATGTAATCAGCATGTCAGAATGAAACTTTCTGTGAAGTTTAAAAAAATTGTGTGCAGCGGATTCAGAGCCACCTTAAATAATTGAAAGGATAAGGTAGCTCTGAATCCGCTGCACGGAATTTTTTAAACTTTGCAGAGAGTTTTATCTTGACTTGCTGATCACTTTTGTACAATAAAAAATTGGGGTCACCTAGTTTGTTTTTCATGTATGAGCAACTTAAGCCAAAATGTACGGTCTTTTTGCAAGGCTTTCCTGTTGCCATGGTAACCTTGTTACGTCACAAAAATGACTTCATCTTGTTCAGTAATAATAAAATTGATGTTTCTCATGGTACCATAACATTGCTGTTACGTGATAAAGTGTTGTAGTGTCAATCCTTTAAATAACAAGGTCTCTTGAAAGTGTTGAAACTGGTTTGAGCCACCTTAATGAACAGAAACATTGCACAGTTACAACCATGTCTATGCCAGGAGTGTTCTTTTAGTGCAAGGTGTAGAAGTATGAACTTGTATGGGGATCAAGATCTCATGTAACTCTGCAATTTTCTATCAAATCATTTTTTTTAGATGAAGCCCAGTCCTACCAAGAAGGAGAAGAATTTAGCCGAGTGGCAAGCACCAGCCATCTTTAAGACCAGTGATTTCTTTGGTGTTAGCGCTGTAGATGATACTTGC
>NC_090869.1:33150859-33168359 GCF_036669935.1 Montipora foliosa
TATAACAAATTTAATTAACAAATTGAATATTACGAATTTCGCTTCTTTGAAAGTTTCTCTCTGCAAAGAATGCACTCATACGGTGTTCATCCGCAAAATCGTGCGGGTTGATGTTCAGTGGGATACCAGAGTAACAGATAGCTTCAACTTAAGTCATGAATAGTTGTAACACTTCGCTAGAACAGCAAACATCCTCCACCCTCCCTTCAATGTTGTGTTTACCGGTTGGTTTTTGCACTCGAACCCATAAAGTCAACATTAAAGGGGGACAGGGGGCAAATTTGCGTCTGTGTTACAACATTTGTGATCGAGACGGTAGGTTAGGCGCCCAACCGTCTAGCACACCAGTCAGTCTATTGTTCATGCAAGCTGCGAGTTGATCCTTGGTGCCGATACAAGCAACCAAGAGCCATCCAGAAACACTCCATATTCTGTGACCCCATTTATCATTTGCAAAAGTAAAAATATCCTCTGAAGCTAACTTCACCGAATAGAAGATTAAGGTGGCTTTGAATCCGTTCTTGATACCTATTTTTTTTACTTTGCAAAGAAGTTCTTCTCAACCTGGTTTTCTCTTCTCAGCAATAACAATTGTGGGCCACCGCAATCGTTTTTGAGATATAGGCATTTAAAGTGCACCTAAAACTTAAATATTTTTCGTCCCTAATATAAATCTCCACATATGTAACCATTGTTACACAGAATTTTGCTTTTTCTGTGCCGTGTTACTAGGCCACGTTAACCTGCCAGAACAAGCTGTAATTTGAACCCACGACCGTGATGTGAGAGAGGCGTGGGTCAATTCTCGATTTTACGCCACAAACTGCTTTGCATTCCAGTTTTAAAGAAACTTTGCACAACGTCGTTTCCAGGGTCTCTCTTCTGTGCCTCCCTTCGACAAGGCAGAGAAGAGAGACCCGCCACACGTGGTTGAATTTTGCATTGCAAAGCAGTTTGTGACGTAAAATAGAGAATAGAGTCGGCATGCCTCTCACGTCACGGTCGTTGGTCCAAATTACTTCTAATTTTGATAACTTTGCCCGTCTTACCCGGCAGATAAATAGCGAGATTTTGAGGTAAGAATGGTAAAACATGTTTGCTTTACTATAGGTGGGGAGATTAATACTGTAGACGAAAAATATTTGAGTTTAGCTGCAACTTAAAGACAAAATATGGAGGGTTTTTACCCGGGGGAGGGACTCCCATATGAAACAGACGGGGATGCTCGTCGTCTCGCTTAGGGGTGTAAATTTTGGATTTTGGTCTCGCTTAGGGTGTTCCGGGCAAAACGCCAATATTTTATGCCACCAAGGTCTCGTTTAGGGTTCTGCGAAGTAACACAGAATTACGCGAAGAGAAACAGAAGTCAAATTTCCTTTTAAATTTTCTTTTTAGATAAAAGCATTCGATGATTATGCCTTTTTATCATTAAAACTCATTGCGTGTCGTATTTTTGTGTTTTTAAACGGTCTCTTTTAGGGGTCAAAATTTGCTTAAGCCACGCCTAGATTGGTCTCCTTTAGGGGTTAAATTCAAAATTTCCGACGAGCATCCCCGTCTGTTTCATATGGGAGTCCCCCCCCCCGGGGGTTTTTAGATAGCTCTTTTGTGGCTATGGTGACTTTTTACGTCACAATAACTGCCCATCAAGCTACTCTAAATGCGAAATGCGCGCTTGTCTTTACCAAACCAAAAGAGCCAAAGACGCGAAATCTTCCAAAACGCTAAACGTCATTAAAAGAAAGTTCGTGCCAGCCTTCGTTGATTCCTAATTTCTACGTGTGATATTATGTTACAGAACTCCCTCGGTGTCACATAGCTTGAGAACAACCACAGGTAAACTACCCTCTGTTAGTGGGGGCCGTTCATTAAAATCTGAGCATCGATCTTTTGTTATTTAAAAAAGAAATACAGATGATCAATACGAAGGCTACAATTTGTTCCAATATGCAGAATTTAAAGCAAATGAGTCAATAAAAATTTCAAGGAACTAACCGCCGAGGTCAAATATTCATCTCGCAAGATATTGCTTAAAACAGACGGGACGGCGCAAAAACATGACACATGACTCAGTTAACATTTTCTTGCGGAAACTTTTGTTGAATCATTTCCTTTGAATTCTGCATATTGGAACAAATTGTAGCCACCGTATTGTTCATCGGTATTTCTTCTATAAATAACAAAAGATCGATGCTCAGATTTCAATGAACGGCCCTCCACTAACAAAGGGTGGTCTTCCTGTGGAACAACCTTTCTCTCGTCGATTGTAATAAGACGCCTTCTCGTCGTTTACAATGATGATGATGAGGGCCTCATGATTTTCATTGACTCTCCAGAAGGATAAGTCAAGATTAGGAGAGGGATTTAATTTTACTTCTGACCATTTCTTCCACCTTCTCCGTCTTCTCGGTAGTCTAGAGGCGTAGTTCTTTCAAGGACTTTCTTTGTCTTTACTTCAAAATTCTTCGTTCCCAACTTTTCAACGCCCGTGGCTCATTCTTAAGGATGGTGCTTACTATTGTTATTGCGCATACGTTCTGCGCACCTCGAGATATTCGTGGTTACCCTCAATTTTCTTTTTTGATTTCAATAACACTTGTTGAGATCTACATTTCATACATAATCATAAACCGGGGTAAAAATACCTTTGAATTAGTAGGCACCATCCTTATGGAGGCAGTTAATCCTCAAATTTCGAGGAAAACTTGATCGACGACCTAAATTGAAAAGAAGGTTGTGAAGGGAGTTCATTAGATTAGTTTTTTAAGTTCGAAACGTTTTTGGAATATTTTTGAAAAGCCCGCCTAAAATTTTAATTTTAATCAATGACAGTCATTAAAATTGGCCTTAAAGTTACCATTAGTTATGGTTTGTTGATTTTGGTTGCTATGTGGTTTTTCGGCACGGTTTTCCGAAAAAATTTCCAAATCTGCTCTTCCGTGATTCACAAGTGCTATATTTCTTATTCCTTTCCCCCTGTCCAACCCAGCAGTCATTGCGCGTTATGCGGGACGAGTATCGAAATTGCGTGTCTGTTTATATATCGTCAGGGTTGTATCTTTGAATTTGTTCATGGAAGGAGACGGAGAAACCAGTAGAAAAAGAAAAGGGAAGTTTAGAGCTTGTTGAAGGAAAACAAGGAAAGGTTTTCATGGAAAGAAAGCGTGGGGGGTGGGGGAAATTTGAAGGCAAACAGGCAGACATGACACAGGAGTGGAAACACGCGTGGAGCTACAACCGAGCACATCCAAGGCTCAAAATGAGTACGACGATTTTCTAGACCGTACTGCACGAAAGAGTATGTCAGAAGCTAAACTTTTAACAGTTCTTTCGAGAATTTTGATCATTAGTAGGCACGGTCCTTAACTAACGAGTTTTGGCGTTTTCTTTAACGTTTACCTTTGCGCTATTGAAACAAACACTACATTTTAAAGTGTTTGGATAAAGTTAAATCCGGCAAATATTCTTTAAATGCTTTGTTAAACGGTTTGACGTCCGTCTTTATTATGCGGTGTGATGAAACTCTAGTGCTCTGTGAAAAAAAACACTTGAAAACTTTAATCTGCTTTATTTCTACCATTTATATTAGATGACAATTTTCTAAAATAACTGCAGAGGTTGTAATCTGCGGCATTCGCTAACTTCGAAAAAGTATTTTACCATGCTAACGGATTTCTCCAAAAAATTCCACCTGGAAAATCGAAAAGACGAAGGGATATGTGCTTGTTGCGCGGTAAAAAAAACTTTTGTCAGCTTTCCCATTGTTTAAACAATTTAATTTGGACTTTCCAGTTTTGTTTTGAGCAAGCAAAATCGACGTCGAAAATACTTGTATAAGCGTCGAATCGAAAGATCGCTCCTTTAGTTTAGTCCAGAAATAAACAGATAGACTAAGTTGCTGTTAATTCCAGGGTTGTTCCAGTCCGGCCTTTGTGGGAGCTAACGGCCTGTGATGCAGTTCTTCCGGAAATCACATTTTGTCCGTTTGCACCTGTAAAGGACTAGAATGACGAAGGTTTCTCGATTTCTTGGTAAATGGTAAAGATCCACATCTCGTGCAAATCAGTTCCTCTATGATCGGCTAAACCTAACCTTCCATGGAAGAGTAAATACCACGCACCAATTTTTTTTATTACTAAATGTCATCTAGCAATAGGAACACAACTACTTTTGCCGCACTATTTAATTTTATCAAACTCTACCCACCCCCTCTCCTAACGAAGTTTATTTACGAGAAATGAATGAAGGGGGTAGTTTCTAAAGAAACTGTAGTGCTGCGTCGGTGGGGAAGTAGTATACAAAAATTTGGTTTTATCAACGGAGTTGATAATGTAAATTGACCACCGTACAGAGATTCTAAAAGCTTTTAGAATCTCTGTACGGTGGCCAATTTACATTATCAACTCCGTTGATAAAACCAATTTTTTTTTTACGAAAAACTAGTTGCTGGGCAACGAGCGAAACAGAGTCCTAGGGCGTTAAAAGAAAAGGAGGACTGGGAAAAAAGGCGTAGGGAAATCGGATTACCAGCAAATAACCCTTTTCACGGTTAGTTTTTCTCATCTAGCATGTATGTGAGGCAATTTCTGGCTATTTTGTAGTTTTAACCCGAAATTGCCTCGCACCCACGTTAGATTACATTGTAATGCAAATGAGAAAAACTAACTGTGAAAAGGGCTATTGGTGGGCGTAATGCGAAACACTGGGCTTTTAGGGCAGGCGCTCCCTCCCATTTTTCTCCTCGCGCGTTTTTCTCCCCTTTTTTGCGCCTACCACGCAGGCTACACCGCCGGATGGATGCTATACACCTTGGGCGTTTACCATTTGCACGGAAAATCCGGTTGGCATTGAACGCTCGTAATGATACAGGATTTTCCCGGTGTGGTGTTTTGCCAAGGCCTAGTCTCTCGCGGTCGGTACAAAACAATAGCAAATCAAAATGGCGGCAATGGCGGCTGCATCTGCAGTGTCGAAAGGCGGGAAAAGAGGCCGAGGTGAACCGGATCGAGTGGGAGTTTACAAATGGCACAGGAATTTTCCGGTCATTTCGGTTGGAACAGGAAAAGAGGAATACATCTGAGGAAACTTTCCGGTGGAATGAGCTGTACCATTTGAATTTCCAACCGGAGTTTTCGCTTTTTGTTGACAAACGGTAAATGCTCCTTATTTCAAAATGGCCGCCATTTTAGTATTCTTTTGTTTCCTTGCAAATCGGCCCTTTTGCCCTCGCTTTCAAACGCAAAATTCAAGAGAATATTTAACCTTGAACGAGGCCAAAAGGGCCACTTTCAAATCAAACAAAAGAATACTAAAATGGCGGTCATTTTGGAATAAAATGTTTACCCTTTGCGCTACAAGAACCCCTGTGTAGCTAGAGAGTAGAGCATCTGTCCGGTGTTACGGAGATCGTAGGTCTGCCTAAGACTTTGATTTTTCTATTGTCCTTTTTCCCGTCGTCCCTGTCGCCTAGAACCTAGTTTATCATCCTTCTCAGGGCACACTGCACCTAAATATCAATAGTTGCGACTTCAACTTTATTTACATTTAAAAAAATTATTTGCCTTCATGAATGGGATGATTCTTGCGAATTCAAATACAGTTCTTAAACATACAGATAGTTCTATCTTATAGTTTCCCGAGTCTTCTTCTTCCATCTCCGGACCTCATTCCTCGTTCTTACAGCTGACAAGCACCAGCAACGAGGAACACCATGCTATCTCGCTCGCATGGTAGCAAACTTTTTTAGTCCATTTTCCAACACAGCTTGTTTCATTCCTCGTTCCACCAAAACACATGTTACACCTAGGAAATGGAAAATTTTTCAACGAATACAAAAACAAGTTTTTCTTCATTTAAAAGTACTTTCAAAACAAAAAAAGGGTCTTTCCGCTTCCCTGAGCAAAATTTCCAGTCTTGCCACTGACGTTAAGTCGTTTCAAATATTAATTAGTTCCATTTGGGAAAAAGGGAGAAGTACTATGTTTCAGCACGTGCGAAAAAAAAATATATATATATCGCCTTTTGTCATTTAAAGTTTCCTTGCTGTCGTGGTTTTAACGTTTCCGTCAGGATTCGGTTGCTCTCACGGCATCTTCGCAAAAAGACTCGACGCTCTAGAAAACTTACAACACAAAGTGGGAGATGATCAACCCCAACTTTTTCCAGGGAAATGAAGGATCAAACGCATTCAGTTGATCCATGTCGAACCTTGAACTGAGGTTTCATATAAATTTCATGAGCAGAAAAAGGGATTCCGAAAATCCTCGTTACCTTTTTGGAGTAACAAGAATCAGGAGTCCATGAGTAGGAACTTGCCTATCCCATATAATTATACAAGCCCTATGAGTCAACCTTTACGCGTATCTTTCTACTTTTAGAACGCCACGAGTTCTTCGGCTCCGCAAGCACTGTTTGGAATGGCCAAGTAGAATAAGTATGGGTTATTGACCAAGCGTGAGGTCAAGATGACTGGATATTGGATATTGGCCAAGTTCTTTTTTTGCGTGTTTATGGACCGAGACGAAGTCGAGGTCCATAAACACGCAAAAAAAGAACGAGGCCAATATCCAGTCATCTTGACCGAACAATCTTGGTCAATAAAGGATTTATTATATGACTTAAAACACCAAAAAATGATCTTTGATCTTGCGGGACCAAGCGAGAAATCCCGAGCGGGCAGTATCGCTCCATCTTGCCCGCTCGGGTAGCCAATCAGAGCGCGCGATTTGGTTCATCTTGCCCGCTCACGGAGCTAGTCATATAATAAAGTAAGTTATTGTCAAACGAAGACAAAAATAGTGCAAAAAATGATGCAAATTGTGCAAATTGATATAAATTGATGTAACAGTGAACCTCCTGCGAAAGGGTTAGATACGAGCAAAAAATAGCGCATAGGAAGGCTCATGGGCTTCTGCAAAAATACAAAATGTGTCTTTAAGTCTTTAATGAGTTTACTCCTAAAACAGCAATAACTATACAGCAATAACTATGTGACAAGAATTCTGGAGATGATTCTACAAAGTGCACACCCCTCGCTACTTGTCCTACTCAGAAAAGTTTGTGATTTGCTTTTACCCAATCTGCTGATCTCCTGAATGTTTCTTTCTTCGTCATCAAAGAACAGCATATCTTTGTAAGGGATACCACTGGCCTGTGCAAACCTAAAATAGAAAGTAAAAAGTGCAAGAGTGGATCGACGATAAATAACAACTATGTGAGGGCTTGCTGCATGACAAAATCCGATATTTTGCCTTAATTTCAAAGCTATAATGTCAGCCTCTGTCATGCATTTTCCCTGTAATTAAGTAACTCCTTTAATAAGTGTCAGTGCCTTTTGCCTTTTCTTCAGGTGTCTATAAGAAACAACCGCTTAAATTGTCCAGATGAGTGTGGAACCAGGGAAGAGTGACGTAAAGGCTCTCTAGCTTAAGATAGCACTCTTTTAAATTGGCGTCACGATCTAGTGCCCAAAGCATTGTGGGATTATATTATACATGCAAAACGCGAGTTTAAAAGTCTGAAAGCACAAAACTCCCGTGCTGCATATTAATTCTACGGCGTACACACACACATTGCATTCTTAAACTAGTGAGCCTTTGACGAAATTTTGTCCTCCATCCAGCTCTCTCAAGATCATAAAGTTAGTTATGGCGGACCCATTAAATAGGAAAATTCCAGTTAAAATAAACGGGTGTCTTTTTGAAATCAAGGCTTAAAACTTCGGTCACTTAGTGTTTATTAAGTAAAGTACGATGGTCCGGGTGAGTGTAGTCCTGAGAAGGACTGTTTGAGATGACATTGACTGACGTTTTGACAACCTGAGCGGAAGTCATCTTCTGACTTAAGGAGCTTCAAAGTAGTTTCAACAAAAAGGATTGAATCCACCCAACTGTTTCACATGAAGGAAAGGTTACAAGATGCACTCATTCATGTAACTTAATACAGTACCATGGCAACAAAAGAGCTGTCTAAAAACACCCTATATTTTGTCTTTGATGCTTATATCTCAAAAACAAACTCGGTGACCCCCAATTTTTATTGTAAAGTGATTACTAGAGTAAGGTAAAACTCTCCACAAAGTTTAAAAAAACTCTCTGGAGTGAATTGAGAACCACCTTCACAATTGGAAAATGAGAATTTTTGTTAACTTTGTATAGAGTTTTATCTTAACTTGCTAATCACAGTCTGGCAATAAGAAAATGGAGGTCACGGAGTTCTAGTTCAATCGCTTCAAGACAAATGGGCGTTTTACATGGCTCTTTTGTTGCGATGGTAACATATTACGTCACATCGATGAGTGCATCTCTTTAATGAAAAGCAATTGAATAAGGTGCATAAGATGTATTTATTTCATTCATCAACATAAAACAATAACCCAATTTCACAGCTCTGGGGTATAAAATAAGGATCTCAACAAGTTTTTTCTCCTAGAGCATAGCCTGTTGTGCCTTTGACCAAGAGTGACTTTGTATATATAAATATGGGTGTATTGAAATTCATTCAAAAATTGACAAATTTAATCTATCTATTTATTTCTTTATATATTTATTATGTTTGTTCACTTGATTATATTGTAAGTATGGAAAAGAATGATAGAACTCAAACATGACTAAACAAAATTACAGAAAGTTACCCAAGAACCACATTAGTATATATACTAATGAGCAAGATTTCAATATTTTGTAAAAGGAAACATGCAAAAATATTTGGAGAAACAAATTCAGCAAAAGAAACCTTTAAAATAAACTTAATGTTTAAGATTTATTTACAGAAATTAGGAGATTGAAGAATCAGGTATCACTTCCAAGCCAACATTAACGAAAGGTTTTTTTCTGGAAACTTACTTTTTAAAATGTGAGACTTTTGAGCCTGGGTAGATCTCTTTGTAAGAGAAATACTTGTCAATATCTAAAACTCTCAAGAGTTCCTTAGCTGCAGGAGGGTCCTCTGTTCTGCAGAAAATAAAATCACAACATTTTTTAAATCCAAAAATAAAACTTCTCTCAACATGGAAACATGAGAGCACTTCAAGGAGGGCTCAAGGAAGTTTTTGATGCCGCCAACAATGTATCAATATAATAATATTAGAACAAACATTTTTCTGACATTATAAAGGCAGTGCTAGAAATAAAAAAAAAAGATCAGGTTTTCCCTCTTTCAAAATCCTGGTAAACAAGGCTGTGAATTTGGTTGTCAATTAAGAAATGCCCTAATATTTTCTATCTTTGGGTGGGATGTCCAGTATTTTCCCTTCAGGCAACCTAGGCTTGATTACGCAACCAGGCCTTTTATTTTACCAAAAAAACTGGTCGCCACGTTAACATTCTGGTCATTTTGGATGACTGAACAACTGCTAATTTTGAGCACTTTAGATGCGGTTTCTTTACTGACACTGCAGTCGAAGCTACTACCGATACGTCCAGGATTGTCTATGGTTTTTCAAAATACTATGCATTAATAAAAATGGTCACTTTGAATGAAATAAATGTATACATTTGAAGTTTGGGTGAGTTACAGACAAAAGGCAGAGGGAAGGAGGGGAGGATCTCCTTTTCATTAATGGCCACTTTTGTGCCACTTTTGATTTTTCAGAGTTTGTAAGTGAAAAGCCTCCCCAGGGCCATGTACTAGTTTAGACCTATCCTGAGAGTGAATTTTATAAATTTTACAGTCTAACATAAGAAGATTTTATTTGTTAAAAGGAAGGCGGGTGGGGGGAAGCTTAAGGATCAAATGGATTAACAACATCTCGGTCCAGACTATTTTACTTGTCAATGGGGCTGCTTCTGGGACAAAATGGGTTAACCCATTGACCCCATTTTACTCTGTCTAATGCCAGACAATTTTTCTCGTCAACTGTGGACGTCCCTAGGGTGCCTCAGGAATCAATGGGTTAATCAGTCCCCTCCATTAAAACCATTGACTTCTGGCAGTAATGTACCAGTCAAAGTGAAGCTATAACATCCCCCCCTCCCCCGGGCAACCCCCCGGGAATTTGAATTTTTAGAAATTTTTTGTTCCAGGAAAATTACCAGATTTTTATAAACTGAATGCATTGATTTTACGGAGTTTCATGCAACGACACTTAAATACATTCCATACATGTATTCATTCACCTACATATAAATCGTTGCAAATGTATTAAATATAATTCATAAATACACCGGGTCGTTCAAAGCAATTGACCTCTATAAATTTTATCTGGCGACATCGGTATTGTATTGAACTATTGTTTATATTGTAAATACAATTTAATATATTTATATATTGGTACTTAATACCTTCAAATACCCGAATAAAGTTTGTGTAGGCCTTTGCTTTTCAACCAATCAGCCACGAATGCGGAATCTTTGCCTTTGAATGCATCTAAGTTTGTCTCTGCCAGGATTTATCAACCCACATGGAAAGGTAACAGGAAATTGAGGCTAGCGATCAAATTCCCCATCCTCTATGACTGATGATCAAATGCCCTGCCCCTGGGAAGACTAAGATGATCCCTGGGCATGAAAAGGAGTCAAATGCCCGGGGTGTGCCCGGGGGGGAGGGGGGGGGGGATGTTGAAGCTTCACTTTAACTGGTACATAAGACTTACAAGATTTTACTCTGTCTAACGCCAGACAATTTTACTCGTCAACTAGGGGTGTCCCTAGGGCATTTGAGGTGACAATGGATTAAAATGCCCATGAAAAACACTTGTTATGAAAGTGTAGAGGTGTATAAAATTTCATTTGCGGGAATCGGCTAGCAACAACAACAACTTTTATCTGTACTCGTATTACATGAATATTTACAAAGAAAGTAGGAAAAATTAATGAAACAAAAAAAAAACTTCAAAACTGAAGTGCATCATAATACCTTGATGCAGCTGCCATGCACATTCCTTTGGACCTCAGAAGTTCCAGAATTGCAAGTGATTCATCATAGAGTTTAATTTTATATCCATTTCTATCTACCACAGATCCATTACTTCAGGGCAAAAAAATAATCAATGTAAAAGACAAGGACACACAAAATATAATGGCTTTGGCTGGTAGTGGGGTGGGTGATTAATGTTTTCCATACAAACTAAAGCAAAACTGAAATAAGCTTATGTCAGGAGTGACCCTGCTGAGAGGAAATGGTATGCTTAAAATTCGACAGCACTATGTAAAAGGCTGCAACGTTGAACATAAGGGAAAACTTCACCTTTTTCTTGTGAAAGGAACAGTCACGTGAGTGTCCACCCAAAATGGCCACAAAGTAAAATCTGTTTGAAAAAAAGACACTAAATCACTTTCTTTTTCATTTCTTCTGCTTTTAGGTAGCCATCGTTTGTAATTTGAAGGCTAACGAGAGATCAGGGATAGGGAAAGCCTTGTACCAAGCACTTATTGTGAATAGTTAATCAAAATAATATTATGATTATTAACAATAATTACTTAACTAAGTGGAGGTGAATAGTGGTGGATATTTACCAAGCCGCTTTCACGCTGAGGTGAATAATAATATTATTTTAGTACATACCTCACAAGTTGAGCAAAAAGCGAAAACTACTTTATTTTTGTAAAGTGTAGTGGGAAATTTCAAATCTTGCATGCTGGCTACTCAAAGGTGAATAATAATACTTGGCTAATCGCCTCCGAGCTAGCCAATCAGCGCATGCAGAGAACACTATTTACTTGTGTGGCTTATACCAATGAATTATATTATTTACCGTCTATATTACTCGACTGTTACCAAAAATGTGTCCCATCCTAGTCCAATCCCTGGTGCTGGCAAAGGTTTACCTCGTCTCCTCTGAGAACAAATTTGATCTTGCTCCCAAGTGCTGAACATTAATAATTTTGAAGCATGCTACTATTTAATTCTAATTTTGGAGTAACTGCTGGCTATCCTGACACCTTTATTAGGATTTGGCAGTGGTATTCAAGGAACGAATCCACTGCAATAGATATTACTCTTGCACAAACAAAAGTCTGTTGAGATCTAATTTTATAACCAGGCAAAGGCACAGAACAGGTTCAATCATGACAATCTATACCCCAAATAACCAGATCAGATCATATACGCATCTGACATACTTGAATACACTCCACAAAAAGGAACAATTTTCTGAGGATAGACAAGTTCGCGATTTCGCTAATACCTACCTAAATTTTCATAGTGTTTTAAAAGTTTATATGATTAAATTGATATAAATTGTACACATTATTTTTTTAGGAGTTTTAGATTCTTTAAGTCTTAATTAGGATAATTTTAATTTATTTTAACTATCTTGGTTTTAGTGTCCCCAATTAGTACTGTAATAGACTAGAATCCTTTAAGACACCTAAATAAAGGCTTCATCGATCATCATCATGACATTGTCAGAATGTATATATTTCACAGGAAATTATAGCACGATCAAGTTCAAGTCTATACCTACTGTGACGGTAGAGCTTTGGGACCGAACTTTGAAATTGTATGCAATAAATTCTCTTGGAATCCTTAACTAAATAACCCTTAGCTTACCGAGGTCAAACACTATCAATTTGGGACGAAAACCTCCGCTTCTGTCATCCAAAGATGAAGACATCGACATCGCTCCCTGCTCGGTCCCAGTCCAGACGAGAAATGAATGAAATGGAAGGTAAATGGAAGGTGGGAATTGAAGGTGGGCAGAGGTTGGGCAGAGGTGGGCAGACGACGAATATCCCTTCCGGTTTATAACGGAGACTGTAGCTAACATTGTAACACAGGGTTTGATAATTCAAATTACATCAGTGCTGAGAGATACTTGAGTATATAATCCTACTAAAATAATATAGTTGTAGAAAGATGTCTGGCTTGATCAATCAGAATGGAGTTTTTTGTCCTAAAAACAAAGTTAATTTGTTGTAGGTTTTTGTTCTCTTTTTTGGCCTTGACTGTGCACAAGACACAATAGTTGTCTACTCCGTACTGAGGAACTAACCAATAGAAACGTGTTGATTACGTAATTTATGCTTAGTGTACGAGCGCAAAACAAAAGATTGTGCACGATCGTGGACTTTCCAACCTAAATCTTGGCATCTTTGTTTGCCCCTTTGATGTTTGTCGAGCTTCCAAATCATTTCTATTAACTATGCTCAAAACGGTTCGTTCTGTTTCTTTCACAGGTTCCCAGTAGGTGGTTTGCAACCAATCTCTAGAGACACAGATAACAATGCTGTAATGTACAATTGCTGATGGACGAACTAAAGGAGCTAATATGCATGACATAACGCGAAAATCACCCATTCAAGTGATTGGTTATCATTCTTATATCCTTCAAGTTCTTTCAACTTTTATTTGTGCATGTGTCAGAGACAATGTTCACTGGTTGGCTAAAGGGGCAATATGTATCAAGAAAGCTTTTTTTTAGAAAAGGTGACCCGAGAAAACAATACATCCAAGGTTAAAAGTGTACTTGCAGTTTCCAGAGCTCCTCCTCTTGAGTTATTGCGTTCAAGAAGTGCTTAACTTCATAACTTGAGACTCACGCATCATCTCTAATTTTCCTTACTTTTCCAATAACCGGATTAAACCCTAAAAATTCTTCAGGCCTTATCACGGGAAATTTTGACCGCCATTTTGACGGGTAGGCAAAGCGTAAAGAATTTGTAGTGTTTATATGGGGATCCGATGTCAAATAATTTTCGTTAAACGCTAGTTCTAAAAAAATTATGAATCACGAACTGAAGGTACAGGGTAAAGGATTATACAGACCAGTTTTTAGGGACTAGCCTTCGTTAAAAGCTGCGTGGTAGCGTTTTCGGTTTTTCTATACATTTGTCTGCAATTCTGAAAATTCGCGGGAAAAAATTACAGACAAATATATGGAAAAATTGAAAACGCTGCCGGGCATCTTCTGTAAAAGGTTAGGGCCTAACATTTGGTCTGTATAACCTTTTGCCCTGTACCTTCAGTTCTCAAATCATAATTTTTTCAGAAAAAAAATTATTTGACATCGGATCCCCATATAAACACTACAAATTCTTTAGGCTTTGCCTACCCGTCAAAATGGCGGTCAAAACCGTGATAAGGCCTATTTGAATAAATTGGGCATCAGACATCATTTCCGTTACCTTAAATTTGACCCACTGACACCTGTGAGTGAGACTTAACCGATTTACTCTGTCTAACGCCAAACCATTTTAGGGAGTGCCCAACGAACGGCTGGATCACTGATTCGCATCGTTTTCCGTGACGTAGCACCCGTGTTTCGATATGTTAAAATTCAGCTTGAGAGGACAAAGACAGGAAAGTGGATGATATGCAAATATTTTTCACACTCATTCCAATATTTGTCCTCACTGCCTCACTATCAAGCTGAGTATTTGATATTTCGAAAATGGCCTATTGTATTTTGCACGTGGCAGACAGGCAACTTTCTGATTGGTGGAAAATACAATTGGCTGGACCAGAGAATCGTGCATACTGCTCGCGGATACCAAGAAAAAACACCAATAATTGCCTAACTCAGTGGCTGAGCAGGGAAATATGAAAAACACTCCCTGGAAAACAATGTCATAAAACATTATCAAGATCAACTTTCCCTTCAGAAAACTTCAGCAACTTGTTTTGTGCAAACCCTTGTCTGAATTTGCAAATCAGGTTGTGCCATGGTCAGTATGTTGAGGTATAAAGTTGTGTGTGTAATTTTAGTTTTTTAAAAAGATGTTGATAGACAACATTAAGTGCGTAGAATCAGTCAAATTTGGTTTGACTCCTCTCTTAGAGGAGGTAAAAAAAGCATGAGAATGAAGCAGTTATAATGTATACTGAGAGATTTGTCAGAGAATAAGGAGCTTTGTTGAAGATACTGTTTGATATTGATATTCAACGCTGCAAGTATAATGTATTGTTTCACTTCAAATGGTTTTAGCAAACCACGTAGCATTCACAATGTATGGAATATCTTTTAATCTAAATTACTTCAATATACTGCTAACATTACAATTACCTCCCAGACAAAAGGTGATGGGATGGGATGCAAAATGAGTATTTTGTGACTGGCAACTCAATTATTACAAGTTGCCTAAGATCAACAACAACCCTTCTGTGATTTCATAAAAATAATGTTAAGGTTCAGCTTCGCTTTAAACAATACGTGTGGGGGCAGAGCTGCAAAAATACAGAAAATAACTCCAACTACTGTTCTGAATCTTTATTATGAGTAATGACGTCATTTCCTTCTGTTAAACACATCAAGCGTAAGGTCACAAAACGAAAAGATTCAAGTCGAGGACGAGAAATCTACAACAAATGACAAATTCTAAATATTCAAACGCATTGTTAGAGCCGACTTTTGCCGTGTTCTGAATATTACAAATTAGCCAACGCAATGTTGACAACGATATTAGTTCCCTAACATACAGGAAACACTGGCATGGCGTCGTCTGCCAAGAAGATGAATGAATGGCGGCCTTTCAAAACAAGTAGGTGGCGCACGGAACGTCGGTTTTTCCATGCTGTCAAACTTTGGGACTAACCATCCCCGTCAAATGGTCCTGAAACATCCTTTAACACTTGCGAAATCTTCTAATGTCGCTGAGTACTTCTAAATGGATCGTTGGACATCGCCGCAGTGTAAACAGAGCCGTCCGCAAACATTCTTTTTCCCGAGAAATTAATGTAGTTCCTTTCTGGCTTTCCACTAATAGCAAAAAGGTCCAAATGTCAAATTCTTTGAAAAAAATTAACTACGTTTAGCTCAAAATGAAATGAAGTTTGGGTTTTGCCTGATCATCTGCAACGGTCCAAGCGTTTCAACTGTTTGTGTCTACTGGGAGAGGTTTTAAGTCTCCTAACCGCTTCCTTTATTAGATTGCCGTGTTCGATAAGTTCCACAAGCAGTCCGTAAGACGAAGATGATGAAGCAGATTTTGTGAATGGATCCGCGGTAGGACAAACACAAGCTCGGAGACTCATATCCGAGACAATATTGTCCACAACGGGTGAACGATCACAGTCTAAATCGTCGAACCTCATTTCCTCTATCGTCTCTTTCGGGTTGACTTGCAAAAGGTCTCGAAAATCGGAAATGACTGACTCCACAGCTTCATTTTTACCTTTCTTTAACCATAAATTGCTACCACAGTAACTTTTCGTTGAAGGCATGACGGTCCTGAGAATACAAGGAGCAAAACAAGGGCGATTTCACAACAGTGACAAACGTAAACAGAACTACAATGGACCACACTGCCTTCTGTTATTGTTTGGCGATTGAAAGAAACTGCAACGCTGGCTTCGAGCACGTGTATTTGGTATTTGTAAAAAAACAAGGCATTTGGTTGGTTAACACACAATGCTATGACTGACAACAATGCCTCCCGCAGGGTTTTGCATCGTGCTGATTGGCTAAGATATGTAAGGCCACACCAATATATTAATCATGTCTATTTCAGTCTTACAACGGCGGGAACTGTTGTCTGTTGTTATTTCCGCTTTGTTTGAGCAAAGTTCACACCTGAGACACGAAAATGAAAACAAAACAGCTGACAAAAAAATGCGTGGAATGCGTTGCACTTTCAACATTGCTGAGAGAAGGAAGTGTTTGTTGAATAATCGTGAAGAATTGGTCACCGATATTTAATTAGAATGTTAAAAATCCGGAAATCTTAAGTCAACAAATAACGAACACTGCACCGCAGCATATGCCTTTTGTTAAACTGATGAATTTTGCTTGTACAGAAAAAGGAATTAACTGTGATTAAATTGAATATTTAATTATTCGATTTCCACATCTTTTATAAATGATGGACTATTGCCGTCTAGAGCTGATTAACATTCGTTCTTGCACAGACTCTTCTAAAGTGATATATATAGTCATTGAAGAGTAAAGGGAAGTAATCCCGGGAGGTAATGTGCCGTGAAGTCATAATTTTTCCTTTTTCCACCATGGAGCGCGAAGCTAACTTTTGACAGGGGTAGGGAGGGGCTAGCACAAGGTTTTTTTGTGGCTTCCGCTTTCCATATATGAAAAAGTATACTTTTCGCGACAGTCCCTTTCACGCTCGCTTAATAAAAGATGGCCAGCCTACCACGCCCCGACGTGTAGGTTTATTTAATCACATTCCCAACACAACTTTAAGAAACTATACATCGCAATACTTAACTCTAGAACCTAACGCCAAAACTAAGAATTGGAACCCCCGGGAAAGGCCTTGGTAAATCGCGAGAGTCTGTTAAGTTCAATGTAGGATTCAATGCGCAAGTCAGTGTCCACATTTGAACGAGAAAGAAGCTCCGATTGGCCTCCTGGCCGAAGAACCTGTGCCACTTTCATGTAATGACTCGCCGCAATGAAACTAAAAGGGTCTAGAAAAACAAGAGAGTGAACGTCCACCTGCGCTTCGCCATCAATAGCCCGGTCTAACGAGTCCCACGAGAAATGCAAGTTGTACGGTAGGGGTTGTCCATCTTCAGGTACTAAACCGGAGCCATCTAGCCGAACTCGGCAACACCGACCGGGGGTAGAAAGGGTACGTCAACTCCCAATCTGGAATGTGGTAAGACATTT
>NC_090869.1:33173359-33185859 GCF_036669935.1 Montipora foliosa
TCGTGTAATTTTGGCCGGAGGCTGTGGAAGGTTTATATGTGTCAGAGCACATTGGCATGACCAATGTTATCTCGGTATGACATGATCTCGTATCCCTTCCGATGAAAATATTAGACAGCACGCATGATCTGGTCTGCAGGCTCTACAAAGTCATGCATTTCTAAATTTGTAGGAGCATGTCGGACTTTGCAAAGCCCTCAGACCAGAGGGACACCTTGTCCATTCAGCTAAATAAACGATTGAGTTCCCCGGACGGGAGTTATAGTAGCTCAATTGGTAGAGCATCCGTCTATGTGTGCTACGGAGGTCGTATGTTCAAATGCTGCATCGGTCTCTGATTTTCAGTTGTCCTCAGTTTCGCCAGTTGCCAAGTAGCTAATTTCCCGGCATTCCCTAGCCTGCGTAGCAAGCAGTTTGGTGAATTTTAGAAGCTTCTTTCCACCGGGGTTGACTTTCAAGTCGCGTGATCGTTTGAATGTAAACCGAAGTCACAAGAGCAAGAGAAAGGGGAGGGGGCCAGGAGAAAGAGCGAGAATTCTCACACCTTCTCCACGCCCCCCTCCCCCCCCGCCCTCCCCCTTCTTGTTTGACGTCGCTCCAGGTTTTCAAAACGATCACTCGAAAGTCAATAGCGTCTAAAATTCGCTAAACCGCCTGCTACCTATTTCCATATCACGTTGGATGCGCCGTCTTGGTGAAGCAAACCCCCACGCATTTGATAACGTATCCTTACTTCAACAATGTTATATTAGTGGAATTATTGTTTTATTGTAGCATTGGTGTTGTAGTTCCTACTGTCTCTCTGTCTCTCTTTCTCTCCCTCTCCACTCAGAGGTAATAATATTATATTTGACAACTAAGATGAATAAATGTGTCGATTTTAAGCTGCTTGACTTGGTCAATGGAAGGCAATGCTTTACATGATAAGACCTGTCGAAGTTGATCGATATCGTTGTGCGGCTGTGAGGATAAATATATATCCCCAAAGCCGTACAACCAGCCTTGCATCATTGTTTCGTCATTTTACAAGTCAACGTAGTCTTACTGTAAGAATTGTCGTGAGTTAGTGAACAGTGAAACAGGTGAAACAGATTCTAGTGATGATGATGGCGAAGACTATGACATTGATAAAATTAAAATGATGACACTGATGAGAAATAAACAAAAGGGATTAAACTGTGAACAGCAGTGTCCATGTATTAATATAGTCTTGAGAATGAGAATGATCTCGGCAACTAATTGCTGTGATAAAATGAAACAATTTGAAGAACTATTTGGCAATCTTAAGAATTACAATTGCAGGATTACAACTTTAAATTATGCTCAGTTACAACGTGTTAGGATGTTAAATTATCAGCAAAATTAAAGTGGCGTTTTTATTTATGAAAATGTAATTTCTGGCAAGAGACAGAAATTGATGCTCAACGGCACAAAGCAGATAGGCTTGGGAGAAATAAGTTGCATGATGGGTAATGTGCCGTGTATAAAATTTGAGGTTGTCATGTGCTTAGCCATTACTCCGGGGGTCGGTTCGGGGAATACGTTTTGGTTTATGTACTATATATATATTTCAACAAATTACAATATTACAATATTAGTTTCAGTTGGGAGTTGGAGGTGATAGCTCATGCTCCATTGTGAGTAAGAAATGTGAAGAAATGCTGCACTTGACGTTAGTTCTCTCTACGCCAACATTCCTCAAGAAGAAGGAATTGACGTTGTTTGCCGCTATTACAAAGATCACTATGAGCAGAAATTACCTATCCCGAGAAGCGATCTACGGGAACTAATGCGGCTCATTCTTGAAGAAAACTCTTTTAATTTTAATGAAAAACACTTCGTATAAACTCACGGCATTGCTATGGGAACTAAAATGGCGGTCGCTTTCTCCGTTATTTTTATCGCGGACCTTGAAAAACGACTGCTAGCGGCTAGCCCACATATTTTCTTTGTGGAACATTCCAATGGAGGAAGTTTCCATTTTTGTTAATTTCGCTAACTCATTCCACCCTACGATCAAGTTTACTTGTGAAATGTCATCCGAACGCGCTGTTTTTCTCGTTACAGAGGTATTCAAAGGACCACGCCTTTCATCTCTTGGAATTCTCGATTCACAAACCCACTTTAAGCCCACTGAAACTTTTCAGTATACACACTTCTCATCTTGCCACCCTTTCAATACGAAAAAGGGTTTTATCAAAGGAGAAGCATTACGTCTTTTAAGAACCAACTCAGTTAAGGATAATTTTTACAAACACATGCAAACGAGACTTTGAACAAAGAGTCTGACGGTAACAGAAGCTATCCCACAACGCTCGTTCATAACGAATCCTGACTGAAGTTCAGTTCTCCGACAGAACAGAGGCTCTTGGTAACAAAACAAAGCAGGCTAAAGAAATTTTACCGTTTGTTACCACTTATAACCCGGCTACACCGAATCTTAAAAAGATTCTTATGAAACACTGGCACATCATCCAACAGCAACCTAGACTTGCACATATCTTTAAACAGCCACCGATTGTATGTGACAGGAAGGAAAAATCAATCAAGGGCGTTTTAGTCCGCGCAAAGCTTCCTTTAATCGCGCCGCAATCATAAAAAACGTGTAAACAAATAAGCACTTTCAAAAGGTTTGTTTTCAAAGAAGGAAATTTACATATGATCTTCTGCTAGCAACACGCTCAGGCTGTGTTCACTCATGTCTCACCGCAACTCAACTGAGCAAACAAAACTAGCCCCTGACCATTTACTAAACGCTCCTTCGTTTTCACTTCGAACCTTTCAGTTGATCATTTATAGCGAACGTAGAAGCTGAGGACTCGTAGTTTTTATTTAAACATTGAACTGAACTGAATTGAAATAACAGAACAATTAACGAAAATAGCCTAGGAAAATGAACACTCGTGAAACCGCACACAGATTCGTTTATTTACCCTCTGTTCTTGTTACACCGGACGTGGTTTGTGGGAAAGGAAATACTGATTCTTGTAGTTTTTTACATACCTTGATTACGGATAGCGTTTATTGAGAGAACTCACAAGTTTCGAGATTTAGAGCCTTACGGAATATCAAGCCTTGTAACACAGAAGGATTCAGCCAATTAAGTTTTACAAAGAAGTGACCCCATTTTTTATTATGAAAGTGGAGTTTGTTATTTTTCCTGGCAATGAAACCCTCGATTTGGTGCATTGTTTTGCATTTTAATATTAATAGGCCAATAGTAGGAAAAGTTTTCCTTAACTTTGAGCGAAAAATAAAGCATTTGCACTCAAGTATAATGTGGTTAACTATAGAATATTGTCATCCTTATTATCCTCAGAAAAAAGTCCAAATAAAAAATCTTAGTAACACGTAGGTTTTTAGAGTTAACTTTTGTGACTTGAGAACAAATTGAATGTTTAACTCATTCCAAAAGGTGCTAACCTTACTACAGTAAAAAAGAACTGTGTTGATGTCTCCATTTCTTTATTACAGAAATGACATAAAGGGGAGTCAGCTAAATCAAATTTGAAGAGCATGAAATGTTTGAACAACAAATTCTATGAAGTATTTTAGATTGAAATTCTCTTAACTTTGTATTCAACGTAATTTTATAGGGCAAAGAAAATGTTCTTTCCCAATCAACCACTTCCTGGTATTTTTTCGTAGACGTAATGCGCCGATCAACTCGAAACTTCAACATTCCCCCCCCCCTCCCAGCCGGGTATTTGAACTTTTGAAGATTGGATCACTCAAATTCCCGCCCTCTCGGGCCAAAATGGTGTTCAAATGCCCTACCCTATCGTCGGATTTGAAGGATTTGTCTGTCATACCCTGTTAAAGAACAATCGTCGTCGGCTCCTGCCGTCTTTAATAAAGACCTTTTGAAGACCTTTTTTGTAAGCCAATCGCTCACAAATGCTACATCTCGTCCTTTAAACTCTTCCATCTCCTCCAAACACGTGTTTTATAGCTGTTAGCGACTTCGGCGCCCGAAAAAAACAATTATTTGAAACCTGACACTTCCGGTTCAATTTTCCCCACCCCATGCAGGCAAAGGTCAAATTCCCCACTCCCCGGGCACAGAGAACTGTCAAATGCCCGTGATTTGCCGGGGGGGGGGGGGAAGGGGTGGGGATGTTGAGTTTCGATTTCATCGGCGCATGAGGTTAGAAGAAATTTTAGAAGAAAACGTTTCATGCAGTAGTTTCGATTGGATCTTTCCAAAATCGAGCTTTTCCCCTCAGTCCAAGCCCGGCCTCCAAGGTGTAGTGAAAAACTATCTAAATCTGCATTACAATCGTTTTAAACAGCCGCGTTTTCATTTGTCTTTAACAGTCTACGCCCTTCCTCCGGGATGGCATTAAAGAGGCTAAAAAGGAAATGATGATCAATAGGTGAGAGGTGTGCATGTTGTAGAAAACCGGCAAAGTGAGTCGATGAGGTCCCGAACATTTATTAAGCCAACATATAACTTTTGGTTGTAAACTGAGCGGGATTCAATGCAGATGAATCTATTGTTCCATAAAAATTGTTGATAAATGTCCGAGGTTTAGGAAGGGTTTATACAGTTTAAGGAGGCCCATGTCATGATGCACTCTTTATAAAATTCAGGAAGGATTATTGATAACTTGGAATAGTTGAAATTGCAGTTAAACAAGAATTTACCACCAGCCGTCCTCAGGTGAAAATCCAAGAAATACTTCCAACTGGCTGCATATGGAGTTAGATACTTCGTAAGATACATGATTCTTTGAGCCGAGGTCATCGAGTTCAAGTTAACTCTTTTTTAACTTTATCTTCACATTTCCAGACAAAACTGAAGAAAATAACAACCTATTACTTGAAATTAACGTCAACCTATACAATATCTTAGGTAAAGCAAACGATTTAATAATTCGCACTTTTCCAATCAGCCTTTATCCTCTCCAACTCCATCCTTCAGTTTACCAATTGTTTTGATGATTTTTCAATTGATTCAAATTTTGATTTATAAAACATTGGTGTGAAGTAAACAGATTTCCAAGTAGGAGAGACTCAGTTTTATCGTGGTTAATCTTAGCACTCACACATTTCTTCTTTTTTTCATCGACGTGTTTACAAAGCAGCTAGGGTTACCCTGGCGCTAGGGTAACCCTATCTGAGTGCTAGGGTTACCCTAGCGCTAGGGTAACCCTAGCTGCCTTGTAAACGCTCTGCTAGGGACAACTCGCCTACCCGGGACAACTTTTTGTGTTTGCGATGCTGGCGGTTACCAAGCACGCAAAGTTGTCCCGGGTGGTAGGGTATCCCTACCTGTGAAATCCGGGCTATGTTTGACCCTCCTGCTATGCTTGTAAACAGGGCCTTAGGGCCAGTATGTGTCCCGAATAAATTAATAACGTTAAAAAGAGTAAGATTGCAGACAAAGGTTGTCATATCGTCGGCAAAATTTACTTAATTTAATTTCAATCTCCCCTACTGTTATTCGTTTTATTCAATGATTGTTGCGGATGGAAATTGCTAACAATTCGAGAACTATAGTAAAAAGAGATGGCGATAAAGAATCACCCTGGCGAACTCCTCGTTTAACCTGGAAGGATCTACGCAACTCGTTAATATTCTTGTAAAATGTCTTGATCCATGTTATGAAGGACGCACCGAAGCCTAAAATTACAAGACATTTAAAAAGAATGTCTAACTTAAGAGAGTCGAATTCCCTTTCAAAATAGATGGCAGACATTATGCCTTAACATCCCTTCATTTCCGTAAAGTCCATGATATCCTTAATTCAGCTCGTGATGTATTATATGTATGGCAGCTGGACCTTTTCTCAGTTTTCTTATCTTTTTGCGATAGCCTTCGAGCAAATTTTTACGTCTACCTTTGCAAGAGAATAAATTTATATGGTTCCCCCCTCTTTTGACCTCTTATCGTTCCGGCATTAAAAATTGGTGTCCCACTCCTTATTTTCATCAGGGACCTTTCATAAATAATGACAGGTCCCTGAAGATTTGTTTTCTGAAGTGTCATTGGATTTAAAGCGCTGTAAAACGAACAGATCACATATTGCGGGCTTCTTGAGACGAGGGGAAATCACAGACTCTTAAGAATGAATTATCTCCGAACAGAGTGGAATATACCATGCAGGAAATTACATGTATTGTTAATTTTTTTTCCATTTTTTTTCTGTCGTCGGCAGTTTCCATTTCCCCCTAACATTTTAATACATGTTATACGATGTACAACACGTCAAGGGTGGCTTTTGGCGTGTATCCATTTCTTTATGCAAACGAGCCACATTTGTCAGTACAGTGTACTATCTTTTTATCTTTTTATTTTTTAGCTGCTTAGACTTCCAGTGAAGCTAATGGCTTTGGGTGATTCGCTTTTACCTATTTGAGCTATTATAATGCGTGCTAACTTCTCCTTAGCCTGCGCGCAGCAGGACATGTAACTCGAAGAAACCTTGCGGCGCAAGCTAACTTCTCCTTTGTACTGTACAAGTGTTTGGCAGCCAACATGTCGTGAGCCACTTCCAGTTCGCAATATTCCGCCTATGTCATCCTCGCGTTCTCATTGGTTCTGTGATGTAAACTGACGTTTTCTATTGTCTGTTCGGAACATTGTCCGGTAATCAAACACAAGAGTGGAAACATGGCGGGTCCATGATGGTTGAGGCAACACCATGGCAAATTACTCGCGTAATTCCTCCTTGAAGGATGGACAAATTGCCGGCTTATATGATTTACAGGAAACACTGGGATGCGGGCATTTTGCTGTAGTCAAAGTTGCAACACATGTTTTTACGGGCGAACGCGTGGCTGTAAAAGTGATTGACAAAACTAAACTAGACGAAGTCGCTCGCGCTCACCTTTTCAAGGAGGTTCGATGCATGAAACTTGTTCAGCATCCAAATGTCGTTCGGCTTTATGAAGTCATCGACACACAGACTAAACTATATCTCGTTCAAGAACTTGGCGATGGCGGGGACATGTATGAATACATCATGAATCACGAACAAGGCCTCTGTGAGGACAGAGCTCGACATTACTTCCAGCAAATAGTTCTGGCCATCGATTATTGCCACAAACTTCATATTGTTCATCGCGATTTGAAGCTGGAAAATGTTATATTCTTTAGGAGTCTGGACGTGGCTAAACTCACGGATTTTGGATTTTCGAATAAGTTCACTCCTGGTCACAAACTGGATACGTCTTGCGGCTCGCTAGCGTACTCTGCTCCCGAAGTATTACTTGGGGACTCGTACGAAGCTCCAGCGGTCGGTAAGTGTGATTATTATTTTTGTTATAAAGATAGCTCGCCCTTTGAAAGGTAAGGTGCTTGTTTATTTCCTCGTGTTATTACTGTAAGTTCTGCTTGAATGAATCGACTCATTATCATTCACGAAGTCGAAAATTTAAGTTGTAAATTCTAGACGAGTGAATTCATACGCAATTGTCCATTTGCCTAAACGATAATTTTGTGAATCTTTTCTTACAATTTTTTAGTATAATTTCCCTGTTATCCACACAAAGTATTTGTTGTACCTCGTTACGTGAAATTTACTGTCACTGTACCGTGTATTATTGTGACCCCATCCTGCGCTGTTTGCAATTAATTTCGAACGTTTGATCAGCTTCGTCGAAATTATCATGATAACATACGGTGAAATAGCCGAAAGGTTCTTCTCTTAATCGCAAACTTTGGGATTTTCTTTTCGTTTAAACACTGGCTCCTCAGTGAGATGTTGAATTGTGTGCGTATCCCTTTGATTAAATGGCTCTTGACTAGGATGATTTCGGATGATTTCAAGAGTGTTGCGCCCTGGGACCATAATTTGTTGTTGCGATAGTTTCATGTTCTTTTTCGAACGCTCGCGAAAATATCAACTTGATACCTGTTCGGTTGGCGACTGATTAGATCTTTTTTTTTTTATTATTATGTACATTTTTCTTGATATATGGCTCGCTGGCATTCTAGGTATAAAAATTATTACAAACAAGCTTTATGATTCAAGGTATCAGACAACATATATTTTTTTTGTATCTGATAATCCTTTTGATAAAAAGTTTCTAATCTCTTAATCTTTTGGAGGTTCATTGCTTTGAAGGATTTTGGTTCGCTTATTTTGTCATGACAAGGACATTTGGATAAGAATTTTGTGTACTCAGCTCAAAACGCTGTTGCAGTTAATTTGCAATTTTTATCCTCATCTATGTATGTTGAACCATGTGCGTTCTTTCAATGCCATCATTCCTCTTTGCAGTGCTTAGAAGGCAAAAACCAGGGATTTTCATAAAATGTTACTGTCACATGGTTCCTGTGACCATTTTTTATAAGAGCTCTTGTGAAAGTATCCGTTGCTGTGATTGTGTGATTCCAGAAAGTATCCAATTACCCCACCCACGGATGGTCCTTCTGATTATACCCCCCTGACCAACCCCCTCGGACTTTCCGTTCCAGAGGGGGCATGTATAACCCCCCACCCCCCAGGAATTTCCTATATTCCTTTTCATGGCCTTAATTTGCCGCATTTAGAGATTATCGTCTGTGTACTGCTTAAAATTAACTGTTCTCATCTTAAGACACATTTTTTTTATAGTCTTTGATCTACATGTACTTGTAATCTTTTGCAAGGCAACATGTATTTCTTACACAGGTAGAGCAAGCTTGATAGACTAGGAGCAGTCTGTCTTTTTTATTAGTCTGTCGAGGGAAACGCGCAAGGCACCGAAAACAGAGGTTAATAAGTTTATGTCATCTCAAGAAGACATTTACAGCATAACTTCAAATTTGAACTATTCATTGAAATAAAACTATGTGAACATTTTCGAATTTCAGAATGACTCTACTAAAAACCAACTTACAGACAAAGTTTATCAGTAAAATTTCGGCCTCCGGTCCCAAAGTTGATTTCTGGTACTGTAACTAAGTTTCACTATGTACACGTCTAGTCTCAGTCAGTTTCATCTCAAATGCAACATTTACAGCATAACTTCAAAGTTAACTATTGATTTAACATTAAACTATGTGAAGGTGTTCGAATTTCAAAATGGATCTACGAAAAAACTAACTTACAAACAAAGTTATCGTTAAATGTTTGGCCTCGGGTCCTAAAGTCACCACAACGTCAATATTTGTAATTAAGCTTAACTTACGTACATTTCTAAGAAATGTTCGCTTTAATGCCTTGCACAATCTAGTTGTAGTCTAAAACAAAATTCACTGCTGCTTACTGAAACAAAATTACTTAACATGTAAGATGTAAGTTGCCTTGTATAAGACTTTTAATCTATATGGCATTTCAGACTGTCTGAGCCTCTCTATGGTTACCTGTAAATGTCAGTGAATGGCATTTTCATCGAGCGTTTCCCTAACATAGTCGGTTTTTCATCGATATTGTCGTGCATAACGAATTGTTTTGTGGTAACGCTACTAGCGAGCAACAGGTTCAAGAAGCAAAACAAAAACTCTGATCGCGCAGCGCACTCTTTGGCAGTTTTCTATCCTTGTCATCACACAACTATGGTTGTTAAACTTGTCATAAAATCGCCGATTTATTATATAAGATCGAAAAAAATTGTTATAACTGGAAGTCCTTGCTTTCTCTATAATTTTGCGCATTTTAAGTTCCAGTTTATGGGAAATAAACAATGAATGAACTTCCATTGAAGAATCATGTTTTCTTCTGGTAGGCACAAGAATCTAAGCGTCTGGGTATAAATTGCTACGGTCAGCCATCTTGATTTTTCTCGTGCATTCATACAGTAGTGCGCGCCAATATGAAGTGACTGTTCCTTGTTGGAGAGATAATAGCGAACTCTCAGCAAAGAAGACTTTGGAGAGAAACATCTTTAAGTTTTTTCTATTTCTTGTGCTACAAATCAAAATAAGCGTTGTAAGTACCAGTATGTCTCGTACGATCGATTGTGTCTTTTACAACCCTGTGGAAAATTCTTCTTGTGGGCACCCTGCATACCCCTCAGAAAATTGGACCCCTTAGCCCCCACTCCCTAGGAATTTCTGTTGACCATCCGTGGGGAGGGGAAGGTTTGCATATTTTCTGGAATCACACATTTCTAAAATGTGAGTGAATAAAAATTATTATTGGTTATGAAACAGCATTGGAATACTGGTTCCGTGCATTATGTCCTTTATCTTTAACATTAATCTGTGAAGTGACATCCACCAGAAGCCAACGTCATTTCGTAAATCAGGGGAACAACAAAATACAACAAAATTACACACCGCCAAGGGGGAACAATTTCAAATGAAACATCTTGGGAAACTACTCAAAAGAACAAGGATTGAAATTCACCCATCACAGCTGACCATTGTGATACATAGAGGCGTGTAGCCAGGCAACCTTATCGCCTGACAAAGACCAGCATTTGGCAGTCGAAATATCATGATCTGCTACTTAAGTGATATCGTATCTAAATCACAAGAATATTAACACAGCACAACTTACATTAAATGGCCATCATGGCTGCAAGAACATTCCTCTCTCCCAGGCTCATGCAATATATATATATAGTATATATAGATAATCATGTGAATCTTGGTTCACAACAAAATTGCTTAAATTACTAGATAGGTGTTTCTGATGGATTGGTCTCTCATTAGAATGTTCAGTGCTCCTTGAAGCAACGTTGACACTGGGAATGTGTCTATCCTGAAAAGGGGGTCTGGGTCAGCAACCTTCACCATAGAGACATTTTGAAACAAACGGGCATCTCCTCTAACAAGTTCAATGTTAGCCCGTTTCTGCGGACAACTGTAAAAGGTCTGGGATCGTACCTTGTGGATAACTTGTTGGCACGCTTTTGCAGCAACAATACCTTATCACCCTGGCGAATGTCAGAGGGAATTGTCTTATCCTTGTATGCCTCGGCCTTTGATTTTCTCAGGTTGTTGTTGTAGCGTACATCTTGAAGCACTTTTGAAGGGTTAGTGAGATTCAACTGCGGTACCTTGGTTCTGATATGGCAATTGATCATCAAAGAGGCAGGAGTCACACCTGTGGAAGAAAGTGGTGCATTCCAGTAATTCACGAGGAAAAAAAAAACAGTTCGGAATGCCAGTTCTTCCCTTCAAGATGAGCAATTCTAATAGTTTTCTCAAGGGTCTCATTGAACTGCTCCACTTGTGCACTTGCGGCTAGCCAAAGGGGCGTTATTTTACAGTGGTGAATACCCATGTTCTTGCACCATGTTGTAAATTAACCAAAGCCAAAAGGCACATCATCTCATGTGATGACTTCCAGAATTCCATGTGTTGCAAACATTTTGTTAAGGTGGTCGATGGCAGTAGTGGCTGACGTGAACCTCGGAATACTTAGAAGTTTCGTTGACAGCAATGAAGAGGTATTCACCTGAGAGGAATGGACCACAGTAGTCAACATGAATTGTATGCCGCACTTAAGTGGGTGGTACTGTCATTCTTAAGGATTTGGGGAGGGGGGTGGGGGAAGGGGGTTTAGGACCAACAACTTGACAACCAAGACACTCACATACGAAATACTCAGCTTGCGTGTCAATGCTAGGCCACCAAATTCTTTGTTGCAGATGCTATTTCACTTTGGTGATGCCTTGGTGTCCTTCATGAGCCAGTTGAATCACACGAGGGCAAAGTGCTTCAGGGATTACAAGGCCATTACTTTGAAACAGAAGGCCACTCTTCTGGGAAAGTTCTCCACTTAGTTCCTTGTAGGGCGATGGGACAGTGTCCCATTTTCCAGTGTTCAAGTATGTTTTGACAATGTTCAGGGTTGCATCACTCTGAAGCAAGGAGAAGTTCTTGAAAATTAGCAGACTCCATTGATCGTGCAATTTCAAGCAAGGAATTCAAAGAGGCGGTAGATTTTCACAGTAGTCTTTTACAAAGCGTAGTAGATGAGCAATGAGCTAAGATACTCAAGAAAATTGCTTCTCTAACCCAGGCAACCTCTCTTGTTTATCATAGTCTGTGGATACTGTTAATGAGTAATGGTGGCTACATTTTGTTTCATGAGGAAAGGAAAGAAAGGAAAGGAAAGGAACTTTATTTAAGTGTCTAATCTTCTAGCGTCGTGGAGCACTAATCAGGGACACTGTAAATTGAAATTAACAAGTTAATGCATTATCAAAGGAACAAAGAAGAAGTCCTCATTTTTAGTTGAGGCCAGTTTGCTTCCAAAGAACTTTTACAAAAAAGAAAAGCCATTTTAAGCCAAAGCATCTTAGGACAAATGCAGCTTGGCCAATGAAATCATCAGAGCAACCCACAAAAGTCAGTAGTTCTGTGGAGAATTCGGTCGCTTATTGTATGCGCTATCTGGAAGTGAATTTTAGGCTTCGAACGCCCTCACCCCACTTTTGGGCCTTTGAGCCCCCCAGCCCGCCTGGATATTTTCTAGAATCACAAATTGTCCTCAGTGGCATTAGCTGGACAGAATCCATATCTTTTTGGTTCCATCCATAAAAGGCACCTTGGAAATGATTTAACTGCTTCATTGTTACTCACCAGTGGCAGTAGGTTTACCTAACGTTGGTTTGTCC
>NC_090869.1:33190859-33198359 GCF_036669935.1 Montipora foliosa
ACCCCAGGCCTAAAAACCAACCTTAGGCCCTAGGGTTAACCAAATTGAGGGTTTTGCATGGTTACTTTCTAAAAGGTAAAACAATGACTTGCATCGATTGACCTGTGGAATATGACCTGTGTTTTAGACCCGCCGTGTCAATTTCCAACGCTTCATTGGTAGGCTTAACAATCTGGCGCCATTCGGTTCATTCAGCAAGAAGCCAAGAAAAAAACCAATCACGACCAACCCGCGCTTTGAGCAAATGTCATTGCTTCAGGCTGTGATAACTCCACGGAGTTGTTAGCAGACCCTCCCGGTTTGGTCAGAAAGTTTTAAGCATTTCTGCATTCAAGAATTTGAAAGTACGCCAGAAAGAATTTTTTTTTTCATGTCAGTTGGGTTGCGGTGGTTTTGTTTTAAAACAAAGAATCTTTCTGAATCGAAAAGGGACAAAACAAACACGAAAGAGTATAAGAAAATCATTTTGCGAATATCAATATTTTCCAGTTTGACAGCGATTTTGTGAATCTTTGGCACCGATTTAGAGCTAGTGAGATCATGTCAAAGTTGTTGTTTCTGGTCCCAAAAAAAATGTTTCCTCAACCAGCTGCTCCATTACAGAGGAGTCTAAAGCATTTTAATACGTCTTCTTCCTCTCTCTTGTGCAAAACGTAGTCTATGTATTTCGCTGTAGTCTGAAAACCCTGTTAATATTTCCACAAAATGTGAACACTGGGAGTCCGCCAACTTTCGCACTCGATGCTGAAATGTTTGGCCACAACCAGTCTCATATGCAGCAACCTCGAATGGAATAATTGTCGTATTAAATTTTCATTAAATCTTGAACGCTTGGACCATTGGAAATTAAAGCCAATCAGCTTCCAGCTTGGCAGCACTTGACGCAGTCTGTTTCCATATTAGGTCATACGAACGTATATGAACTGATAACCGAGATTCATTAAGTGAAGCAATCCAAAAGCTAGAAACGGAATATCCGATGGCGAAAATTTAATAAGTAATGGTATTTCGTTTCCTAACAGCTCAAAGACGTCCAGAACTCAACTTGATTGCCCGTGCAATGACTCCTGGCAACAATTTTTTAACAGATACTTTTTGCGTTGTATTTTCCCACAGCATCCCGACTGTGGAAGTGATTGAAGACAAAGGAAACGATTCGGAAGCCCATTCTGACAGTGAGTCCGGTTCCAGCACTCCAAGATCTCGGCGTAGCTCGTCTGGGAGATTGGCACCAAGAGAAGGACATATGCTGGATGAAACAATCAAGGCGCATGCGATCGAGGCTGATGAAGTGTTGCACAGCTCAATGGAGGAGGATGACCTGGTACCTAGCAATCTTCACAGAACCCATGGAAAGTTTCCATCTACGAGTGCTCTTCCTGGACCCTCTACGTCGGCTAACTTACAATTATCAACGGAAACCAAGCAAACGTCTAATTTTGCATCGCGACCACCTGAGAGAAAATTCGGCAGCCGTCGTGGTCATTTTGCAAAAGCTACGAGCACCCCACTCGCCTTAAATCAAATCCACGAGGAACGAGAATCCGATTTAGATGATAGCCCTGTAAATTCACCGCGCGTTGAAAGAACTAGAAAGCATCTCGGGGGAGGCTTGATGAAGTCAAAACGGACAACGCGACGCCTTTCCCCGGTCCACTCAGGGGGAAGCCGACGTTCATCTAGTTGTAGTAGTTCAGATGAAGATGAAATCGAACGACACATGCGCAGGCTTAAAACCAGTTCTAGTTGTAAATTGAATTCAAGGCGTGGAAATGCTGATGATCCGAGCTCGGACGGTGACAGCGGTGGGGGGACTGGAGTTGGAGGAGGCAGTTTGAGAAAAATAAGCGCAGGTCCCTCGAACAATTCCAATGAGGATTCGTCAACAGCGACAGGTAAAACCGCACCATCGAGAAAAGAAAGTAACGGGAAAACCCAGTGCTTAAATATAAATCTGGGTGTGAATGGCTTTGCCCCCCTGTGTGAAGAATTTTGTGTGATTGAAGAAAGCAACAAGGAAAACATTTATTTTAATAAATTGACCAAGATTGGTGAGGAAACGCCCGAGATCATAACTACAAATGATGCGGCGTCTAATGGAAAAAGGAGCCCCTTGATCGAAGAGTGTGATAATTTAAGTTCCAAAGGAGGTGGAGAGTTGGATCGAAACAGCTTTTGCAAGGAGAAAAGAAATAGTGCTTCGAAATATATTCGTACGAGTGACAGCGACGGAGACAACAGAAAGTTGACGTTGAGCAGTACTGATGAAAAGCCTATGGACACAAACACTTGTAATTCCCTTGAGGGCATGGTTAATTTTGAGGTTAATGACACAAGTGTGCAATCCAAGGATACTTTGAAGCTGGTTGAGGATAGTAGAAAGAATATGAAATTTCTCCAAAGCCCTACGATGCAAACGGTAAAAAGTAACTGCTGTCGGATATTTTGATATATTTTTGTTTGTTTAAATTATGTTTAGGTCTGTTACATTCTTTTAACTCTCGTATTCCTGAAGTGTTATTTGGATTAAATAACTGCTAAATTATTACAATTCATACATTTCGATAATCGCTTTTTACTATTTTACCGTCACATAGGGAGGAGATTGCGTGACAGGTAAATCATTTCATATGAATTTTGTTCAACCCAGTAGTTGGTTGTAAATCCCAATTTTGAGTTTGATTCTTGATTATGTATGACGTTGTAATTTTAAATTGGCCTTGGCTCGCAATGGTAAATGCCTTCGCGATGTTTAAAGTGTATTTACCTAACATTTTTTTATTCGTTGGACTTGTACTATTTCAAAACTTGGCAATCGTCAGGTATTGACTGCAGGTATCGGTCGGATATACGTCATTGGTACAATTGTGTTCAAGACATTTATATTCAAGAGATTTATTTGCAAATTTAGGTCTTGCCAAGGCAAATCAGTCAACGGAATTGTTCTTGAGAAATGTTGTGTTTTCCTTTTCAACCGGAGATTAATAGAATTTCTATTTAATAGTGTACAATGAAGGTTGGAATTATATAAAGTGATAAAGGTTTGCAAATTGGTAGGGATGTTATCTAGACACCAGCTTCATTCCCATCTTTATTCCAATCGTTGTTTTGTCGGTGTTTGTGACGCCTGTCACATAAGCTGATCTTGTGGAAGAGGAAAAGGAATTTCATTTGATCTTGATTGGCTTAGGCTTGGAAACGGTTCGTAGGAATTACTTTTGTACATATGCTGATGATTAGCTCTGTAAAAAAAAAAACATTTTTTTAAACAAAAGTGTAAATAGAAGTTCCATATTAACACCATATCTCCATTATCTCGTAATTAATACAAAAGTCATCGATATCGCCTGTATTCTTAACTTATTTTACAGTCGTGACAAAGATCTCTCCTTATTGTATAGTTTAGATGTTGCCAAATTGTAAAGTATACGGGGAAAAATCTTTGCCATTCGAAAATCAAAATAAATATGACAGCATCATTTTGCCTTTGACGGTATATTTTTGTGGTGCAAAAAGGGAAATCAATGCCCTTTCTTCATCTGCGGCTACTGTACATTTTTAAAGAGTTTGCAGTTTAAGGACCTCTCCAATTTGACTACCGTCGGTAGTCGAGTTATTCGTGTTCTCTCTTCGATCAGTAGTTCTTTTAGAGGAAGAAAGCTTGGTTCTCTGGCCTAAAAAGTAGCGTCGAACACAACACCTTTCAATAATTTGAACTATGTACAGGCCCATTCCCCAGATCGGTGGTTTTCGTAGTAGTTGCTTTTGATTGGCCATCAAGCTCCTGCGGGAGTCTAATTCGCGGGAAATTCAAACTAAAAATAAAATCGGTCATTCAAAACGCCGTGGCAGGAATATAGTCATGGTAGTATATAGTCATGGTAGTATAGAGTAGTATATAGTCATGGTCTCCAGATGCAGGCGATTAGGGCGAGACAACTCGATCGGCGATTAGGGCGAGACAACTCGATCATTCTGAGAAGGTACCAAAGTTTTTCCATAGGTCAAGTCGTTAAAACGACTTGAAAGACTCTTGAAAACGATTTGAACCATAGAAAAAAAGTCAGGTAACCCAACAAGTGTGTTTTTTTCGGCGCACACGATCCGTTACCAATTTCTTGTTTTGGTCACATTTCACGCCATCTATGATCCATTTCCAGATACACGCGGCAACAGAGAATCTCTTAAGGAGGCTCGAAAGGGTATTTTTGTAGCTATAGTGTATGTGAAACGATGAAAGATACTAAAGAAGGATATTTCATAGTCTAGGCAAACTATAAATATCTTTGCAACTCTATTGTTGGGTAATACTTTAAGGGCACTTATGACGTCATATCGGTTACCACAGCAACACGCCAGGTCAACAAAAAGGCTCTAAACTTCAGTTGTTGAAAATTATCTGAAAAACTAAGTCGGTGACCTACCGTTTTTATTTCTTTGTTGGAAATCTCCCTAAATTCTTTAACTTTTTAGAGAGTATGACAAAAAGTTATCTAGTAGAATTTAAGATACATCGAAAAATGGCATATTATAGTTAACAGAAAATTGTACTAGATAAATTTCCCCGAAACTTTTTTATTTAAAGTGCCATCGTGAATGATACGTGCATGCAAAAAATCACGATAGGTCACCGCGCGAAATTTCGAGATAGAGACAATTTTTTTCCGCAGGTTTCATTTCCGTTTCGCGCGATTTTACACCGTATTTTCACTTCCGGTGTGTTTTGATAGAAATTTGATTTATTCTGCTGACGCGTGTTTCTTTAGTTGTGGCGTGTGAATTTGGCGTGTGTAGGTTACTCGCGCGCGCAGCTAAAAACCCTTTCGAACAGTCTGCATTTTCTAGTATTCACAGTGGTATACCTGACGTTATCACTCTAAAATTTGTCTTTGACATGCACAAATCCAACACGAATTGAAAGCGATGTAATTTGTGTTGAATTGTGAAAAACAGCTGAACTTTCTATGGTTTGAAGGTGCACTAAGGTATCAAGGGAACGGGGTCTTACTTCTGTCATTTCCGGGTGTGATTTAGTTTTTTTCTTGTGAATTCTGCGTAGTTTTCTTTTCGATTTGAGAATGTGAGAGCAACCGCTAGCCTCTTATTATTATTAACTGAAGGTTTGCTCGAATTCGAATTGAAGTTAGGGGGGGGGGGGGGGACGGACGGCAAAAATATTGCTTTGTATATTTGTTTACGACGGGTTTTTAAACTCGAAACGGTAAAGCTACGGTGCAGATGAATTCTGGATCTGGGGTGCAAAATGGATTCGATTTTATTATCAAGACACTTGGTAGAATGACTGGTTAATGCATGGGCGCCAGTGGTTTTGATGAGTTGGTGATGCTATCCACTGGAAAAAGCTTGCCACCCATCATCGGCAGGGTTTTGACGTTCCCTAGCGTTGTTTCATGTAAGTTCCCTTGTTCTCAGGGATGGTTTAGAAGGTGTTTCTTGCACTTCGATTCATTAAAGTGTGTTGAATGTCTCCGTGTTCCTTGTGATATTTTGTGTTTGTTTCCCTGTCATTTGTTCAAATTAGTCACGTTCTCTTTTTCCTCAAAACCCTCATCCAAACTCTTATTTTGGCCCGGAGTTAAGTTAATTTGGTTTCCGCGGAGCCTGTAATCTCATTAGCACATGCACAATGCCCTCTAGGAGGAAGTTGTTTTTTTGTTCACATGAAGAAAATACAACTCTAAAAAAATCCTAAAATACGTATCAAACTAATTGCAAAACGGTTATCTCCGTACACTTTTATCTCGTAAATGCAACAACAGCACTTTCCTCGACGTTGGTTCTCTGTGCACCACAACTCACTCTTGTTTCGCACAAAGCTGCTATATATTGCGTCTCCTTGGGCTAAAAAGGAGAGGTGGTTCTGGGTTCTACACAACACCGGCATTTCCTTCTAGTCCTTGTCATTACCGTGGACTGGTCTTCAAGAATGTAGAAATCGTAGCCTTATGTTACGACAATTGCTGCTGAATTTTGCCCACTGAACAAGGGAGGTCACAGACTGTTCCTATTTCGTTCGCATTAATCAGCGAAGAAATCCTGCCATTTGCACGTGACTTTTTCCTCTTTCTTGTCTCCCCAGGGGTCATCCTCGCTGTCCGAAGCAACATACGTTTCCAGTTCATTCAGTGCCGCAAGTACGTCTTCTTCATCTTCTCTCCGCATTTTTGTAACCTAAAAGTGTTAATTAAAACAGAATGTAACTCATCTCATCTCTTTTCCAACTCTGGGATGTCAAAAACATGTTGGTATATGCATTTAAGACCTTCATGCTTACCCTGTCCTTGATCTTCTTGGCGTATTTTTGTTGGAGCTTCTTTTGCTTTTCTATCGTCTTCTGTTTCTTCTCCTTTCTTTGCTGAGTGTCTTCCAGCTTTCGCCCGATGGATGATTCAAGCTGCGACTTGGCAAACGCTCTAGCCTCTGCAATTCTGTTCCTACTTCTAGACGCTTTATTTCCAGCTTCTTTTCGCTTCGAAATTTCCTCGTTTCGTTTCTTCTCTGCCGCAGCTTGCTTGGTTGCAATTTTGTCCTTTGTGACTTGCGCACAAACATCCGCGCGGTGTGGTCGGCTTACTCCTGCCCTGCTGCGCGCGCATCCTCTGATGCGCTCCAATTCTTTAAGCTTTCTTTCTTCAGCAGCGCGTATTTTTTCTTTAACATTGTCCAACGTCATTTCGGGTGCCACTTTTCTGCTTTTTCTTAATCGTCGAGGTACTCTTGCGGAAGGACACACGGTCTTCTCACCAGCGACTGGAATGTCAAAAGCTACTGCCATTTTTATGCCTGGAAGAGTCGAACAAACTGAGCTCAGGGGTTGAACCACGACTGTGTTAGAGCTTGAAGATTCACCATTTGACCTGAATGCCAGGATTTCGCGTGCAGTTTCCAAAAGATGTTCTTGGTTTTGTGGAACAATGCGGTTTGTCGTTTCCCGGGAGTTTACAACAGGCAGAACTGGTCTTGCGGAATTCAGTGCGTTCGTCTTATCTCCCGAAATTTCTTTGCGTAACAAATTCGTATCCTTCATCGGAAGTCCACCATTTACTAATTTTTTGCTTTTACATACATCCGTTGGAGGGCCTTCTTCCTTCCAAAGCGTTTTGTCGTTATAGCATGCCGTGTTGCCAAACGCATCTGTCGTTTGACTTCTAACGTGCTCCAGCTCGCCTATGTTCTTTTCTGGCTGAACTGCGTTGTTAGGTCCGTTAAATTTGGACAAAAGTGATCCGCACATCTTTGCGAACCAAACCTTTTCGAAAATTGACTTTAAAATCACTCAAATGTAACTTCCAACGAGATAGCTTTTCGTGACGGTACAAAACCGTGTGAATAGTTCTCTTGGCCTGTAAAGTTAACTTTTCGTTGCCTTGGATCCGTCTATTGCGTACATGCGCGTGCGCAATTGTCATTAAGAACGCTTGACGTAAAAACTTTAAAAACTTTATTATTCCATCGCTGATATGGTACAAACTCAGTAGG
>NC_090869.1:33203359-33268359 GCF_036669935.1 Montipora foliosa
CCCTTATATTTCGACCGCGCGGCATTTTCAACGGAAGAGGATGTTTTGAGCGCGCGCCATTTTCAACGGAAGAGCCTGCTTGTAGGCTATCGTTAATACGCGTAAATTTAAGTTAGAACTTGAACCATATTCCTTCGAACAAATGCGATAAAGTTCAGGATCCGAGGAAGAGGAAGAAGGGGACTACCACTTCGTACAGCTGTGATTTTTGCGTGAACTGGGAGGCCGGGACAGCAAGAAAAGGAATGCATCTGCTGCCGCGAGATAGAGGAAGCTATGAACAAAATCTCAGGTGAATTGATTGTATTTAAGAGACAATAAAAACAAGTTGATTACCACGAGATTCTGTTGGCTGGTATTGTTTTGTCTGTCATTTCGATTCAATTATACAAACTTTAGCTCACAGACATCTAGTGATGCTCATAGCGCTTAACGAACAGATCTACATATATCTATTAAACTTAAATGTGCCGGCAGATCAAGCTATTCGTTGTGTAACGCAGCATTTTGACCGTGTGTTTGCAAAGAGAAGTGCTGCAAACTGCCATCGTGGGTCTAAGTCAAGCACGTGGATTGTGAGGGCTGCGACGAGAAATGAACAACATGTATGAAGCAAACACCGTACATAATTCCGTTCGTAGTTTTGCGCATTTTCAAAGTTAAATTAAACATCTTTGTGATCGTTGCGGAGTTTATAAAACCCAGCTTGAAGCGCGAATGCCATTTACGAAATGACGTTTCCCAGTTGCATGCAAAAGCAACTTTTCGGTTCACTTCTCCGGCTCCGGGTTTGCCACTGAAATCTCCCGAATAAAAGAAAAACATAGCTCACTCACTGGGTATAAATGAAATCGATGGAGTCACAAAGTTAAAATTTCATCAATTACATTCAACTGTCGAATCGACCGCTGTGGCCAAGCTGGCTTCAAAACAGGAGGGTTCGAAATGATCCGAACATATGCGACAGTGCTGGATATTTTGCAAGTTTTTCCTTCAACTGCTAAATTCGGATGATCCATTCTTTGAGAAGGACTTCATTTTAAACAGGGAAACGATGAACTCTTTTGGTGTCTGAGAGTTCTTTTAGAACAGCCCACAATAGCGCACTGAACCATTTTTCAAGTTTCCCGCGTGCAACTAAGTGTGCGCAATGACGTCACGCTTAGCGTCCAAAATGGCGGATTTCCATCGAGTGATCAATACGGATCTTCCTGGCCTCATAAAGACGTCAAAATGTAATGAACCCCTCAAATACTCGAATATTTCCTTTAACTAAGTCAGGCACTACAAATTTGGCGAAGGAAAAAATATTCCTTTTTTATCTTCAGTTCTACAATGACTCTGATTGGTCTTTGTAATACAGCATTGTTAAAAGGGCGGCTACACGCTTCAATATTTGCTGTATGTTGGAGAAAATGCTTGATCGAAATCAAAACATTCTTCCAACAAAGAAATGTTGAACAAACCTCATCAAACATGCGTGCTACACGTTCTAACATTGTTAATCCAACAAATGTTTTATAACAATGTTTGAACGTGTAGCCGGGGCTTATGTGCGCAAATTGAGAGCTCTGGTGACGAGATGGTCTCAGTGCAAAATATTAAGTCCTTTGATTTGAAAAACATCCCTTCTTATGTCTCTCATTGAGCAAAATGTCTTTCCAAAAATAGATCTGTCAACTCACCGCAAAATTTCCGCGGGGAAGATTCACTTCTAATTAGGGATTCTTGATGAAATTTTTACCGAAACTCAGTTTATGATTTCAAAAAATCCGAAGACTATGTATAAATTAAGGCCCTCCATTTTGCAACTAAGCGAAAAAAAATCATAGCTGTAAGAGAAGCAATAGCCTCGCAGGAACACTTGCCTCCATTCGCTCTTGGTTCGGTTTGCTGGTGATAAGCTCAGCCTTAGAGCCTAGTCTTTACGGATAGCTTTAAATGACACCGAGTATTCCGCTAAAATAGAAAATTACTTTATGCAATGCCTTTAAATCTTTGACACTTTATCGATAAATAAAATCATCGTTGCATGAAACTGAAGCAAATTGAACAACAATGCGGATTTTTTAATCTTGCAACCTATCGATCTATCGATCCACCGGTTTTGTCTTCAAAATTTCTTTCATAATAAAACCCATTCCATTCTTGTCCTTTACTACCCATCGAGTCATTTTGTTGGCTTTACTGTATTTCGTTTTCGTTGTTCTACAGTTTTCAACGGTTATTGTGATGTTAAAGAGATTGAAACTGTTTGACAAAACTCCTTTAACTATGCTTTAATGCCATTGAGCGCCGTGCAGGTTATCAAGAGCTTACTGGACTGTTTTGGGCTTCTACTTTCTGTTTCGGGTTCATTCAAGTGTATTCTTTAAATACGGATCCAGAAACTGGGAAAAAAATTAATAACCAAGTGCATGGATCTTTATCGTAGAAACGCATTCTTGAACTTTGTGAGGAATATACCTTTGTGTTAAAAACAGGAAGTACTTTGAAGTGAAATAATTATAAGATGTTCTGCATGCATGAGACAATTTGAAAAAAAAAAATAATAAAAAGGATCAGACGAAGCTATTTCTTTGTTAACACGTGTGCTGTTGATTTCCGAAAAAGTACCTACGCAAGTCCTTAAATCTGTCATTCCATTTGTTCACTGCAAAGATTTTGCTTTAAATAAAATCAATGACGACCAAACGCTTTAAGATTCATAGGTTGTCGTATTTAATTGTCTATGCCTTGTGTGACCTTTTGTTTTGCCAATTTTAATCACACGCGGATAACAGAATTAAGGATTAAATACTTCCGCATTGGTCCTAACAATTTCATTTATACATTTTTGGAAGAAAGCAAAAAGAAGCAGTTTCTACTTTAATCTCTTTACACAGATTTGTAACTCGTGCTTTTAATGCTAATTCTTCTGTTTTCAATATAAATGCTTGAGAAGGAATTTAAAAAGTTAATTTGTCGTCGAAAAGACTTGCTTGAATATATTAAATTCTTGTGTTTTGGGTTTTGCAATCAAGTTTTTCAAATTTACATTTAAAACTTAGCATGTTTGCTCCAAAAAATATCATAATCCCATTCATCGGTTTTGTCTACTGTCTTATCTCAATTTTTAACTGAATGCGTTTATTTTTAAGATACTTCTGGGCAAAAAGAAAAAAAAAAGCAACTAGCCCTTGAAAGACCTTAACAGTTTTTGCACGAAGAAATAAAAATTAATTTGGTATGACAAATTAATCCGTTCAGGATTCTTAGAAGGCGATTTTCCTCGAGTGAATAGTAATTATATTTTGAGTTATTGAAATTTGCGCTTAAGATTACTGCACACTGTGTTGTTTTTGTTTCCGCGAGCTCTAATTTAATTGCATAAGACATTTCAGCATATTTGAATACTTGTCTAGGGTGTCTTTTTTTATATCTAGACGCAAAACGCCTTGAAAGCCTTTTAAAAACGTACATGTTTAATTCTTTTTTAAAAGTTGCACTTGAAGCAATTGCAGTGAGCGAACGCGAGGAAAATGTCGAGTGAAGTGTCGGAGAGGAAATTGACTTTTGGTTTCCCACTGTGGTCAGAAAAGAGCAATTACAAGGACGTCAGCCAACTTAAGCTCGAAATAAATCATCGGAAGAGTAAATTGTTGTCGACATACGCGTTCGACATACGCGACATACGCGACATACGCGTTCGAACCAGTTTACTCTCCTCGCCGCTTGAGTGACCGGTGAGCAAATGAAACACAGGAAGCACTAGGAAAGGTTTCAGTCTTGAACGACATTTGTTGAATATTTTTGGTTGAATTTTTATTCGTGGTTTCACTCGAGCAAGGCACCTGCGCAATTTTTCATTTCACGACAGGACTAGATTTTTTTGCCACCGTCAGGTGAAGATAAGCATAGCACCTGTCTGCTTACTTCATCAATTATACCTCGGCATATTGACTGATATTGAAACTCACAAGCACGGAAAAGTATGTGCCAGTACCGTTTTAACTTCGACCTTTCGCTAAATTTAAGTTATAAAAATATTGTTGCCAGTTCAGTGACCGTTTCTAAAAGAAATTTAACGAATACTCTGAATTCTGACTTTCATTTTCGTTGGACCTGTCACAATAGTTTAAAACGCGGCTTTTCGTTGGGAATTTATTTTATTGTTGTAATTGAAATAATTCTTCTTTCCCGCGCAACGCACCTGTCGATAGTCACATGACCATTGAATATCGCCAATGAACAGACAAATGGCGTTTTGATATTTAACAATTCCTGCCAAGTTTTAGTAAAATGCGAGTCATCCTGTGTGCTTAGATGTAAACAAAAATATGCGTTGTTGTGAGATGTGAATACATTTATTTGCCTGAACACCTGCGCTGTGCTGTGACCAAGGTTGTTGCTCTCGCTTCGACCACAAACATCTTGTCTGTGGGTTATACCCTCGCTGCAACACAGAACATGAGTGATACAGCGAAAGCATAAGCGACGAATGTTCTCGTTTCGACACAGATTTCATCTCGTACAAGTTCGAAAACACCCTAACATGTTGGAAAGCGATATTTCGAAGCTGTATCCTAAGCCCAGAAGATCTTGTAAGTACTTAAATTTTATCCATGTAGAATTTTAATTCTTCTTTACGGCGAGCGAGCGCGGCACGGATTTTCCCACTCAAACTTGTTTTTATGACCTAGAGATTTCACAATTCAAATATTCTTAGATGAAATTATTGTTTCATTTGTATACCGTTTAAAGTACTTCAGTTGTTTGGTGAATTGTGCAAGTTTTTCCATGAATGTAACCTTAAAAATTGTTCGCATTATTTTGATGCCTCGATGAAGACAATTACCTACTTTTTGCTCAAGGCGCTACAGTCGTATTTCAATTGGAGTCATTTTCATTTAGGGCCGGAGAACAAAAATGTTTCTTCGTTTAAAAACGCAACCAAAATCAAGCTATAAAAGCTACTGGAACGAAATAGCATTGAAAATTAAGATTCAGAGGAAAACCATGATAGAACTCTTATCCCATCCTTGAGAAAGGTGGTCAATTTGAGTTTTAAATTCTACTTCTGGTTTTTGTTTGAAAATTTTATGGGCAAGTTAACTAATATATTGCGAGGGTGATCTTTCGCCGTTTTTATGGTTGGAGCGAACTGATCAATAACTTACTCTGATCCTATCCTCCTTTACATGACGAAAACGGTTCCAAAAATTCATAAATAAATGATACTACTCGTTAGATGTTAGACACTTTTTGCACCGAAATATTGAAGTTAATTCACGTTACTAAAAATCCTTTAAATTTTTAATGTCTCCACGGTTCTCTGATAAATGTGTATCATCAATAGAACTTTCCCGCCATTTTTTCCAGTTGATCGATTTTGTAATGCTCGCGTCTAATAACCATCTTTGTAAACGGTGGAGCTTAAATTTTTAATTTGGGGTCTTTTAGTGCAGTTAAATAAGAAGTTCACAAAGAAGTTTGAAAAATTAAATAAAATTATAAAATTTGGAAAAAAATTCGTCAAGACTAAAGAATCAACTTGAGTTTGAACCAGTTTGCATTTCGTAAAACTTCTGAATCGTGTACGATGAACGTAAATTGTAAAGAGCTGATTTTTTACTAACTGGTGATTTGGACGACATCACGTTTTCCAAAACTGTTGTATTTTCTACAATTATGGCTTATTTTATTTTCCGTTTGGTCGTTCGTAATTTCAATCACTCAATCATTCAATCACATTGTCATCAGGAGATGTCGTAACTTTCGCGGCGATTAAAAACCGGTTTCCTCGAAACCGATTATTCACGAAAAAATCTGGTATCCGGGCGACTCGTTGATCTCTCTGTCTTTTTGAGGTGTATATAGCTACGACCTTTAAAAACACGAAAACAGCATGCCTTTTGTTCATAGAAGGCTCCTGACAATACATTTATGCGGGCTGATTCAGTCGAAAACGTCATGTGACGGTTAATGAATACGAAAGCGAAAGCAGTTTAAGGCAGCTGAGCACATAAGACATGGTGGCCTGAATAAACTTGGGGTCGTCTGACTTGACTATTTCCGTTCTTGAGGCGCGAACTTAGGGAAACGTTCTAAAAGCTGTCAATCAGAGTTGTTATGGGGACGCAGATTAGAATGTTCCGGGGCGCACAGAAGCTGACAATATGGTTTTTGGTCGGTTTCTTAAATCATGTTTATCCCGCTTTTATTGACGTTTGCACTGAGATAATTATTCATGATAACTGTGATTTTAGCATAGTTTGTTATAGGCAAGGTGGTTAATTGTATGAAAGGGTTTCCAGAGCAAACGCGACTTATTGTAAATATGCGGCAGTATTGAAATGACACATGAAGAGTGTTTTCCAAGCAAGGAAAAAATTAAGAGTCTGAGGATGCTTTCGATTGACCCTATTCCGAAATAAGAATACGTGGAGTGACGATTTAAAACGGTATGTTTTGGCGTTTTATAGCAACAAGAACAATAAAAATATGTTCAAAATAGCATTTTAGAAGGTTTTTGACAATTTTAATGTGAATCCCCGTAAAAACGAAGGATTTCTAACTCCTATTCTATGTATTCCTATTCCCGGAATACGGTCAATCGAAGGCACCCTGAGACTGACAAAAAAAAAAGAGTTGACAGTTATCAGACGTCATAAAAAATGGCCCTTTTTTGGCCATGTAGAGAAAAATTTTATGACATCTTTTTCAAAACTTAAGAGTACTAGATCGTCAGATATTTGAATGACCGCTTTGTCCTCGAATGCGTGCTTCTTTATAACAAACGCTTGCACGCTTTGTTAGACACGCTAGGAAATCTTCATTCGAAGCCGACTCTGTCATAGTTTAATTTGCAACTAAGCCAGCTTCTATCGGTAACCATAACTACACGAAGGCCTCGGAAATATTTGATAATTAAATGGTGTGTTTGACTCATGTACTTTCTTCCATACGTATCCCACATGTGTGGTTCGGTTAACGGGCTTTGTGATGCGTCACTTAGTAACGTTATCAGTTAGTCGATTTCACTAAAAAGCGGCAATATTTTTTAATCGGCTGTTTAGTGTCATATCAATTCTGCAGGCAAACTACAATGAATGGCCACTTTCAGCGAAGAAAACGCCTCCGCAAAAGCAGATGTGGTTGATGAGTATGATTTTATTGATTCTATTCAACTTAAAACATCATGTCATTTGAAAAATTGCTCCCTCAAAAGTAAAAAAAAAAAGCTTTTTTATACCACACCACCACATTTAGGATAACTTAAACCCTTAATTTTGAACCTTAGTGCTTACCTTTCATTTTGAAATTTTCAGAAATTAATTTCAGAAAATGACATATAAAACATAAGCACAGAATGCAAGTTTACAACTTATAGCCAGTTGAGCAAATTGAACAAACATTATTCAGTATGATGCTGATCAATAAAACGTTTCTTGACAGGAATTGCTCAGAGCGACGAAGCCGCTAAAGTTCCAAACGTCAGCTTTCAAATGTCTTTACGGTGGTCAATTTTACCATATCAACCCAGTTGATAAACCCATTTCTGTTTCACTTCCCCAGTGACCCAGCCGCAGTTTCTCTTGTATCCATTTTAAGTTAAGTCTCTCTCGCACTTTATGGCTTACTCAGTCTCAGTACTATGAAGCCGCCTGAAAGCGCGCTCCTCGAATGAGTTTAACGGGAATTTCTGCCTTGAAAATATCGTACATTGCAAGAATGTTAAGACAAGAACAAATTAGCAATAGTCTCCCTGAATCGAATGGTCTATATAACTAACTGTTGCTTACACGGTGAATAAGGTAACGGCTCATTTTTACGTGGACTTCTCGTTGCGCAAACACGTGATGCGTGTACGTAAGCGGGTTACTGTCGTCCACGGGTGTGCACTTATTCACAGCTGTTTCGAGAAAGGCTGTTCAAAAGAAGCATACAAGCGTACGCGACAATGCTGAAAGGCATTATGGTAAACTGTCAGTTTGAGTCAACGAAAACATGACGGAACGTCACCTAGAAATTACATGCTCACCCTATGTTACTGACATTGTGAGATGAGCGAGTTTCAAAATTCAGTCAAATGATCCAGGCCATGAATTAGTAACAAAGGGTTAGGATTCACCGAGAAAGCATGATTCTGACGATTTTAACCTTACTTGATTTATGTCATGGTGGCGCAGAAGTCGGAGAAATGTACCAAAAACCGTGGCGCGCGTGCAGAGCCATCGTTTTTGCTAATGAACCCTTTCGTTTTTGGACGTGTTTTGGTAGCCTGTGCCTACTGCCACTTAATCAGCGCTATATCCTAAGAACTCTTTCATTCAAATAGCTCGCCACCGTAGGTTTTCACTGGACGGTCGTGGCATCTTCGATTCTGGGCGTTCCCTATAAGTTGAATTTGTTTTATTGAATATCTTCCATACTATCTTTCGGCATTGTCGCAAACGCTCTTACGCTTCTTTTGGACAACCTTTCCCGAAACAGCTGTGTATGAGATGAAGTTGAAATCATTCAAAGAGGTGCGACATAAAAGTGTTTCCCTGTTCTTTAAATCGATGAGAATGGCACTTATACACTCTCCATTTACAAAGATATTTTTTTACAACAAGAACTTCGCGGCTGAGATCAATCAAACTCTTAAGAATATGCCGCTAAGAACATACTCTTTAGGGAGTCAACAGAGTCAATGGAGTCAAATCTCTAAAACGGACAGAATCTTAAATGTATTCAAAGGAAGTTAGGGTTAGGGTTTCTTCAATGAAGACACCCTGAATGGAGAGAAAAACTCTGTTTGGGACTCTTAAAAAGGATTTGTTAAGTCCGGATAAACGGGACTCCAGAATTTAGGCTTTACATTTGACAGAACTGACTGGCCAGATGGACCAGGCCTGGGTTGCTCCAAACATGGTTTGCACTCACCAGCGTTAAATACCATGGAAACCTATAGGTTTTGATATCTGTTAACCAATGGTTAGCGCTAACGAGGCTTCGAGCAACCGGCCCCAGCCATTTGGAAGGACTAACTCTACAACGCATGCAAATTAACACACTTCGAGGATGATAAATACTCCCCCATGAGAATGCGAGGGATTATCACACAAGTGTTCCTTCAAATTGTTGCATTTCGTTTTGCAAACTGACGGGTCTGGCCGGCGAGTTCTGACAAAAGGAAAGCGCCCTAAGTTTCATTAGGGGCTTCAAGATTTGACGAAAACGTCACCTCAAAACACAACTTTGCACTATGGTTAGTCTTTTGCGGTTCTTCATTGTCGTTCAATGATGGCAAAGTATCCTAAAAATAAATTGGCGGTTTCAGAGTAAAAATAGAGAATAGGAGGTTTCCATTTGTATGCTCATGTTAACGTCAAAACCTCAGATTTCATATTGATTTCACGTTGTTGTTATGCAGCGAACCGCGAAAATATGCGCTAAAATTCGTGCCTCAAGTGCAGAACAATTGTTTTTCCTCTTTTGAACCTATGATATTGGCGACTTTATAATCTACGACGCGTTGGTCAAAAAGAGCGCCACAAAACGACAATATCACTTGTTAAAAGAGGAAAAATAATCGTACTACACGTGCGGTACTCTTTTTAGACAAATATTTTTGCGTCACTCTTCACAACAACGACGTGAATTCGATTTGAAGTTTTGACGACAAGGCGAACTTTAATACAAATGTAAATCTTTCATTCTCTATTTTTAGTCCGAAACCGCTCGGTCTATTTTATTTTTAGGATACTTCTTTGCACCGGTTGAACCTCTCTTTGCAGGTTAAGAATTTTCTCCTGCACGCTCTGTAATAGCTATGTAACTGGGTGCTTTCTGTCAGTTTGGGTTACAATCACGTTATCATTCGTTTCTTTTTTTCACGGGACGTTCGGGTTTACATTGAAATGACGTGCCTGTTGAGTATTTTCCACTGTAAAGAAAGTATCACAGACAAAATAGGAACTCCTTCCCATTCAGCATTGTGCACAATGCTTCAGCACCTTCAGCATTGTGCAAAATATTTTGGAGAAACGAAGACGGACGGCACAAAACAATCATATCATCGATAAAAAGAGGAAGATAATATTGTTGCACACATTTTTGTTCTACTTTTGAGGTTTTGCCTACAAATGCCAACCTCTCAATCTCTATTTTTACCTTGAAACCGCTTGTACCCAATTTGATAAAAGGATAATTCGACCACATTGTCACCGTACGACGTGAACAAACTAAAATAATCACTTTAGGCCCCTTCCACACGAATCCATATATATTCGTTTGAAAATGCAACTTGTTTTCTCCGTTTTCAAAAAACATTCGTGTCCACATGTAGCGTTTTCCCGTCGTTTTAGCTCGTCCACACGTATACTGTGAATAACCCGATGAAACCCGACTGCGCATTCTTGACGCATGAGTATTCGTTTTTACGATAACTATTTGGGCTAGAAAGTTGTCCCACCAAGCGCTAGCACGTCCACGTCTAACCCAAAATCGTCGACGTCTTGGCGGGCAACCACCAAGTCGTTTCAATCTTTCGCCTCGTTCGCCTCTTTACACCGGTAGTGAAAGTAACCTAATGACGTTTTTGCCGCCTTCAAGAATAGTTAGCTTGAAGAAACAGCAAAGCTAAATTTGCTTGAAAAATGGCACGTAGGTTTGAAATAAGCCCAAGAATTGAAGACAAGTGAGTGAAGCGCCTGTCCGCCACCTTGAACAATAATATTGCGCGGAGTGGATTGGAACTGATAGTGTGACGCCGGCGTTTTCGAAATGTTCCGTTTTTGTCCGTCCACACGTACACGCGAAAACAGCCTTTTCAGGAAGTTCCACTCTGGAGCGCGTTTTTGAAAATTCCGTTTTCAGTGATCATTTTCATAGGATACGTGTGAACGGAAGACGTATCCGTAAAGAAAAAGTAGAGGTGACATTTTCGTCGCCGTCGCCGTCATAGATCGTAAAGTCTATTTTACAATGCAAAGAGAGCATAGTTTGATGTGTCATCATTAAAACATGGGCATGGGTCATTAAACTCTTCATACTACCATTTGAAGGAACAAACTGGCTTTTAAATGGCATAGTCGGTCTGCCCGAATTTGATGCAGATTAAGCAAACTGAGTTTGTCAGGTATTGTTACGATATGTTAGACAGTTTTCTTCGCCAAGGTTCTGAAATTTGACTCTTCAGATGATCTGTATTGACTTGCCTGACTTCGCTCTTGTCTACCTCCTTGTCTGACCAGCTTGTTCGGTGTTGATAAGTTAAGTGCTCAGTTGCATTAACAATCCCGCGGGCAAAATGTCTTGATGATGAAACGAAATGGTTGCGGAGGCGGTAAGGAAATTGAAGGAAACCACTTTCAATATTGAATCCAGACAAAATATTTTCACTCAATTTATTACTTGAGCGTTGCCATCATTGAAAGCTGTGGGCTGGTCGATATCTGTCGATTTATCTCGTCTTAGAGGTCACTTCAGGGGATTACCAGGTAAATAACCAACTCACATCTAACGAGATAAGAAATATCATTTTGATGATTTCTGGGGCGCTAAGGGTCGGATTGTTGTCGAATTAGAGAGAAAACAAGTCGATGACCTATCCCTTCTCCTCTTCGAGTGCGCGAGAAAACTGACATAGACGAAACTGAAAGAGTTGCACTATAATACATGAACTTGTGTGTATGTTGTCAAAAGGTTTTAGTTTCCGCCGAGGCGAGGCGTTAGTCGGTTGGCGCTCCTGTAGGCGTGTGGATCTCCCAATCGGCTTTTAGTCGTATCTTTACGGTTTAAGTAACCTTGGAGGTCCTTGGATAACAGTGCTAATCTAAAATTCCAACGAGCCTCCAGTCATTCCGTAATTCAAATACATGTCTCTAATTAGTATATGCAAAAGAAAATGAGATTGTCTCTTTATGCAAATAGAATGCCTTTTCGTTTCACTTTGATTATGAGTAAAGAAAAGTTCAGCATTGTATAATTTATTTATTGTAATCGTATAATGAACTTACCTATGCAAAACTGAAACAAATCTAAAGCATGCCGGACTATATTTGGAAAAGACAAACGCCACTTAGTTTGAAGCCGTAAAACCCGATACTTTAATAGTCGAATCATTTAATTCAAGAACAAAGAACTCTTTATGCCTTCAGTACATCTGCACGTGTTTTTAGATTACGTGAGAATTCCGCAGCTCTATGTGGAAGTCGGAGGAATGCTACGGTAAAATCATTTCAGTGGTACACATGGGTTATTGACCAAGCGTGAGGTCAAGGTGGCTGGATATTGGCCAAGTTCTTTTTTGCGTGTTTATGGAAAGGAAAGGAAAGGAACTTTATTTGTCTAGTCGTTCTAGTGGAGCACTAATTGGGGACATCATAAACCGATATTAACAATCAACGTAAATCAAGTCAAAGGTTGGTTTTTGAGGAGAGGGGAAAACCGGAGTACCCGGAGAAAAACCTCTCGGAGCCGAGAAGAGAACCAACAAAGTCAACCCACATATGACGCCGAGTCTGGGAATCGAACCCGGGCCACGTTGGTGGGAGGTGACATTGAGGCCACAGGCCACATTGGTGGGAGGCGAGTGCTCTCACTGCGCCATCCCCGCACCCCAAGATGGACCCAGACGGCCGGCTTCAAACCGACTGAAAACCGACTGGCGTTTGTCTTTTCCAAATATAGTCCGGCATGCTTTAGATTTGTCATGGATAGGGAAGTTCACTATGGGTCGAGGAAAACCGATCCATAAAAAAAAGAACGAGCCCAATATCCAGCCGTCTTGACCGAACAAGCTTGGTCAATAAAGCATTATATGGGATAAAACACCAAAAAATGATCTTGCTGGACCAAGCGAGATATCCCGAGCGGGCAAGATAGCTCCATCTTGCATGCTCGGGTAGCCAATCAAAGAGCTAGTCATATAATAAAGATATCTTATTGGATGTTTTGGTGTGTAGTATCACTGAATATTTTTATGAGTTGTGCTGTATTTTGACGAGCCTGCCAGGGCGAGTTAAAATGCAAACAACGAGTAGAAATACTTATCCATAGTACACTCCAAAACATCCAATAAGCTATTTATTATCCAACTTCTTTTTGGACTAAATTTTTAACAAATGAATTGTAAACAATCTAGAACGTGTGACAGATTTGTGCGTGTGGGACAACGTCAGCAACTAAACTAGTCTAACCGGTTTTCTACTGATACAATAACCAACTGTACAAATAACTAACTGTACAATATTGTGGAATATTTGTACTCGTTTCGTGCGTTTGCTGTACAATAACTAATAAGCCACTTCGAGAAATACAATAATACTCTGTTTGTCCCTCCTAAAATTTTGCATAAGCATTGTTTGCATTTTCTTCTAGGACAATAGTCCCAAGAGAAAATAAAAACAATGCTCAGCTTATGCAAAATTTGGGGGGACAAACAAAGAGTATTATGGTATTTTCCGAAGTGGCTATACAGTTGGATCATAAATGTGCGTACTGCATGCGTGACATCATACATGTTTTCTTATATATATGTTATTTGCCAGCTGAGAGATCCGTATAGCAAACAGCTGTGCCGGATCGAGGTCTTGATGATGCAGCAGCTTAATCAAGACCGAGGTCACAGTTTTTCCCTATACCGACCGAAACTTATTGATTTTTTTCCTCTCTCTTTCCCTTCCTCTCTGAAATCACTTTTTAAATTGTTGACTCGCGCCGCGCTTGATAGCGAATGCAGTATTGAAGCGACTCACAAACTGAACGTTTCAAAAAGGAATAATTTTATTTGAATTCATTTACAAAACTCTCGTCTAACAAAAATTAACTTCTGTATGAAAACATATACGGTGTCAAAAAATAATGGAAATTTAATCATCACACAAGCTCACGCAGCTCAGTAAGGCTAGGATTCCGCCCGCTCCCGAAACCAATCAGATTGCAAGATTTGTTGAATTCCGCCCTCTCTCGCACTGAGAAAAAAATAAATACGGAATATTGAGACTTTGCAATAGGGCACCTTCGGTTGTCATTTCTTTTTTAAAGAAATACCAAAAAAAGCATTCGGGGTTTTGATATGAAAAAAAGAAAAAAAAAACTTATTTAGAGTTTAGGGCCGGTTGCTCTCGAAGTGGAAGCTGTTGACGGAGAGAAGTTAAGAAATTGTCACACATGTTTTCATGAGAGCACAGATGCAAAGCATGAGCCTTGCTCATGTATTTTCGGCTTCTTCTCAAGTCTGCCTTGCTTCACAATAAGGAGTTACACGTGCATGCCTGTACCGCAGAATTGTTAGTCGATACACCTGCAGTGTTTGACGTTTAATTTTCTCAGCAGATACTGCTTGCCATTCTGCTAGTAACTTGAATTGGTAAACAAAGATAAACCAACACTCGTTGAAGTGGGCCGCATGGGCAGATGTGAGATTTGAGATGGATTTTGGTCAGGAGGTCACATTTTTTGAAAGCAGCATTGTGTTTTGGCACAAAACAGTATTTGTCTAATTTCTTTAAAATACGTATACTGTCTATCAAGCAAACTTTGCCCGTAATGCTCTCGTACATTCCTCAAATGATTCGTTCAGAACAGAACACTGTCCTGTACCCAATCACAACTGAAAAAGACTTGTTTTTAGATGGTAACAAACAATATTAATACGCAAAAAGAGAGCACGTTTTCTAAAAACTGCATCACAGCTCCGCAAGACATTTTCTGACGTCGTAAATTGAAATAGGTCGCGTAAAAAGCCTTTAAACAAAGCCCACGCGGTTCTGACTAAAACCACTTCCATGCGCAGGTGCAGCGCATGGTTGTCGTGATCGATACACGACCAACGCAGAATTCATGTTTGCCCCTTAGGAGCCGGAGGAAACAAACAGCTTAAAAAATGGCAGCAGTGAATTGAGAATCATGCCTTCCTGTCTAACATTCCGCCTCAAGGTAGTTACGAAGAGACAAAGTTCATTTTGCTCGTAAAAGAGATAAAGATTAATAAAAAGAGGAATCGCTGAGCTGTAGCTATTCTGACATACTTATACAAAGCGCCTACAAAGGGCCGTTTGAAATCAAGTCAGTTGATCACCTTTCATCGGAAATAGATTTCACTTTTCGATTGTCAATCAAACGATGTTTTCATCGGAAAGTTGAGTGTATTTTTGTTTCGATATGACGATTATATTTGCACTTGTTTAGTGTTACTCGGCGAGAGTGATCTTTTGTCGTATTTTCGTTTCTTCTGACAAAATCAAATTGGTCAATATCAGTATTTTAAAAACAGATTGCAAAAAACAAATTTCAATAAAAAACTTTAAAAACGTTTTGTTGAAATTTGTTTATTGAAACCTGTTTTTAAACTTTGGTCTATACAATACCAAGCTTCCCTCACCTCGTCTAACTCATTAGCAAGTATCTTGCATACGTACATGCGATAACTCATGTATTACTTTGAAATGTTTGGTTCTTCAAATCATAAACCTCAAACTTGGAAATGGAATATCAACGAGAAACACTACCTTGTTTATCATTGTACCGTTATGGTGCTCACTACCTTAAAGAAACGTTTGCAATTCTTGTTCTGTTGTTAATCCTTATATTGGACGATCGAAGAGAGGATCTGAGCTAAGTCGCTAGTCCCGTAATTTCGACCGCGAGAAGACAAGGAGGGTGATTTAGCCATCTTTTTCCCCGCGAGAACATTGAACAAGGGAAGTATATATGGCTTAACACGTACGTCCCGCCTTAGACTTGCGAAAGCGCTAATAAGTTAGCGACAAAAGAGATTTTTTTGGGCAGCGGAAAAAATGGAACAAGTTTTATTTATTTACCGGCCAATGCACAGTACAAAGTTTCCCGCCAAAAAAATACAGTACATACTACTGCGACGACACGATCTTACTTTTGGTCGTAGATTCAAAAATAAGACTTCAAATGAATAAATTTATCGCCAGTATTGATTGTCATAGTTTTTTTCTCAGTAAAATACGGCTCGATGCGGGATTCTTTGACTCCTACCCATCGTTTTCATTAAAGAATAGACATTTTCTGCACGTCAAGTAAGAAAAAGGCTCGTTTTCAGTTATTGAGGGTTTAACATTATCGGAAAATCCTTAGCTGCATTAGTCACGGTTCTCTTTAAAAATTTGCTTGTTTCCCTTGTTCCCGAAATTACTTTCAAAATTTTTCTCAGCTCGGCTTTGATCCCTAAAATGGTTTATCCTGATACTTGTTCCCTAAGATATTTTGCCTTTGTTCCCTGTTCCCTAGTTCAAATTGTTCCATGTTACCTTGTCTCCCAAAACCCCCGGGAGGGCCTGTTGGGACACCACGGTTTTGTGCTGCAATTTTTTTGATAGCCAAATGCCTCGTAAGTGGTATTTTTAAACGCTTCAATTTAAAAAGCTCGAGGTTTCTTTATTTTCAAAAGGAAATACGCGCCTAATTGACAGTTTCCCGTGGTAACCTAATGAGCCAGGGAAAAGCGACGTTAGTTGTTTTCTTTTATGGAAAATTTTGCCAAAGACGTAGTTAGGAAACTGACACTTAATACAGATCGGCACGAAAACTTCTAACCAAATGTGTTTTACCGTAAAAAGAGCCAAAAACTGTGAGAAAATGAAAACACAATTTTTTTTTCCTTGTTTAAAGGCTTTAGTTATACTATGATATACCTTATTCAAGACAAATAACTGCGGAAACAACTGAATAAATGAGGGAAAATATCTGACGAGCTTAATTATGGCACCGAATTGTCGGAGTGAATCTGAGATGCCTTTATTTGTTTAAGAATTCTATCTATTCCGGCATTTCGGAGCTCAAGGCACTTGAGTTCCACTGCCTCTTAATGTCGACGTTGAAATCGCTCCAATCGCCAAAAAACTTTTGACGCTATTAAGTTTTTATATTCATTTTTGTAATCAGCTTTAAGATGCCTGCCTACGCATTTTTGAATTAGAAGCACCTCATTTCTCTTTCAGCGTCCAGCCTAAAATATACCCCAGTATAAATCAAACCCAACAAGAATTAAAAATTCAAAGGGTTCGCTTTGTATAGAAGTTGAATGGTGACTTTCTATAGTGTTCACACCGTCGGCACTGTCGTACAGTTACATTCGTGGGGAAATAAAGATATTAATTCATAAAACATGGCACCCTGTAGATTATTTCATATTCCTGATGAGTTTCTCTTCATTTAAGTTTTGCATATAAAGCAGGTGTTCTTATTAGACCCTGTCAATCACTTTTGTGTAAATTTTATGACTTATTTTTAAGGAAAATGATTTACATTCACTGCTAGTGCCTTTTAACAGCACGGACTCAAGATAGTCCCTAATGGTATTATTTTTGACAGAAAAGGAAAATTGCAGAATTTGCTCCAGGTCTCTGTCACCAAAGAGACGACCTCGAAAATCGCCGAAAATCCCCGCTTTTCATTTGGGAACTATACAGGTGTGCCTGAAGCAAACATTGGGATGAAAAATACTGTTTACATGACAAATGCTATAAGCTTTCGCGACATTGCCAGGGTAGGCCTCGCGAGGGATCACGCGCTCGATTTGCGTGATATCCCAGCAGAGCGAATTTCGCCATGAGCGAACTGGGCAAGCGAATCCATGCGAGACATTCATATCTTTTTCTTGCAGGTTTTAATATCACTCAGTTGAGCGCGATGACAAACAGGCAGATGTAAATATCAAATTCACTAGAATCGTTTCTGTCAAATGTCGGGTTCTCGTTAATTAAAAATGACGTCCACTTTGTCGACAGCTGCTACAGCTGCCTAAAGGCCCCGTATGAGCAGGTGCATGGTTCGGGAAAAGCGTTCGGTTTTGCGTTACGCCTTGTCGTGCTGCTGGCTGCCTGGCGAGACACTGTTGCCTACGCTTTCAATACAAGACCTTTTTTCACATTTTCTTTTTTCTTCTCGTCAAAGGATCAATGAAACTCGTCGGCGGAATGCACCATCACAAATTCAACGGTATGAATCTATTTGCCTCTAAAGAGAATTTTTTTCATCTTAATTTTAGATCCTGCTTACTATTTCGTGAATATATATATATATATAATTTTTGCTTCTAAAATTAGTTTTCAACAGCAGGTAAAATACTCTGCCAAAATTTTTGGGTATTACACATCTAGCTCTTCTATGCAAAAAATAAATTATTTTTATCGGTGAGAATTTATTTGAAAATTTTGGAGATTTTAACGAAGTCGATAAATTTACGTATTCGTTGGGAAAGTAATTTCGGGCCAACAGTTGGCCTCGTTGAGTACCACAACGCATCAGAACCACTTAGAAAAGCAAGTGTAAATAAAACATAAGTTTCTTTTAGTTGAAAGTTCGACAGAAGAAAACAGCTCGCTTTTCTCTAATGTCTCTTAGTGAGTGGCCAAGGAGCAGATGTACCACGATACAATAACTACACCACTGAACAATGGAATAATTAAGCACGTGCAAAAACCAACCAATTGCCTTTGAGTTCGATCGTATTCAGGGTCTTACCGGTCATCGTTTTCAAGTCTCCTTCGAGACATCACAGATGCGACGAAAAAAATGAAAACAACAATTTCAATAAAACTGTCTTAATTTTTTTATTCAGATCATTGGCCTGTTTCAAACACTCAAGCGCACACCTCCAAATCAAGACGGCATCGCATTTCGGGGAAATGCATATTCTAATTCAGTAGGAAATTATTATTATTTCTTACGGGGGCACGTGTGCCACAGAACTATTTTAATGAATCTGAACTTAATTATTTATCATTTTAGCAACTGAAAGCTTATCATATAATTCCTTTTTATTTCTGTAAAAGTCAAACGGATAACACGAAATTGTTTTGATTTTTTCACCGCTTATCCACTGCTGGCAATCAATTTTTATCTTTTCATTTATTTTTTTATGGTTTCCAACGAAGTCCGACTTCTATGAGAAATGAAACATAGGTCGAATTGATTAGGGCCCAGTCTCTACTTTAGCAATAAATGCTGATGGCCATATTTAGAAATGCAAACAAAATGCGAGAGAGCCGGTGAAATCACCTGCTAGTTACCAATATAAGTTCCCGTATGTACAGCTGTCTGCAGTCGCTCTATACCACCTGACAGTTGATAAGAATTGTTATCTATTGTACGATATTGCTTACTGCGTTTCAAACGGCTGGGAAAATCTCAGTGAATTTAATTTTCATTAAATTCTAAGAAGTTTCTATACTCGCACCTCGTTTCAAATTTCGTACCACTGTGCGGCACGAATAAATGTGGTAACGCAACGAAAATTAATAAAAATGAAACCTGCGTCCAAGCGGAATCGAAAATCAATTTGTTGATTTCGCTTTTCAAACAAGAAAATGAAAATTGAAATTACTTTTGTGTAAGATGACAGCTTGTTAAATATTAAGCAAGATACTAAGATATATTTTTACGATGAAAAATATTTTGTTCACGGAAACATCGACGAATGAGATTTTAAGATAAATATTGGACTTTTTGTCTCCGGGTTTAAATAGAAAGTAGGGCACGTGCGAAGGAAACACGGAATACCAAAAATATGGGATAATTTCAGACGTCAGCCTTATGAATTTATTCATGAACACCAGGCTCTTCACGTGACTATAGCGGTGACGTCACTAATTAATTGCTGCTTCACTGGTAGTTGTTACTCAACTAGGTTGCTGGGACCTTCTACGTTCACTGTAAAGACTTGGTGATGCCGGCTGTAACTTCAGGTATTTACATCCTAACGCGCTCGCATACACTAACGCTGAACTGTGGAAGTGGAACTGTTCTTTTGAAGGGGTCATTTTTGTGCTAAAATGGAGCGTTCGCGACTCGCTAAATTGGGTTTTCACGGAATGTTGAGCAGTGGTCCCTCTTAAGATGGCGTCCAATTTGAGTCGCTTCGTCGTCTTTTGTTTTACCCCGGATTAACAGAAGCTCTAAGGAATATTGCTTGGTCATCGCTTAAATCGTTCTGGGTTTTTTATGGCTCTGCGAGGACGCAAACCAAACGCTAATAACCGTTCGACTTGCCAGGATTCGAAGATCGAACGAAATGTCTTCGAACCCCTTGTGCTTTTAAACATTTTTAGGCCACAGCCATGAGCTTTTATTTATTTATGTCCAAGTCGAGGGGAATGGCGTATCTTTGACGAAATTTGTTGCAACTGTATAAAATACCGATTTTAGAAGCTACGTGCGCTATCGATCGGTGCTCTGGTCTGGGCATTGCAAACGATAGTTCTTCAAAGAAAATGTGACATTTATAATTGTTGTCTGGTGAAAGTCAAATGAACTTGTCATGTTATTTAATTTCCTTTGAATCTCCACTGGATTTATAGTCAACGAAGTAGTTCGTTATGTTTTCCACCTGCCTAATTTTGTGTCGGGCCTGTTATATAATTTGGGAAGCATTTAAAGGAAACTGATCCTTAGGACAAAGTTTGGAGTTGTGGGTCACTCTTCTTGTGGTTTGAATGAATTTTGTGGGGCCTTTCGTTACAAGTGCCTTAAATCTAATGAACATGTTTCACGTTCATATTTCGAAGGTTTTCAAGACAATTTCGAGAGCAGGACTTTTTTAATCGATGGTTATTTTACTATTTTTCTTTCTTGCACTCATGAACTGCGATATTGTAACTTATGTCAGTTGAAGGGTTATTCGTGCGTTGAAATCCTTGTCGTAGTGATTGAAATAAAAGAGAAAATGCATCTTAATAGCGTAATATGAAGAACATTTTCTTTCTCATCGAGGTCACAAAAAAAGCAGTGAAACGAAGTACTACTGAGAATGCGTCTTTTAAGTGCAGCTCAGTTAAATTATATATATGCATATCAGTATGAATGAAAACAGTCATTTCTCTGAGTTTTGCATCTGTATTCATTCTGTGTAATATAGTTAAATCTACGAATGCGGATAATCAGACATAATACTGTTTATAATTTTCCGGAATCAAATTCTAGTGCAATATGCATGGTCCATTTTTTTTTGTCTGACAGTGGAGACCGAGATGACCTCTAGATTCAAAAGAGTTTGCTCCATGATCTTTAACAGCAATAATAATAATAAATTTCAAAGCCAATGTCTTCATTGCTGTAATCCTTTCTATTGATTTAAGTAAAACCACAGATAACTAGTTATATCATTAATGCATTTGGTACGACTTTATGCAATGTCAATATCTCGTTTTTTTTTTCCTAGTATATATTGCATAACACATGATGTGATGGATTCACAAAACAATTCTGCAAATATGATAGCATTAAATTTCTAGTGATATTGACGTTAAATTATATCATATGAGGTATTTGTTTGAAGGTTAGTTCAATTGCTTGACTTTAAAACAACCTTTAATCGCAACAAAATATGTATTCTTCGATTTAATCTTATGGATAGAAAATACTTGCAATGTCCTTGATATTCAATATTTTACAAAATAATAGTGCAAAGTCCTACTGTATACAACAGAAAAAACCTAGAATTGTTTACAAAAAACAAATCAACCCAGACTTTCACCTTAATCAAATTGTTTGAATAGTTGATGTAGGAACCTTTGTTGTGATTATCAACTGGCATGAATTAAATAGGCTTTATAAATTCCATGGAAATTATTATTGATTACGGTATATCACACAGAAACCAAGACCTAATCTTCTAATCTTTAAAGGTGTTATGGTCAGCGAAACTCTTCATGCTAGAACATCTTGCTCTGATAATGTCAAATATTGGCTTTCCAGAAAATAATGTGTCAAATGTTAAATACATGTATGTTCAAAGGTTAAAGTAATATTGTGCATATCAGAAGCTGCTTTTATTTTCTCTGTGGATGAATATCTAGAGTGTGGCCCTACTTGCAGATGAAGCATTTGACAGTGTTAGGAACACATTTCATAATTCAGTCTTTATGAACTCGTTTTGTAGAAAACATCCTTTTTAGGGCATTGTATCTCTTCTATGCCCCTTTAGTCTTTTTACTATTTCTGGGGATGGATATCTGGAGTATGTCGATTACACATACAGTATGGTGCATTGACTTGTATCACAAACTCATTTTACGACACAGAGCTTAATTTGAACGTTTACAGAGTAGAAAAAAAAAGCACTTTTTCTAGCATTAAGGATCATCTCTCTGTTGTTGCCCTACATATGTATGTATATTTTGTAAAGAACTCAGACATTTATTTAGCTCTTGTACTGATGATGAAGAAGAAGAGAGTGAAAGAAAGGAAAATTGAAACCTGTATTGTATTTTTTGGAAAGAACTTAGCTTTTTCCAATTAAAAAAATGGCCATGATTGGAACTTTTTTTAGTTTATCAGTACAAGTAAATATTGCTCTTGTTATCCTAATACAGGATGACAAAGTAAGTAGCAAAGTAATTCATGAAGTGAAAGTAATTTTTTGTGGTAAGTAGTTCTGCAGCTCAATGCTCGGCATACATGTAAGTGGAACCTGCAACATTGTGCCCTTTAATACTTCTGTCAACATACTTCACTGTATCGCTTTGATAGTGTTCACATTTTGATTAGTTCGTACAAGAAGCCAAAATAAGCAATTTAGGTCCACCAACTTGCTTGATTGAAGGACGTAATGAATAGGTACAGTTTTGCAGATATGGCTGTAAACTAACTTGGGCCTTGGGACATGTATCTGTCAAATCTCTTGCTTTTTTTCTAGTCCAATGATGTCCCAAAACTTGGCATAAATTGAGCTGCAAACGATGCACACATGCAGTACAATAAAGTACATGTAGTGTTTACCAGAACATGTCTTTCTTTCTTGAGTGAACATGAATGAAATTGTGGACCTCTTAAACAATTCTGAGTTACTGTATGTTGCTCTGATACACAGATTCGAACAGGGAATGCTCTGTTTATTGCAGATTTAAGAGAGGCAAGCATGCCAGATTCACCAACAGACCCAGCATCCCATCCTGCCCAGGGAGTACCAGTGTCATCACCAAACTCCAACCCTGCATCCGTACCAGTCGTAGCAGATGTTAGGTCGCTATCCAACAATTCCTCTTCACCGGCCGTCAATGGTGTACACACAAGTCCTACTGGACCCGTATCTCCTTCTAGCATTGGAAATAGTGTGACACAGCTTCCTCCTGCTTGTGGTGCTCGGCAACTGAGCAAGTTGAAGCGCTTTCTTACGACGCTGCAACAGTTTGGTTCTGATATATCCCCAGAAATTGGAGAAAGAGTCAGAGGACTTGTAATGAATCTTGTGGTGAGTTGTTTACAACTTTATACATGTAATAAGGCGCAGGTGATGGGAAGGCATTAATTGTCTACAGAGGAGACCTCAATAGTGTTTCTATAGGTATAAATTTTCATCTTTTCTATTACCGTTTTTACGTGTATAGGCTGCACCTTTTTCTAAATAAAATAATTATTGTTGAAAATGGGGGTGTGGTCTATACATAGTATAACTAAAATCTTGATACACAATTCTTTGTGTTAGTTACTGGTACATATGCATGTACTTAGCTGAAATGAATGTTTTGAAGGGTGAAAGCATTACTTTGCTACTTAAACAGGGCTTGAAATTGCGACCAATACAGTCGCATTTGCGACTAAAATATCTCGAGAAGTCGCAAATTTGTGACTTGTTTTCATCTTCGCTCTTTCAAAACAAAAGGGTTCGCAGTTGCCACCTTGCTGCTCTTGTATTTCTATTATTTTGTTTCTTGCCTTGAGTTTTCTTTCAATCTGAAAGTAGTGTAATTGTAGTATAATTTCGCTGCGATGTTACGTGCACAACTCCATTCCTTCAATATCATTTGCCATTTACAGCGGTTTCTTCAACACAAGTATTGTGGGCTCATATTTTGTTTTGCTACACCGCTGACAACACAATGCAGCGCGACGATTTTGCAACTAGATTTGCGAAATTGCGACTACATTTTTGTATCTTGTTGCAAAATTGCGACTGGATTTTTTCGCTAATTTCAAGCCATGTTAAACCTTGTTGAGTCAATAAATTCATCAATTTGGAGGCTTAGATTATTATGAAGATGATGAATTATTATTATTATTATTATTATTATTATTATTGTTGTTGTTGGTGTGGGGTAAAAAAATCAGAGAATTGGATCAAAGCCAATCTTTAAGATGCTTTCAAGGTAACAAAAAGCAAAGGGACTGTGAAGTTTGATGACTTAAATCCTCTCTGTTCTTGAGATACAGAGGGAGTTGTGACACCCAAAAATGGCCTGTAAAGTTTTGGGACTTTCGAGAAACCGACCCCTGGAATTGAACCTGGGCCATATTGGTGGAGGGCAAGACAGTCATCTTACCTCTGCAACAAGCCAGCTCCCCTTCATTCATATTGCAACACCTACTTCGTTGTTTATTACGTGGTTTATGTGCGGTATCTGCAGTCCTTGACTTACTTCCTTTTTTCCAGAATTCAACCATATCTATTGAGGAATTCCATGCTCAGCTTCAGGAGGCAACAAACTTTCCTCTCAGACCATTTGTTATACCTTTTCTCAAGGCAAATTTGCCACTGTTACAAAGAGAACTTTTACAGTGTGCCCAGATGGCGAAACAGACTCCACCGCAGTATCTGCGGCAACATGAAGATATTTTGAGTGAACGTGATACAACCCCATTGGACCCTGAGGAAATGAATCCATTAGAGATAAATGAGAATGGAAAGCGAAAGGCTCCCACTGAGAGCTTAAGGTGCGGGTACTGTACATTTTTATATTTCATAAGCTGTAGCTGGTCGTGGTATTTTTCCTTTGTGTGTGATGTCATTGAAGGTACATGTAACACTCGTTGGTCTTAATGGTCATCCAGTTAAATACTCTGGTAGAAAGGTGTTTGCAAGTTGTTTGTATTTATTTATTATTGGAAAGCATTCACAGTTCAGTAGTAGAAATTATAACAGTTACAGTAAAAGTTCACATTTAAGAGCAAACGTTAAGGTCTTTTAAAATATTAATGGCACATATTTAGTGCAAGTTAGTCAGTGGTACTTGAATGAAATGAACCATAATCTTATTGAACTGTGGATGTGAAATCAAGTGAAGCTATGATCCTCGCAGTTATGAACGCAATTTTAGCAATTATTGTGTAGAGGAGCCTGAAAAATTCAGGACTTCAATGGGGTTTGAACCTGTGACCTTGCGATACTACTGTGACGCTTTAACCCTTTCGCTCCCAAGGGGTTCCCCATTGACGAGTAAAATTGTCTGGCGTTAGACAGAGTAAAATCTATAAGTGACACTCTTGGGAGTGAAAGGGTTAACCAACTAAGCTATGAGGCCACTGACGTCGAGAGCTGGTCATTTGAGAATTCAAGTGCTCCTGTTATATGAATGAATTAGTGAGCAAAATGATATGTGGAATGAACCATATATTGAACTCTGGCTATGAAATCAAGTAAAGCTATGAACGCAGTTATGAACGCAATTTTAGCATTTGCGTAAAGAAGCCTGAAAAATTCAGGACTTCAACGGGGCTTCAACCGTGACCTTGCGATACCAGTGTGACGCTCTAACCAACTGAGGGATCTGAGATAGGACAGCTACATGTTTATGGGGAATATACATGTATGTAGAGCTTTTGCACAACTTAGGGGACACAGAACCACAGCTACCTCAAGAACAGCTTTATGACTCCCTTTTACACCAAAATACCTTGGTATCGGTAAGCATACTGAGTATTACATGCTTGCTAAATGCAAGAATGAATTTCACTGTCTCATGAAAGAGATTCTCTTAATCATAAGCTCAAACTGACTCTGTGCATGGAAAGGTATTTGTGTGCAGAGTGATTTCTAGCTTTTGTTTATACATTTGCTAAATAATTTAAACACCAAAAGACTGATATTTTACATGTGCCTCGTTTGTCACTATACTGTCTTGAAAATGACATCATAAACCCCATTTTGCATGCTTATGCATCATCACATAGCTTCTGGTCATAATTTTAAAATGTGTGTTATTCCTTACAGACCTAAAGAAAATGGTGCCCCTCCTGACGTAGCCATGGTTAGTCATTCATTTTTGAGTTTTGAGCTTGTTTTTTAACTGTCAGTGTATACATTTACTTCAACCCAGTGTTCAGTGATTCATCACCTTGTACCATATAGTCACAGTTTTTAGAATTTGAGCTCAGACATACTGTAATGACAGTAAAGTTAGGTGGCAGCAAGGGGTGGCACTGGTTAGTGTGTTAGATTTTCAAACAGCTGTTCCGAGTTCAAATCCTGGCTGGCTGAATCTTCTTTTTTGTACTTCCTAAATTTGAGTCTACACTTTCTAAATATCTAGTAAATAGCCATGTTTTGTTTCTTTTCAATAACGGTTGCTTTTACTTTATAAGTGTGGTGACTAATGAAGGGGTTACACATAGTTTGTGAAGAAACTGTCGCACTACGTGGACATGTACATGTATGCTGGTTAGGAGTGAATTAAACAAAATAATAATTATTACCGTTAACACCTACAGATAAGCCACACCCTGTTTTAGCAGGTCAAATTTTGGAAAAAGGGAACTTTTTTTGAAAGAAATCAAAAGAAATTCAAAGTTGAGTCTCTAGAAGTCTTCTTCATCCACTGTGCATCGAACGTAAAATCACCATTAACATTGAAACGGAAAATACTTCAAAGTCTTACCCACAATTTTAGCACTTTTAATATAATGAACATCGTTTCTACTGACTTTGACATACCAATGATCTTTTTCTGGTATTTGTAGACAGGAATTTCTGCATTCAACACAACACAGTTTTTCCATAGATTTTTGCTTTATAACAAGAATTTGAGTGAAAAGTTCGTAGCTTAGTAACCAGGCATTATATTGGCTCTGGCCACCAGAAGCAGCCTTTTTCAAATGTTCCCACAGATAAGCCACACCCCCGATTTCTAGCAACAATTTTTGGAAAAAATGGTGTGTCTTATCTGTGGGTGTTTACGGTATTTGGTTTTACCAAACAAGTTAATTAATAAAAGTAAATTGACTGCCTTAAAAAAGATTTGTGATCTACATTTGTATAGTTTTGAGCATTAGCCCTTGGACGGAGCAAATTTCAAGATACTGAACTCGCTTGGGCAAATGGCTAATGCTTGGACTGTCAGCTCACAAACCTCTCTTACACTGTATAGTGGTTCATTTACCTTTACCAACTGAGTTGACATAAGCAAATCAATGGTAAACTTCATTTACATGTAGCTTTGCGGCTATGTCTGCTACCACAACAAACAAAGAATATTTTACATTTGTTTTTTAGCAAATGATGGCAGAACTGGGAAAACCTATACCCAAGCGGCCTTTTCTAGGTGGGTGATAAAGAGACAAAAAAACCAGTAATACTGTAATATATAGATTTAGCCAAGCCTAAAAGTGGAGCTCCTGGTTGATTTATTTTTATGTTACTCCAAACCTTCGAGAGCTACTTTTGCCAAAAATTTTTTTTCAAGCAAATTAAAGTTAATAATTTAAACTTTAATTTCCCAAAATATTAAATTAAAATCTTAAAACATGCGTGAGTTATTGAGAAAAATAGATTTTTTAAAAAAAGTTGATAAATTATAAAGGTGTCATAATCTTTGTAAGGCGTGAACTCCACAGTGAGCTGATCAATTATTAGCCTAAGCCGATGGCTGAGGCAAGTAATTGATCTGCAAGACACTGACAAATCACAATATTTTACGATAACCGAGGTCAATAATTGTTTTATCACTCGATCACCGAGTTTTTTTTTGTTTTTGTTTCCGAGAAGCCGTAAGCCTGCGCTGCCTTGCAGAGTCAATTGGTTTCCTTCCCAGCATAATTATATTTGTAGACTTCAAATTGTACTTACAGTCAAACGTTCAATAACACTAGGCATCAACAAAGCTGAAGAATTTCACAGTTTTCAAAGCGTATCCCGACAAGTGAAGCCTTAGTGTAAAGCTGGCCATTCTTTTTTCTGGCTTCAGCATAAAATCTCTTCAGTACCCACTGTACATATGCATTCGCCAACTTGTCCTTCACGTCAATGACACGATTGACTCTTCGTCTACCTTTCTTTCCTTGAGATACTTTCGAAATACGTTGAAATTTTGTTCCTTTCTTAGTATTCTCACTGTTCTTTCAATCAACTCAAGATGTCAAATCATTCTCTGACAGCTCGGGGGAACCGATGTGCCATTTTCTCACAAGAACATGATTTCAATTGCACATGAGCAGAATATTATTTGCAGCAAAGCACTTATTTATAAGCAGTTATTTGCAGGTCATGTGGTGGGTTCCTCGGCCAATGAAAAGGAAGGACAAAATACATGTACATCGAATGATAATTAGCATTTGTTGTTTACACTCACAAAAAACTGTGCTTTTCGAAGATAGGAAAGTTGCTTTGTCGTCATGAAATGCTCAAGAAAAGAGAAAAGTCCTTGGATAAAGACAAAAGCTAAGCCAGGACCCAGAAGAAAAAAACCACTGATTTTTTGAAATGAAAAAAGGAAAAATCTTGCAGAGAGTGATAAAGGTTCGTGGTTGGATCACCCTTCAAAGATTTCCCGAGAAGATGCAGAGAAAGCAGCTCTTCCCCTGCATCTTTATCTGGAGCTAGTAGAAAAAAAAATGCAAGTTGAACACAAATAAACCCACCTGATTGCTTTCATGTCGGCCACTAGTGGCTCCCTGCAATCTTGCTCCTCACTTTCATTTATTGTGGCCCTTGCAATTTTCTTACCTTTGGTTTTCCCCATAGTTGTTAACACTGGAAAATAGGTGTGAGGAAGCTAACTAGGATAAAATGCGACTGAAAACACTATTGCTTTACCCTCAAAGCGCCATTTTGCTTGCTGTAAACTTCCAGGGTCCTATCATATTATTGGCTGGTGGCTCACAGTGTGAGTCCGTTGTTGATGTAATTCTCAGAGAAAGCGTGACATGCTTGTATTTCTTTTGAAAGCGAAAACTTGCACTATGATCTTGATAAGATGCATCCTCTTCAAGTGAATTTGGCTGAAGGTTTCAGTGAACAATTAGGAACAAAACAAAAAATTTCTCTAGTGCCAGCTTCAGAATGTCTTGAAATTTTTTGATAGTTAAACTTGGCAGACCTATAAAAAAAAGAGCCAATGGGAATACAGGAAAATGCACACTTTGAAAGATGGATGCTTTAGGATTGACACTGCTTTTACATTTCATCAGTGATCATGTTTGACTTGCTATTAATTTCATGGAATGGTGCTCGGTCATTTTACCTTTTACCGACTTCCTTTGCTTTCACAAACAGATAAATAAAGCGCCTTTATTTTTTTTCGAATTCTGCATTTATTAACCTTTGTATTGATGTATAATTCGTGGTAGTTTCCTTTAAAACAGCGCACATACAAATTTTTTTCTGGAGAGAACCTGTGAAGGTTTGGAGCAACCTTATAATAAGTTAACCTGGCTTGAGCACCTGGTCAGCAGTCAGCTTAAAAAAAACAGCTGACCTCAATGAGCTCTAAACTGGAGCCTGTGATATGGTAGTGTGATACTGGTCACATTGGCATACAATACCATGCAAAAGTAAATTGACAGTCTCGACTCGATCCTCGCGAGAATTGAGGATTGAGAAGAGTCAAGGATCAAGACTCGATTCACTCAAAATCAAACGTCGATCCTCAACACTCGATTCTAGCAAAACACTGGATTCAACTTTCGCAAAAGCATTCCTCCTTGATTAAATTGCAACAGCAACTGTTTAATAAAAAAAAAAACGAGATAGTGGCTATCTTTCCTGTGAGTCCACTCTTCAAAACAACAATCTTATGTTGTGGATTAAAATATAAAAACCAAACAGTGAGCTTCATGAATTGAATGTAAATTTCCAATGTAAACATCGAGAAATATTTGCATACTGCGCGCCCACTTTGTTGACAAAGCAGAAATGTGGTTTTATCATTTTAGGTAACAGTGGAGGCCTAAATAAACAAAGTCAGTTAAGAATGGAGGATATTACAATGCCACAAGGTAATATCACATGATTTATGTGTGGCAGTAATAATTATTTTAAAAACAGGTGTAAAAGAAGAGTTGTTAATTTATTGAATTAATGCTTCAGTGTGTTCTGTACATTGTAGTGGCACTTAATGTGTGCTTCATTTTGTTTTGCTCAAAGTTTACAAAACCAGTTAAAAATACACTGGGGTTTCACTTTTCAATAACCTTAAAGTTATTATACTTTTAAAGGGAGAATACAAGCGTTTTCAAAATGTGGCTGTCATACAATTATTTTGTAGTCTATCTTGATGCTCTTATCATCACCATTAGACTGTGTGAAATAATGTGGTATTTTTGTTATCAACTTTTCCTTTATTTACACCTTATGATAGTACAACTGTAACAATAACAATATTTAATATTATTGTACTTGAATAACACATTTAATGCAATAATTCTGTAATAGAAGTAATGTTGCTAAACCTTCTACCAGGCATATAAATGGGTACTGGCGAAAATGCTGAGGGTAACCCTGCGATGTACTAGCATCCCATCCAGGGGGGAGTAGAAATACTCCTAGTCGCTTCATGCTACAGAAACCAGAGATAGATGTCGGCCTGGTGGGCCTTCTAGGCTCGTAGCAGACTTAACCTTCTTGGCTGTAATGCTATCTTATTGTGACGTAAACCCCCTGCAGCATGTTGCCTTTGTTTATTTATGTTAACTTATAATGCACAAATGGCTAAAGAGAAGCAATATAAAAACTGTCGGACATGTTAACCACTCAATCACCATAGTTTCCCAAATTAAAGAAAGTACAGGAAGGACGTTAGCCAGAAAATGATGGTCCTATAATGTCCTTTTGTATGTTCAAGTTGAAACAAAAATATTATAATTTTGTATACTCTGTTGTGTTAGTGCATATTGGACCTCTTTTTCTGACCACACAATTTCTTATTTCACAGCAGGCAGTTCACGTGATGGAGAAGCTACAATGCCAGATGCTTTCCTTGATAACAAGCATGAAATCGTGGATGACTGGAGGCATGTGGATACAGTAAGTTCTGAACAGGGCTTAAAATTATTGATCTGCAACAGATGCCCAATGGACAGCTATGAATAATGAAATATTGAAAGAAGCATTCTTGTCCCCATAGTCTGCTTTTCTTATGGTCAGCACCAAGAATTTGAACTCTGGCCACAAGCAAAGCAGAAATCCATCAATCAAGGACTTCTGGCTCTTCTGCGCATTCACCGAAATTTTAAACAACAGTAGTCTATTGTTACAACATTGATTATACCATTACCGACTGCATTCATTTTTGGCTCTGGCCAGAGTCTGTGTTCTAAGTGAGCAGGCTCTGGGGACAAGAATGATAAGTGAACAAATACATGAATAAATATGTATTTAGTTGACCACTCCCCTCAGGGGATTTTCCAGGTTAACAAAACTTATAGTATTATTGAGATAAACACCTTGGTTTCCCATATACATGTACTATTGGATTTACCATAGATCTTAGTAAACTAAGCCCTGGTTAATAAGGAGCAGCATTATCAGTGAGAAAAAGAATTGGCTCATCTCATTTAAGTGTATGAATGGAAAACAAAATAATGTAAAAGTACAGCTGAAAAAAAATTAGGAAATGTCACTGTTATAATATTGATCTCTTTCACCCCTCAGAAAACCACAGTTGAACATATTTTGCTTTGACGATTGCCAGGGGATTTGGCCATGGTAATATTTGATTTTAATGCAATTTTCTGCTGTCTTAGATGTTACAGTGCATTATTGGAATGGTTGACAAGACCAAGCGAGCTGTTTCAGTTCTTCAAACACGCTGTAGTCAGGATCGGGAGGAGCTTTTGGCCTGGGCAAGAAAAACAGCTGAGGAAACTGAAGCAGAAGTAAAGAGACGGGCAGGTTTGTAAAATATTTTGAAGGATTTTGTTTCAAATTATTTTTTTCTGGTGGTAGACATTGGTTTGAGCCCCCTTACCGGGATGAAGACTAGATGAGGGGCTTTATCTAGTGATGCTATATCAAGGGGGTGTGGCATGCCTGTGATGTGACGCGATGATGCCTTACATTATGTCCGGTGAGGGGGGGGGGCGGTGGGGTGGGGCAGGTTAACCCTGTCTAGTGGTAGGGCTTCAGCACAGGACTGAAGGTGCTGTAGGCCGCAATTCCCCACCCTTAATTTATTTGAGCACCACAAGGTAAAATCTTGGTAACCGTAGAAAACTTGAGGAAAATGTATAATTGTGAGACATGGGCAATAACTAGGAGGGTGGGGTGGGTAGAATGAATTGGGTGAAACAGAGTTTTAAAGAATGCGGTGAAAGGTGACATGTTTGCTGTGTAATGGCAGGCGTGCTGCCAAATAAGGAGTCGCATGATCTGAGTACCTCCAAATGAGGAAATTGCCTGAAAGAGGAGGCAGGTGGATGGGTGGGGCGCAGAGATTATTGCTTGTGTTAACTTAAGTTTTATGCTGTAATCTTACTAAAAAGGCACGTGTCCCTAAGTTTCTTTCCTTGTACAGTTTTCCAGATAAGATTAAAATCCAGCAAGATAGTAGGGAATCTTAAGGGTTTAGGGGGACTCTGTACTAGAGCGTGTCTTAAATTTGGTACTTGATTGATCAGGTCAGAGAGGTGTCCTACTTGGTAGTATTTTTCACCAAAGACCTGTCTGTTGCCTGTTCTGGCAACTTGATAATTAAGCTTGTTTTATGTGCACAAGTTTAATATTGGCAAGTTTTTTGCATAACGTATCAAAAACAGTCTAGTGGTCTAATGAAAGTGTGAGTGAAGTAAAACTATTAGTTGGCTATCAACCCTTTTGGTCCAGAGGGGTTCCCCTAATGAAGAATTACATGTACAGTGGAAAGCCATCTGGTGTTAGAGTAAAATCTGCAAGTCAAGGGGAATGCTTAAGGGTTTTCTCTTTAAAATCCATAACACCAAAATTTACAAGGTCTGAAAATTTAAAAGGTATGTGTGTTGGGTTTTATAGTAGCAAATGAGTGAAACAATGAATACTTTCCCCACAAAAAAACTGGTATGGAAATAACACATATACGTAATGTTGGGGTCACTTATAAAATAACCATTTTGACAGGAAAATAGTTCAGTTTTGTGGTGCTTATACATATCAATATCATTTTAACAATCAAATTACCCAAAACTTTAGAATTGTGCAACTGTTTCAGGGCTCAAAATTAATGAAAAAACCCAGTCGCATTTTGCGATAAGATACGAAAAGTTAGTCGCAACTTCGCAAATTTTAGTTGCAAAATCGTCGCGCTGCATTGTATTGTCAGCGGTTTAGCAAAAAATATGAGCCCGCAATACTTGTGTGTAAAGAAACTGCTGAAAATGGTGAATGATCAAAGGAATGGAACTGTGCACGTAACATCGCAGCTAAATTACTCTACAATTATTCTATCTTCAGAGAAAATTCACAGTGAGAAACAAAATAATTTTGTCATTTATTTATTTTATCAAAAGTAGCAGTAAAGTGGCAACTGCTAACCCTGTAGTTTTGAAAGAGCGAACTCTGAGAAGAGGGCAAAGAGCCATAAGAGAAGAGAAAAGAGAGTCTGAAACGTTTCTCTCCAGACTAAGCATTTGATCACATAGTCTTATTTTATTGTCTCATGCTGTGTCGAGTTCAAGGCGTATAATTATATGAGATAACCAGTGAATCTTGTTTCCTTGTAGGTGAATTAATGGCAAAGACACTAAAGCAAACTGAGGAACGTGTAGCTGAAGTAAAACGCCGTGCAGAAGAAGCTGTCAGTGATGTCAAAAGACAGGCTGTGGTAGAGCTACAAAAAGCTGTGCGTGCCGCTGAAGAGAAAGCCAATGAAGCGGTAGCTAGTGCTCATGGTAAAATGGAAAAGGCTGTTCTAGAAGCACGACGTCAGGCCACTGAAGATACTTTAGCAATGTCCAATCATCAAAGTGATTCTAGTGAGGTAGGTAAAGTACTGTACAGAAGTTTTGATCTTGCCATTCCATTCTACATTCAGTGCAAAGAATTAAGAAGTAAAACATAAACCAGTAACTGAAATTGTTACTAGATTAATTTTTATAAGTGCATTCAAAACAAAAATACAATTCTGACCAGCCAAGGCCAGTTCAATCAGACTAGTGCCAAGTTGAATTATGATGGAGTACTTATTGTTTCCACAGAACTGGCTGGTAAGCTCAGACAGCAGAGGCATATTTAAGTGCAACCTCATAAAATTGCAACAATCGGGTTGCTGTTCTTGGTTCTTACGGTGCCACTACCATCTTCACTCTCTGTTCCCCAAAATAACGTAGAAGGCCTGTTGTGCTAAATAAATTATTTCCTGGTTCCAAATTTAAAAAACCAGTTCAATTTCGATTTTCTTTTCTTTCAGGTTATAATAATGAATAACAGACAAATGCAAATCAAAATTGAATTAGTTTAAAAACTTTGAACTGTACTGTCTGTTTGCAATGCACCTACATGTACCAGTAAAATCTTGTCATGAGCTTTACCGGTAATTCTAAGGGGAAGATACAGTATGTGATTGAGAAGAGTCGTTTGCTTTTTTAACCTTTGCCATATCTTGCATCCAAAATTGAGCAGTTGGCAACAAATGTTTGGATTGAGAAGAAAATTACTTCAGACTCATTTTATTAAGAATCAAGTGTGCAGGAATGCAGGGTGTTTGCTTTTCAAAACAAAAGTTTGATAGTGTTAGTCTTACAATCTTGTGTTTCAGTACATGTACATGTAAGTCAGTTGTTTGCACAAACACTTCATTCTTAATAAGTAGAGTCTGAGGCAAATTTGTTGTTGACAAAGTCTCTCAAGAATTTAAAGTGTTAACGGTTGGGTAGAATAAGAGCAACTGAAAGTAAACAGTCCATCTCTTGAAATGAGGGCTTCAAATTTTTGCCAGTCTAGTGTTGAGAGCAAATTCCCTTTCAAATTTTGAATTAGCGTATTTGTTTTTCCAGATAGCAACACTGGCACTTATATAAAATAATTTGTGTGGTGCATGCGCAAGTGTAGTGAATGTACATTATTTTGTCATTCCTGTAATTGCTTTTATGCAGTGAGTCATGTACAACTGTATATCATAGCTTGTCTTTCCGTTCATTTGGTGGAGACTAGCTGCTTATGGGGATATACATTGTTCTTCCCGTAGAGTTGTTGGAATTGCGGTCGAAAGGCCACTGAAACATGTAGTGGCTGCAATGTCGCGCGGTATTGTGGTCCATTCTGTCAGCACAAAGACTGGGAAAACCACCATCATGTTTGTGGACAGCAAGCGCAGGCCAGCAGCCAAGACAATCCCCAGGGAGGAGGCCCGCCAACATCAGGTTCACCCAAGGAACCAGGAACAACTACTAGCCCTGCTGTGACAAGGATGACCACACCCACATCATCTGCAGACCCCATATCATCTCTCAGTGATTATGTTATGAAGTCTACCTCCACGTAGGACAGAATGTTGCTTGTAGGTTGTACTATATAGATCAGTGCTTATTCGTAGGTTAATGATTTTGTCTCATCACTGGGATTTCAAAGTTGAAACTCTCAGAGCAAAGCTTGTTATTGGGATCTCTTGCCACGCAACAAGTGTGGGAAAACTGGTTTGATAACTGGTGTGGACTGTTGTTTGTTCACCTGTTATCTCTCATCCCCACTTGCTTTGTAATGAGAAACAGATAGCATGCATGCTAGGAATCTTCAGTTAGCTAGCCTGTCTTTGGGTGAAATGTTGATTTTTTTTTTGGTTTAAAAGTCATTTCTTAAGACAACAAACAGTGGATATGACAGTGCAAATTCACTCAAGAAGCTGAATATTCACCTGCAAGTTCAAACCGAACAAGGAAACTTGTCCATTTTCAAAAGCCATGGTACTACTATACATGTATGTACTGGAAACACAAAGTGGGAATCATATTAAAGTTCAAGAAGTATCGTTGGTTTGTCCAGCTAGCCTTAAAACTAAAAGTGATGGTTCTGGACTAAAAGATCACACCAGCGTAGTATCAGTGGGTACAAGACCGAGAGGCAGTTTTATCCTCTGATACTTGCCTTTTAGCTGCATGCAATATTACATGATCTGTGTTGTGCTGGTGAAAATGATATAAATGCAGTGGTATATAAAGAACAATATCCATTTGTTGCAGGCCTTGTAAGGCCTCTTAACAAAGGACTTTTCAACATATAAAAAGGCTCAATGTATGCAAAACATTAATGGTCTATCATTGGTAAGGAGGCTAAGATAACCATGAAAATCATGAAGTGGTTCTTAACTTACGGCCACATTTCTTGTATCTTTGACTTGTCTGGACATAGACATCAACTTTACATAAGTGAATGATACTTCCAGTGCTTCACTTAAATTCTGTTATTTTTTTGGTAAGGATAGACAAACCGTGATCAAACTTAAAACAAAACTGACAGTACTGGATGAGTCATTGTTGGCTTGAAACTCTGATACATTGAACGTGGCCTTACACTCTAGCTGTTGAAGTGCACAACTTAATTGAATTTGTTGGTAGCTGCTGTTGTTGAAACCACATGGATAAAACGTTCACCCCAGTCTCATTTATTTGTTGCAGTGGACCTTTCCCTCCTGAGAAAACCTTTAAGTTCAGAAAAATACATGTAGTTCTTAATTGTGTCATATATATTTTTAGAATTACAGGTTAAATGCCATTCATGAACGTTTCATGGCCACTCTTCTGAATTTTAGCTACAGATCCAAAACTGGGAGCATTGTACAAGCCTCCTCTTCATGGATTTTATTTCCAGAATTCCACATACAAAATGCCTAGTACTTGACAAGACTACTTATTAACAGTTAATACAAAAAAAAAGTTCAGAATGGCATTTTATTTTTTAAGGAAAAAAGTTTAGAACTGAGATGTGTAATGGAACATTCAGGTTTCATTGATTATCTCTGTTTCAATGACATTTGGCTTTAAAACTCACACAGTCAAGCATTTTGAGGAGGGAAAGGCTTTAAAGGGAACTTCATCTCCAACAATTAATAAAAATAATTTAAAACAACAGGAAATTTGTGTATATTTTTCTCATGTGTAACACTTAACAATAGTGATAGTATTCAAGATGGTGATGCCCAGGGAATTTGCATATGCATATGAATTGCCCAGGGAGTATTCTAAAGTCCTTTTTTCCAATACAACCACTTGTTCAATAAATTTTCAAATGAATTTTTTTTCAAACATTACTTCCTTTGGGTTAATGTTATTTTGTAGTTGAGTGGAGTTCCCTTTAAAAACTCACAATGTTGCAAGAGGAATGTAATTATGTACAGGAATTCTAGAGAATTAGCTTCCTTCTGAACACATGTAGACACCTGTTATCATTAATATTCCTTGCTTCCTCAGTGGATGCATAATTCAGTAATGAATTTTCATATTAAGTTTATGTATTGGAAACACTGTAATACTTGTACATATGCAATAAAATCAACGTCATTGAATCACAAGTTGCACTCATCTGCCCTCTATTCACATGTATCTCTTTTTTGACTGCATGAACTTAGCACAAATAACTTTCGTACAGATGGTTTAGTGTCAGTTTTTATGAATGCCCAGGAAATGTACAAGCAGACTCCAACGACTGAGAGTTGCCTGACAGTTTGGGCAAACCTCTGAACACGTAATGATCTGTAAACTTTTTATGATCTTACTTAAGTTTTATTTCTCTACTCGACTTAATGAACGGGGTCCACCAAGCAAGGGACAGTGGAGACAAACTCACAGCTTCCTTGTCAAGGCCAATAATGACTTATTATTTTATACATTATTTTTACTTTCTTGAGATGGTGGCCAAATTTGTTTAAATGACTGATTATGCAAGATTATTCTACTTGCTTAGAATGAAATGATAATTCTTGGGATAAAGGCAAAGAACTGACCTTCACCCCAGTTCTCAAGAACACTCCGTTTGGAGCAGGTCAGAAATGGAACCCATCTTTTACTATGAGTTTCGGGTTAAAATTACTCCCAAGTGCACCTACTCAAAACCAGGAACTTGTGGTGATCGTGTCTAACCTCAATCAAAAGGTGTTGATTACAGCTCATTCAGACAGGGTCTGTACATCTTCCCCAACCAAACCACTTTTAACATGAAAAAATGTAAAAGAATTAATTATTATAGATATGATTGGTGATAAGTTAAAATGTATTCTACACATTGTTTATGTTTTGATTTTACAAATATTAACTAGTTATAGCTGTTGCTAAAGTGCCAACGAGCCAAGCTTGCGTGATCTGGCGCCTGGCGGCTGCAAACATCACACGGCGTACTCGTGCGGCACTCTCATTGGTTATCGCTACGGTCAACATTTCATCGCTTTGGTCTACATTACACTCAAATTTGAAGCGCTTCTGAGATTTCGTCCACCTAAAAATCTTCTCGCGGCTCTATAAGCTGCCGCCTCGCCAGGCCTTCTGTCTTCAGAAGGCCTGACTCGTTGGCAATAAATATGTTATTTAAGGTAATAAGCTGAGTTCAAGTGCTTTACCTTGAGTTATTGGGGAAATGTTAGTTTTTGATGAGAGGGAAAACTGGAGTACTCAGAGAATAACCTGTTGGGGCAAAGTAGAGAACCAACAAACTCAACCTTCATGATGCTAAGTCTTGGAATCACGTGCTGACCACATTGGTGGGAGGCAAGTTCTCTTACCGCTCCCTAGTAATACTATAATAATATTAATGTGATGTTCCTTTTCAAACATTGGTGACAGAGCGGAAGAAGGGATTGGTGTGTGACAAAGCATAATAAAATGATAAATGTGAAGGGGACCAGGTTAATGCATTTATACCCATATTATTTTAATAAGTAGGAAAAAGGATTTTGTCAAGACGTCAGGGAAAAAGATTTGAAGTTTGATCTATCCTGGTGCACAGGTAACAACCAAGTCCAGTACTCTAAACTACTGAAAGGAATAAATATGGGTTATTGACCAAGATGGTTGGATAATGGCCAAGGTTTTTTTTTGCGTGTTTATGCGAGGTTCATAAACATGCAAAAAAAGAAAAAGGCCATTGTCCCACCATCTTGACCGAACAAGCTTGGTCAATACAGGATTTATCTTATGGGATAAAACACCAAAAAATGATCTTTGATCTTGCCGGACCAAGCGAAAAATCCTGAGCAGGCAAGATAGCTCCATCTTGCCAGTTGGGTAGCCAATCACAGAGCAGGATTTGGTTCATCTTGCCCGCTCACAGAGCAAGTCATATAATAATGGGTAATAGTATTTAGCTGAAATTGTCTGCAAATTTTGTTATTTCAATGTTATGGGTTTGGATTTCTGTCAAACACAGTAAACTATGCACAGAGATCATGGTCATGAACCTTTCTCAAAGCTAAAATCCCATTACCAGTGGTTGTTTTCATTTCCTCTGTAAAAAAAGGAAAAATCTTATTCCCCTTAGTAACTCGTCACTTTGTTTCACAGTGTGGCTATTTGCACAAACAGTAGTAGGCATTGCTAATCTGTTATGCAATGCAACTTAGACCTTTAAATTTCAATTAACTTAAAAGTCAAGTCTTCTAACAGTGGGAGCACTGTGCAAAGAAGTCAAATCATTATTGAACTCAAATTAACCAAAATCAAAAATTGGTTTTTTGGGGAGAGGAAAAATAAGAGTACTGGTTTTTTGGGGAGAGGAAAAATAAGAGTACTGGGGGAAAAATCTCTTGGAGCAGAGTACAGAATCAACCAACCCCACCCACATGTGACACCAATTTCAGGAATAGAACCCAGGCCACATTGATGGGAGGCAAATGCAGTCATGATTGTTTCAGCTCTGCTTCCTTAGACGACTAAGACTTTCTATGGTCACAATTTCCGACTCCAGTGACGAGTGTCCTTGGCTTCTTCCGTCAAATTTAACAATGTGCTGAAATGGCCATTTCAGGAAGGTTTTTGAAGCACTATATATATTCAAGATCAACACAACTTTCAAGCAGTTTCAAGAATTTTAGCAATTGAAGTCCGGAATTTTTCAGGCTTCTCTACGCAATTGCTAAAATTGCGTTCATGACTTCAGTGATCATAGCTTCACTTGATTTCATATCTGCAGTTCAATATATGATTCATTTCGTACATCGTTTCGTTTATTCTTTCATCAAGGAGACACTTGAATCCACTAATGACCAGCTCCCAAAGTCAGTGGCTTCCTAGCTCAGTTGGTCACAGCGTTGCACTGGTGTCTCGAGGTCACGGGTTCAAACCTGGTTCAAGTCCTGAAATTTTCAGGCTTCTCTACGCAATTGCTAAAATTGCGTCCATAACTGCGAGGATCATAGCTTCACTTGATTTCATATCCGCAGTTCAATATACAGTCTGCATGATTCATTTCATATATCATTTCATTCATTAATAATAATAATATTATTATTGACAGAGATTAACCCTATGACCAACAACTCAAGCAACTGTCTTTAAGAGACACCTGAAGAATTCAGAATTATGTAGTTCAAAGCTCCACCAACTGGGCTATGAAGCCACTTGGTTGGAAGAAGATCAATTTGTTGGGCTCATTTGTTCCTGTGAAGGACTCAATGAAGGCACATTTCAAGTGTGGGCCAAGGATTTCAAATATGCATTCATTTCATTCATTGAGTCCTTCGTTGAGTTGCTTCATAGCTCAACTGGCAGACCATGGCACTGGCAATGCTCAAATCCTGTTACAGCCACCTGAATTTTTCAGGTTATGTGCGAGGATCACTAGTCTTCTTTCTTTCATCTGGCCTGCTCTTGAAATATGCATTCATTTCATCCAAAGCAATATTGTTGTTTATAAAGAGAAAATATAACTGAGCAATCCCTCAACACTTTTTTTTTTGGGGGGGGGGGGGGGGGGGAGATAACAAGATGATTTACATTATGGAAATAATACTATTTGTTTAGATATTTGTTGGTCCATTGGTTAGGGTGCTTGGTAGTTGTTTGTTCTGTTCTGTAGAGTGTCATTTGTTTAATACTGTATTAGCCACTTGGCACCTTTGAAATTTGAGCTAAAATAGAGTATGTATGCATGTCTGTACGCATGTATGGACAAGGAAGTAAAAAGTGGCTAAACAAGGATTGAAGCTTTTTTGCCTCTTCATAACCATCACTCAAGAAATGATGAGTCCACAAGTCAATCACAAAGTAGGACCCTTAATGGATTATTATAAAAACCAACTGTGGTTTATATTAAATAAATATGATACTCTCTTCAAATGGGTTTTTATCAGCCATTCACTATGCTGAATATGACCCATTATCAAGTTCTGCTATGGTGACTGATATTGGCAGTGGGAATTTAAGTATCACTGTCAGTGTGTTTATTAAAGGCACAGCAAGAGAGCAACAGTAGGTTTTCTTGGATACAATATATAATTTCGCAAAATTATAGTGCCCTCCATGTTGGTTTAATGCTGTTGTGTGAGTAAAATCTCATTTTTTAATGTCTCAGAATAGAAAGCACTTAGGGATACTAACATGCATGATTGAAAAAATAAACTTCCTTCCAACTTTTCTTCACGTGACAAAGACCTAAATTGATTACAACATGTCACGTAGCTTTGTTTGATAAACAAATTTTAAAACTCGTAATATGCCTCTCTCTTCACACAATGACCGAGAAAATGTTGTGCAATTAATTCTCAACCACGAAAGGACAATCAATTTTGGTCACAAGTGTTCGAACATTTTGAGCAAAAAGTGTCATCACTTCGAGCTCTTATTATTCGATTGACTGGTTCTTGAAAATTTCATTGAGAAGACGATGCACAGCTTGTCCAAAAACACTATTTTCACCACTTTCCCAGTCTCTTGTTTTGATTTCAAAATGATCCACGAATCCCTTATTATTACAGAACTTTTCTAGTGCTAAATCACTGTCAAACATTCTCCCGGGTCCAATCCATTCCAACGGCTCCTTACTAATGTTATCGGTAACCAACACACACGGAACCGACGGACATACCTCTTTCACTTTCTCTCTCCATAGCAGCGCCTCGTCGAGCGAAGACGGCCTACGTGTACCCCAGAAAACCAACGCGCCTAGACTATCTCTAAAATATACCCCAACCATGTTGGAAAATCGTTCTTGCTCGGCTATTTCCCAAAATTGTAACTTTATCGAGATGGGGTCGTCTTCTTCGCTTCTCCGCCATTTTATCGATTTTATATAGAACTTCACTCCAATCAAAGGAGCCCGATAGGTCATAACAGGAGGCCATACGTGAAGGTAATCGTCGATTAGAACTCCTTTGGTCCCGACACCACCTGTAAAGCCACCAATACATATTATCTTGAGAGGTAATTCTTTTTCTTTCCTGTCCAAACTCGTAGCATCTTCGCATGTTTCCGGCTCTTCCGAAACCAAACTTCCTTCAAACGTCGTCATTTCCATTTCCTTCTAAGAGCTCTCAAAAGTTTTCCTTTTAACTCCTCTTGTAATTTACACTTTGAAGGCCGTGAGAACAATATTTGGTGTGGTATCGTTCAAAACCTCATGCTCGAAACAACATCGTATGTACGTAGTTCCGGTGATTCTTTTGACCCAAACAGCTCAATGCTTTAAATATGACCCTTAAATATTGGTTACCGGTACAATAGAGACAAAGCTTTGAAAATGTGATCAACTTTAAGCTATAAATATCGATGAAAAGCGCATTCAAATCCTCAGTTGGTGATCTGATACAGGTTGCCGCAGGTGTCAGATTTATTTGCCCAAGGGTAATTGTGCACAGGCCTCCCAAACTAATTAAACCATGTGAGCATTGCACCGACATCCCAGAGGTCGTGGGTTCGAATCCCTTTTGGAGCCACCGAAACAGGCCTTTTGCAACAAATTGGTCACATGACTCATAATTGGAGAACTTGAAGCTCGGGCTTTATAAATTCTAGAAATGGAAAGACCGTGTTTGACTTAGTCAGCCTACAAATTTTCAGAGAAATGCCACTCAAAGGTAAAGATTTTATGATCATTTAAACGTTCGAGAATTCCATACTTTTATTTACGAACGAAGAGCTTTTGCCCTCCAGTGGAATTTTCCATAATTAAGCGCCAAAAACAGTGCTAAGATTCCTATTCTTACCAAGGGTCAAATAAGCGGGAATAAAAGTGCAAGGTTGGAAATTTTCAGACTGTTAATCAGTTAGGAAAAAAAATTTAAAGCGGTTTGAAAACTCAGGAAAATACAAAGTTGTGTATGAAGATCATTGAAGCGTGACTGGAGCGCAAAGCGTCCTTTTCCAATACAAATCCTCATAATTTCTTTCAACAGTAAAAACACCAGTTTTAACGATATACTTAAGAAAATCGGCATTGTAGCATATTTTATGCGGCAAAACAAATAGCTTTGCACGCTCTGCGCGTGCATTTTTCATTTTTGTACATTTCTTTCACGTTTACCGTCAAATCTGCGACGTGAAATGACCAATTCTCAAGTTTTACGGAGAACGTGAACAAAAGGTAGAGAATTTGAATTTTCTGTCGTAGATTCAATACCGCACCTCCTACTTCAGTTCCTGGAAAGTTACACTAGTTTTCAGAGATTAGGCAAGCCGACATAATGACGAAAAAGATCGATAAACCTGAACTTGCAGCTTTAAATGACGTTTTCGTTACCGTATATGCCCGCAACACCTCACCACTATTGTTTCCCGTAGGCGGCATTCTTTGAAGAACAAGTCGGAATACAATAGAGCTTATTCTTATTCAATGAAATGCAAATAAGTTGCGGGGTATTCTGCATTTTAGCCCAAAATCTTCTCGACCTTTGATATGGTGTTCCCGCTCCAGCACTATAAATGGGAAGATCTTGAAAACACACTTTCTTCTTCTATGAAAAACTAAAATAAGGTTGAATAAAATGTTAATTAAGCTCCAAAACAAGATACCAAATATTTAATAGTAACATTGGGTGAAGCGTGTTTTGTTCAGCCAGGTTTTCAAAGCTGGATGGTGCAGATGACGTCATCGTTTTCATTTCGATGCCTTTTCGACTGTTCACACAACGATATGTATGAGTGTTCATTTTTATCCACTTTCGATGCGGTTTCCGATAAATACGCTCAGTGTTTTAGTGTGGACAGAAGGCCTAAACACATCGAAGTGTAGGCGTTTTCAAACGAAAACGCCTAAGTGTGGCAGGTCCAGGAAGCAGCTTATTGGCAACAACCGTTCTGCCGACAAAAAAATGAGTAGAGAGTTTCAATTAAGGACGACAACAACGACGATGGCGGCTACGAGAAGGTTGTCTAAAAATATTTCGTTATTAATTGTAATAATATATTGAGCCAGGACTCGAGCCAAGACTCGACAATATTTCGCTTTCCCGCCATTTTCAACTCCTGCAAATCACATGACTTATAAGAAGAGGAAGTGGTTGTAATCATGGAAGGTAAGCTCGCTGTTACTTTTCTATCTACTTTTGTCGAGTTTTTGCCTTTTACAGACACGTTTCATCTTCTTTTAAAGAAATACGACTTAACAAAACTGATTTTTTTTAATCATTAGAGACAAAGAAAGAGAGGGTACAAGCACAGCTTCGCACGTGGTTAGTAAGCTTGAACTCTTTTTGTGTGTGTGGCAGTTTTTTCACCCCATGCACTTGTTAACGTTAAGCACAATTAATGTGAGAATTGGATGTCATCACACTTACTTGACCCGATTATCAAATTGGCTGAAAATAAAATGAATATCTTTTACGGTATATCTTTTGCCGGTTTTCTAACTTGTTCGTTATCCACATTTTTCAACACTTGGCGAAAGTACTGGACAAATACAGAAAAGGATCTTCGAAACACTCAAACGTTCCACCTGACTAGCCGGTGATATAAAGATCGCACATTCCCTATAAAAAAGTTGAAGTCTCGGTCGACTCCTTATCGTGGAAATGTCGTTAAACTGACCCATGTAATCACTCATAATAAGTAATAATTATTATTTCTATTTGTTTCTAAATTTATTATTCGTTTATTATTTTTTTGGCTGACAAAAAATTAGAAAAACCCTAACTGGAGTCCTGGCTCGAGTTCTAGCTCGAAGTCCTGGCTCGAATCCTGGCTTTGATGTTAGTTTATCTCAATAATTTCGACGTCTCTCCGAGTCGCTCGTTCAATGTGTATATCAACATTTATCGCCGGGCATGCATAAACAAGAAAAGCAAAACTTTGCCTAGTCATATGATAAAACAACAATTAACCGAGTTAGCTCAGGCCGGAGGGAATAATTTTTGGAGCACGGACATCGCGCATCTCCCATCCAGTAGATGAATAAGTTCATAATTGTAATTGTTTGCAAAATCAGTTATTTATTACGACGGTTGACTTTACAAGGAAGTTTAATGTTCTTAAACTGGCCTTCTCTTGCCGATTTTTTGGTTTGGTTTGTTCTCTTTCCAGTGATCTGTGAAATTAATTTAAGAAAATAACCAAAAACAAATGGTGAGATCTTCATGTCTACTTAAGAAGATAATTTTTCCATTGTCGTTTAAATGATTGAATAGGGGATCATGCGATGTTCCCAACAGATTCGATCGAAGAATAGTGGATAATCTATCTTGATGATGACTGTGGTGGCGACAGAATTGAAGAGACGTCGTAAACTGTTAGGCCGGACTTTCTACCCTGGGTTCCAGAGATTATCTCGTTCGAGGTGCAACTTAGTAACAAGTGAAGCACTCTTGTTTCTGGAACCAATCCAAACATAAAAAAAGGCATCCCATTGGACCCGTTCGAACCAGAGATTCTCGTCGAGTTACGTCGTGCGCTTTATTACGAAGAGCGGAACATCTGTCATCCAGGGTAATGATTTTCCAGCACTCAAAATAATCTCAGGGCCATATCTTTCCAAGGTGATGTCGGAGATTTGTAGCCTGACTTTTAGCTGGTCAATACCCTTCCACTTTATCTGCCTAACAACAACATCTATTGTATTCTGACTTGCGTTCTTCAAATAACGCTAACAAAGCTAAGTGGTCAGGGTATTCAAAAGTCGGGCTACTAATTTCCGGCATCCCCTTGGAACGATGTGCGGTACTCTATTTTGTCACAAATTTCTACGTGTCTCGATATCGCAATTTATTTTCTTCAGATGTCTGTTTGTGTTGTCTGCATGTCAGAGTTTCTGGATCACTCAAGTTTTCCGGTAAACGAGGGAAAGATGACTCGATAAAAATCGTCTCGATGAAATAGGTACTCAATCTGGCACGAAGACGTGACTGGTTTAAAAAAACCAGCCTCGTTCTTAAAATTAGACTCGTTTAAAATACCCGTCGGAAAACGAGACTGGTTTGGAAAGACGCGTTTCGGACGCTAGAAGACCGAGTTTCTGCCCTCTTACACAACTCACCCGCGGCATGGTAGGATCCTATACCACTCCTCGTTAGTATGTGGCCTTACTCGACTTCCACTGAGTCATGTTTCAAATCGCTTCCACAATTGATATTTGAACGGTGAAGTGGACAACAATTAACTGAAATTGATCTCATTGATTGTTATGTTAGGCTGATATTTACTGCTTGGGGTTAGGATTGGAACTACATCATTTAATATCCCAAAAAACTGATGTTTCGTTATAGATCATTTATTTCATTGTCGTCTTAGTTTCCAATACTCACTGCCTTGCTATCCACTAAGAAGTTATGGTGATATCCTTTATAAAAGATACTGCATTATAAAACATGTATTGTTGTGCTTTGTAGCATTAAGAGGCTGATATTTACTGCTTGGCAATTCAGCAAGAGAATCTACTGATATCCCACGAAACTGATGTTGCATTAGATCACATGTAGTCTTGGTAATTATATATATATATATTTTTTTAAATAAAATGATTAGCAACAAGATAACAGTCAAAATACTTACAGTTTGATATGTTGATACTGAACAGCTACCGAGAAAAGGGTACAAAACAATTCCTCCCAAAATATACAATTACTTTGAAATGCCTCATTGATGACAAAACGCACCTCTCTAACCCTTGATTATTGCCAGTTCTATTTTCATTATACTTTTATAAATATCTTTGTTATGCAAATTTTGCATGAAAAGAAACATGATAATCTTGAATATTGATAAATCCAAATCACGGGCCTTTGCAGTCGAAGGAAACCGTTCATTACATCCAAGTCTTGTTTTCCCTTTCGTTGGCCTCAAATATTTCGTCAAGCAGACAATTTACAGCCTGTCCAAAAACACTCTTCTCTCTGGATACCCAATCGCGTGACTTGATTTCAAAATGATCTGCAAATTCATGTTCCTTAGAGAACTGATCCAGTTTTAGCTCACTTTCAAACACCTTACCTGGTCCAATCCAACACACTGAATTTGCACACGAATCCAAGAGATTTTCTGTAACCAAAACGCAAGGGACCCGAGACGAAATATCTTGTTTTATTTTCTTTCTCCAGTACACGGCTTCTTTAAGTGAATCCGGATAACGCGGTGCCCAAAATACCATTGCCCCTTGGCTATGTTGTAAGAAGACCTTGGCCATTGCTGACAATCGGTTTAGGTCAGAGATTTCGCAGAGCTGTAAGACAACTGGCAAACTAACGGAGTTTTTCAGGTTGTCACGACGTCGCCAATTCACCCTTTTTAAGTAGAAGTCGATGCTGTTGAAAGGATGGATTCTACACGCTGGCTTAATTCCAAGGTAATCTTTGATGAAGACTCCCTTATTTGAGACTTCGCCTGTGCAACTCCCAACGCAAACGATTTTCACAGGGTCTTCCTCTGTGGTTTCTTCCAATCGGTCATCCTGTGATAGCGAACGGAAATATCTCTTAAATGTTTTCATTTCCAACATATTCACTTGCTCCTTGACTGGATTTCCGTCCTCTGAATCTGTTGATTCTGTTAGTTCCACTTCGACGGTTCGCAAAACTTCCTTTTCATCTTCCAAACTGACTGAATCATCAACCTCGTTTGCTACCGTGTTAGTTAGATCGTCGCCATTTTCTTTTGAACTCATGGAATCCATAGAATCCCGCACATTCATTTTTGTGTTTCGTCGAATCGACGGGTTTTAATTTTTACATGCGGTTGTTGACTTGTGGTTTTAAAACCTTGGCGTCCCACCCCCCTTTGTTCTAAGTATAGATCCTATAAACCTTGTCTCTTTTTATATCAGTGGTTCTATAACTCATTAGCCACTAAACAGTTATGAGAAATCACGAGAAACTAACGAACTTTCTAAAAGTTGGTGCTTGATCCATTCTCAAATGGTGCGATGTCAAAGCTCACGAGTTTAAAGTCCACGAGCGTCACTCGACAGCTGAACGAGAGCCAACTTTTTTGAACAATTTAAGGAGAAGTCAGACTGGTAGCAGTCCCCTCGATGTTAGCTGAGCGGTGCGTAATCTGCAAATCAGGCGTTCTTTTCGCGTCCACTCTGAAGAAAAGAACACCAGTTCGCGATTGTTTGCGCTTTTATGGTGTATCTTGTTTGTCACGCAATCGCGACAAGAAACGTTTCTCTCGATTGAGGGACAGTACCCGATTAATTCAACAACCGCACACTGCTAGTCAGTCTTATAAAATCGAACAACCAGTGGTGGAGGTTTGTACGTAGAAAATTTCCTCGCCCTCAATAACTGTAAGGGAACACTGTCACTCTATCTTTTTGTTTTATGGCAGTCGTAAAATAATAACAAAATTGATTTCTTTGAACATGGCTTCTAATAATGCACAGATCAGAGTGTTTAAATCCATTTTTGGCGTCGCAGTTGTGGGGATGCTTAGAAACCTCGAGTGGTTGTTTTTCAAGTTTGCGTGATGTAATATTGACATAGAAACAATAGATACACATTTTGGCTAATCTATTTGTTCAAGATTTATACTTGAAATCGAGAAAAAAGAGATGTAAAGATGATTTGAATGCGGTGCTTAAGGTGGAATGCAATGAATTTTAACCATAACGCGAAAGAACGACCACGGCGGAGTTAAAAGAAAACAAATATTAAAAAAACAACAACTTCCTTTCCCGTTCGAGATACAACCCAGGACGCAGATCTTAAGCTAATTTTGAGTTCACTTGTAAGAGTCCAAGTGCAAAACTACTGTGATGGTAAAAGGTTTTACTTTGCAAATCATTGAACACTACTTTTGAAAACTATGTAATGAGGGTGTGTCAGTTCCATTGTAGAGGGGTATCTCTGGTAGTTTGGAGGCTGGTACGAGCATCTTTCGTTTGTTTACCGAGAAAAGTAACATCATTATTTAGGACATTACTGAAAAATTGGTATTTCAGGAATGCTTTACGGGATTGTAGAAAGTTGTAGAAAAAATATTGAGTTTGATATCTGGTGCAGTACATAGGATATAAACGGATTCGTTTGCTTTTAAGAAAAGGTTTGCAAACAACACTTAAACCTACTGGTACTTTGCTACACTAGAGTTAAACCGTGTTCACCCCATGATCAAAGCTTCGTACTTTTGGAGACAAAGACCAATTTAACAAAGCCGCAAAGACGCGGTATCCTGGTGGGTGCTAAAATAATAATTATCAAGAAAAAAAAAAGGAAGAAATAGAAACAGTCTCTCATGAAATGATGGAAGGAAATGGAAACAGGTGGTCTTTCCCTTTTATTTGCAGTTTTAGTTCTTACTCGGTCTTCGCTACTGTGGTGATGCGTCAGTGGAGAAAATTAATTTGCTTTATAACTTTCGCTTAACTGGTCGGTGGGATCCGCGGTTAAGATAAACAATTTTCTTGAGACTTTCCCTGAATGTTCCCTACTAATCCCTGTTTTGAGGACAACAATAAAAAAGATGTCATTGTGCTTGTTTAAGAGATATAATGGCCAATGTTACCCCATTGACTGATGCCTGCACTGATACTAATCACGCCCGTTATTTCAAAGCATATGCTTAATTAATATCTTTCATGTATTTCTCCCTTGGGTTCTCGGAATGCTCGCGCTCATTCACAAAGAGATAAATTATGGGTCATTAACAACTCCTCTCACTAATTGTTTTGGGAACTTTTTCAGCGTGTATGATCGATTTACGCCTATTTACAATGTTGCAAATTTGGCCAATTTACAAATATTGACACACCATATGCGCAATACAGGATGCGCGATACAATACTGAGGAATCTCCTAAATTCCTGACCCTCCCTTCTTCCATCCTAGTCACCTCTATCACTTTTTTCCCATATAAATCTCGCTTCCCAGATAACTGCATCACGACAGACGTGTCTTACAAAATATTTGAAAACAAGAATAAGGTAGTACGTTCACATGCGCATACGTAACTCGGGCTAATATCAGAAACTGTGGTGCTGCGTCGGTAGGGAAGTATACGGAGCCCGGTAAGGGTGCCATGGCCATCATTCTCTTTTTATAGCGTTCAGTCGAGTTTTTTGTCAAGTTTCTTGTCCACTTTTCTGTCGACTTTGTTTTGGCCGACATTTTTGTCAACTTTCTTGACAACATTTTTTTGTAGAGTTTTGTGTCGAGTTTTTAGTCGACTTTTGTGTCGAGATTTTTGTCGACTTTTGTGTCGACTTTTGTATCGAGTTTTTCGATGAGTTTTGCCCGAAGGGCTCATGATTATCTAAGTCACTAGGGTTTCTTCTTCTTCCAAGTCCTTTGGCTTTCAAGAGCCTTTTTAACTGTCTAAGGCTCAGAGTGATGCCATGAAATAATCCAAGAAACAACAAAATCTCTGAGTACTCCAGGCCAAGATGAAAATAGTTTTCAATGATATTATTACGTCTGCCAGAGTAATCTTGCAATGTGGGAATATAGTTTGGAAGCCGAACACCTGCACATGTGGACGTTCTCAAAGCAACTGTAAAGAGAATAACAAGCACAAACGCGGCCATGTTGGCCAGTGTCTGAGAGGCCAACACCGCGAATGCATGCATGTCTAAAAAGTTGACATAATTTGTTTTATGAACGATTTCAACGCTCTTTTATTTTAATCAGAAATTAATCAAAAACTCGACACAAAAGTCGACAAAAAACTCAACGCAAAAGTCGACAAAAAAATCGACACAAAAGTCGACAAAAAACTCGACAAAAAAGTTGACACAAAAGTCGACACAAAAATGTTGCCGAAAAAGTCGACAGAAAAGTCGGCAAAAAAGTTGTCACAAAAGTCGGCAGAAAAAAGTCGGCAAAAAAAAAAAAAGAATGATGACCACGGCACTTACCGAGCTCCGTAGAAGTAGTATACAAAAATTTGGTTTTATCAACGGAGTTGATAATGTAAAACGTCAGCTTTAAGGAGGCTCGAAAGGGTTTTCGGCTGAGCGCGCGCGCGTAAGCCACACACGCAATTCGTAAGCTGCTTGCGTCAGCTCACGATTTAAATGAATCACCAGAAATAAACAAATACCGCTAATTTTGCTTACCTTTCTCCAATTTCTATATACATGGCATATAAATAGACATCGCCTATTCACGAAAACTACGAAAATTCTACTTAAACGGTTTAATAGTTACTAAAATCCGTTTGTGTTGACCTGTAGCTCCACTCGCGCGCGGACTCGAATGAGCGGGTGACGCATGCGTAAATGCTGATCTTGTAACCCCCTAATTTTTCATGATTTTGCAACTTTACTCGTTTATATCTCTGCTTCCGGACGGTGAATTTTTTTCATTTTTTGCATGTTAGCTTAGATTAATTTAAACCGTTTGTCCTTCAAATTTAAAAAAATTCTGTAGGTGAAAAAAATAATTAGACACACAATTCAAAAAAACTTATTTTTCTGAAAAACTGACCTACAGATTTTGTTGAATTTTAAATATTTTAGAGAGTATTTCTAACATTATCTGGTAACGATGAATGGGAAAATTTCACCGTTCCGTTTCTTCAAAAAGGACCACAAAGGTTGATTTTAAGGCTTAAAGAAATGCCTAATATCGTTGCCATGGTAACATTATTTTGGAGGAAAACATAATGTGAGAAATCTACGATAGGTACTTAATACCCTGGCCAAATTTCGTCTTGATATGATTGCCCTAACTGTATCTAAGGACAGAATATGTTTATTTGTTTGAAAAAAGGAGAAACTATTTCGAGCCTCCTTAATCTATGTACTTACGGTGTATCTACTCCGTTGTCACTCCGTTGATAAAACCAAATTCGTGCAAATATCAGCCGATGACCAAAAAGCCCGAGGACTCTGAGAGTTAGGTAGTGCCAGGACTTTGCGAGCCGGAAGTGTTGCACAGAAGGCGAATATTTGCTGTACGTCGTCGTAAATGGTGAGTATAGTGCTTTGTTTTGGGTTTAAAAAAGCGAGCAACATCTCAGAGAATGTTTTTGGTGACTTTTTGGACTTATTAAGCCGAATCGCAGGACCTGATGGGTTTGTATAAAAGTTGTTTGAGTGGAATTACGCTTTTGGTTCTTGTCAGAAAATAATTCAATAGCAAATGACTTTTTCACGTAATATTTTTGCCTTCGTCAACAGTTGTCAAATATATCTATCTTTCTTACAAGGGTTCAGGATAGCATTGAGTAATGATATTATCTTATTTAGTCACGTGACCACGTTTTCGTAAAATATGATGATTGATTGTTAGGGCGGTTTTTAAAAATATGCTGCAGTGATGATGATTTTAGTGCTTGTATGCTAGAAACAGATGTTGTTGTTGGTGCAAGAAATATAAGGATTTGCGTGGGAAAACGATGCCTGAATACTCCCCAGTCAATTGCTGCAATGGTTTCCAAGTCAATGGCCGTTTTTATACTAGAGACGCATAATCCGTCCAGACGAATTATGCATCTCTCATGTTATCCGTCTAGTGTAAAGACGGGACGAACTATATGAGACGCATAATTCGTCTTGGACGAACTTGGGCAAACATTTTTTCTTCGTCTGTTAAATTCGTCTAGTATAAAGACGGGCACTAGACGCATAATGCGTCTGGACGAACTTTCCAGTTTAGTTCGTCTTCGAGGACGCACTAAAATAGATTCTTCGTCCAGACGCATAATGCGTCTTGTGGCCGTCTTTATACTAGACGAATTTAACAGACGCAGAAAAAATGTTTGCCCAAGTTCGTCCCAGACGAATTATGCGTCTCTAGTATAAAAACGGCCAATCTTTGGATATCTTGAATTTTCAAATTGTTGTGAATTTTTTCCGGCCTGAGGTTTAAAAGTCCAGAAATTTCCATCCTTGCTTGTTATTTATTCTTGTGTGTTCTGCCTTAAGTAACTTTAAAAATCTCGCCTGTTTTAGTGGTGTTCAATTGTGGAAAAGTTTACTTGAGGGCAAAACCTTCTTTCTTCTTGACATAGGTCTGGAATTCTTGAGTTTGCAAATGTCATAAAATCTTCACTTTATGTGGGATTTATCTGAAAACTGGCATTGTGCCCAAGTGAAACACAGCCTTTTAAATTATATTTTCAAGAATTTATAAAGCTGGCTTTAAGTTTACCAGTCATTGGTTATCTGACCAGTTTCAATTGTTGCAAATGGCCTATTATTATCACAAGTTTTTTGTTGAAGCAAAAAAGTGCATGTAAGAATAATGCACAGGACCCCTTGATCGTTTGACTGCAGAGTGACAGACATAAGTACATTTGTGCTGTTTTAGTGAAAAGAAGATTACCAGTATCCTGTGGGAGATGTGCTTGCTTACTCAAATTTTGAATTGTGTTGCCATTGATGAATTATTTCACTTAAAAAGAAAAAAAGTGAATTCTCCCATTCCTCAGTCACTACACATTTGTTGACATCTGCAAATTGGCGACAACATCATATGGAACATCCATGTTAATTTGATAAATAGCTGAACAAGGCCAAAGCAGCAATTAAGATCAATGCTTTCTTGAAAACTAAATAAAGTTTATTAAAAACCCTACAACTACAAGATGCAAATTGACTATTTTGGCTAGAAGATAATTATTGCTTTGACAATATCAGGTATTGCATGCTCCATGGAATGTGACTTGGGGAAGGCATACTGTAAGGAGTACATTATTGTTCTTGTTACTTTTATATTATATTGGCATTATGTTTTAATTTTTAATCTTTATTTAATACTTTTACTCACATAAATAACTTACACACAGTACTTATTACAGTTATTTACAAACAACATGCAAGGCTATTTACAAGATTTATTTACAAGATACGACAAATGTATTAAGCATGAAATCAATAGTCATAAGTACATCACAGAACACAGTTCGCCCACTTATTGTTTAAAAATTCTTTGTTACAGCACGTTTTTGCAATATAAGGCACTGTTTTGCATGTAAGTTTAATTTTAACCTTAAATCCGGATATGTCAGGAAGAAATCGATTCTTTCTACAATTCCACAAGTGAATTTTTGCAATCAGTAGAAATTAATTCAGTAAGGGGCATTGTCTTGTCAAAATGCCCACTTTAATGTCTTCTAAAGTAGGATGGATTCTCTCTTGTCTAACCAAAAACCAATACTCTTGAAAATCGTGCCAAAAAACTCTTGAATGAGGACATGAGTATAAGAGATGTGTTAATGTTTTGGATTCGATTTTACAAAACATGCAACCTTTGTATGAAATAAAACCTATTTTAAAGACCTTATCATTCATATAGTATATATATATTTTAAGCACTTTATATTGGAAAACTGTCACATAGGGTTCCAGAGCAACATTGTGTGGGAGGGAGAAAGTTTGGCATAGTTGCTCTTCTGATAAATTGAAATTAATCTGAAGCTTGGAGGTTAATAGGTTAATTTAGCCTTCTACTAATAACCAACAAATAGTAATGTTTACATTTCTTGGTGTCAACACAAAACATTTCTTCACCAATGGAAAAAGAGGGATTACTAACCGTAAAATAACTACCTGAGACAATGTTCTTCAAGTGTGGAGTTATTTTGGAAATCTTAAGTTTTGAAGGATGGACACCAAGTGTAACAGGTAAATTAAAAAGATGAGAAAGGGCTGGAGATATGATATTGCACAAACATTTGAGCATTTGTCTAGGGCAGGAGTATAAGCCACAGGATTTCTTATTTGGTAAAGATAAAATTTCCTGTTTAACTTCTGGTGTAATGGGTTTTAGAAAAAGGGGATTTTAATTTACTGAGATAACTCAAAGACAATAATTATCTTTCTTTGGTAGTTTGTTTGCTAGTAAATTGCCAACATTTGCAAAATGTTTATTTAAGATATTTCGTAATCGAGAACGGTTTTCAATTATTTGATTGTTATTGTTTGGCAGGGGCTGCAGAGAGGGAGGGGCTGGGGGGGCTATAGCCTCCTCCCCCCACCCCCCACTTTTTTCCTATGGTGTTGTTTTCTCCTAAACCTAACTCCCCCTCCCCTCACACTTCTGTGATTGATACCGAGTCCTAGCCCCCCTCCCCCCCCCCCCACACTTTCAAACATACTCTGTGGCACCTGCTTGGGTCTTTTAACTTTGTTAACACTCTACTTTTTTCCTACGCCTGAACGGGCCAAATCTGGCCATACTTAGTATTTTACTCTGTCTAACGCCAGACGATTTTACTCATCAATGGGGAACCCCCAGGAGTCAATGGGTTAATCACTCACTGAAAAATGGGTGTCCCCATTAATTAATCACTCACTGAAAAACCCCATTAATTAATAATTCATTTATTTCTTTCCATGTCTTTTTTATATCATTTATATTTTTCTCAAGGAATTCAAAGTTATATTGTTTTTTACTCAAATGAATAAGACTATCGTAATTTTACTGCTATAATATTTATGTTTGCTGTGTATTCCATTTACATATAGCTTATTCTTTATTTTAATTGATGTCCTTATTCCTTTTGTTATCCATGGGTTTGCAAGTTGTTTAATTTTACATTTGGATAAAATTTCAATGGGTGCATGGTTATTCACAACTGTTTTCAATTGTCTGTAGAAAGATGAGAACAGGTCATCCATGTTATTTGCTTTTGATCGTGGACAAATCATTGTTGATTTCCCTAGAGGAAAATTCTGAGAAGTGACGTTTTTTAATTGTTTTGTCGACAGGTTTGTCTCGATTAGATTTCAAAATACAAATTGACAAAAATGATCAGAGACATCAGTTATAATGTTTCCATTAAATTAGAACTTGGTCAGGATTATTGAGGAAGATACTATCAATGAGAAAGGCTGAGTTATTGTGTACATGTTGATATTTTTCACTAGGCTGCGATTTGTTGATTAAATACGTTCTTATTGGTATTTAAGCTGCCAACAAGATTTGAGTTGAGTCTGAAAAGATCCACATCATGCAAACCACTTAAGTTTTTGAGTTGTCTTTTAGTTGGAAGCTGATTTTGTATTAATGAGTTGTTAAATTGCCCGTGATAGAGATTTAATCTGCCATTGAAATTATAATATGGAAGTTCTTTAAAAACGGAGTTTTCCGTTTCGATGCTGTTCTTTTCATCTTCTAGTACGCTTTTGCATCTTAAATGGATTTGAGATCATATCATTGGTGATCGAGGTTTATGGGTAGTATTATTTGTTGCATTTAGTTTTGAGCTTCTAGAGCTAGAGCAGTCATTATAAGCAACCGGTATTCAGGGTTTATTTTATCTTTTTCTCTCAGCTGTAGGCAATAATTGCCTTTCAATTATTGATCCTCAGATTCACAATGGCATCTGCAATACCTGATAAACACTTGGAATGTGCTGTATGCATGGAACAGTTCAAGGAACCAAAAGTTTTACCATGTCTGCACACCTACTGCAAGGTGTGCCTGGAAAAACTGATAAAGAAGCAGGGATCTGAACATGTTATAACTTGCCCTGAGTGTAGGCAAGAGACAAAAGTAAGTTTAAAGGAAGATTTTTGAAGAAAATGAAGAAAAATCCTGGTTTCATCTGGGGATGATTTTGAAATTAGTACTCTGGTAGGATTACTGACATGTCTGCTAACTCTGTCTACTAACTTGTCTACTAACCATGGCTACTAACCATGTTTACTAACATGTGTGCTAACTTTTCCAAAATACAGCGGTGGAATCATCACATCCAGTGTTGCATAGTAGGTCGAGTATATTTTTTTTTATTGCTGCCGCTGTGAGTGAGCCTGAAGCGAACGAACGAAGGAGCTTTCTAATCGGGAGAAGAACACATTTTTTTCGAAACGCGAGGGATTGTGGTCAAAGGCGCAATTATTTGTGGTTATGCGCGAATGGAGAAATTAAGATGGCTGTATGATCTGCTCAGTTTTTCATTTCGCTTCTCGTGGTAGTTTCACTGTCACGCAGCAAAAAATAAATCGTTAATCGTTCAAAGAAAAAGTCCAAGAACTCGTAATGTTGTAGGAGACAAATCTTTTAACGACCTCTCCAATTTTCCGGTCTGTGCCGTGCGGTACATTGTTTCTGAGTTATTTGTCGAAGCGTTTCACTCAACTTTACAGAGTTTTGTATGAAGACGCCTTGTGGTGCACCAACATAGCGCCGGAAATCAACAAAAACATCTGTTGTTCACTTTGCGATGAAAGCGCTTACTTGTCGCTCGTGAGATAAAATACACGTGTATGAAAACATCTTTTAATGTTTTTAAAGACTCAAACTGCTGTAATTCATAGGCCAAGGGATCGACAATTTTTCCAACCAAATAGCTTTGTATCATGGTGAATCGCAAGGTGGCAATTCGGAAATTTAAAATGCTGTATTTTGAAAACGAAAGACGTCCCGGAACTGAAAACTTGAAAACAAAACTTCTAGGTCATCTTCAACCTCCTTTGGATAAAAATTCAGAAGACCCTGCGATTTTGATTTTAGAATTTGATGACGTCACTGTGAAAACTATCTATTGTTTTCTTTCTTCTCTCGAGTGGGGTTCAGTGGGGGTCTTCGTTTTGTACCTTTCCTTCTCAAGACCTATTAAACCGTCGTTAAATTACCGGAAGCATAATGAAACATTTCCCCTCCCCTAGGCAGCATTCAGGGCTCGAGACTAACGGTAGCCAACAAGCCACAGGCTAGTGAAATTTCAGTCTTGGCTAGTAGATTTTGAGCTTTCACTAGTCACTGGGGCTGGTAAATGTTGTGAAGCAGTGATATTCTGGACGAAAACAAAAATGAAAATTATTTCGTGTGAATAAGGCAAGGAGAGAATAGATACTAACAAAAACAGAAATGTGAGCGGATTTCATGGAATGAACCTCCTTAGAAATGATAAGTTGAAAAAAAAAAAAACAAGAGGAAACCAGTGCGGATTACAGTTTCCCCACGCCCCGTTTCGAATGATTAATCACAGCCGGTGTGAAATCCTGTGAAATTTTTCGGTTGCTGTTTAAGTCTAGTTTCCCGCTACTGGCCACTAGGCTTCAACCAAATTTCTGGATAAACAACTTCATGACCTTGCTAAACATACAAAGCAGCACTTCATCTGGAAATTTTGTGACCTGTGAATTATGTGACAGCGGCGACTCTGCAGGCTCTCGTTGCATGAACTGCAGAGTTTTCATGTGCAAATTTTGTGAAACTGCACACAGAAGGATGAACACATTCAAAGGTCACCAAAGTTTATCCCTGGCAGAAGTTCAAAAACTTGGATCCAAGGCCCTGGTCAAGCCTGCATTTTGTGGGAAACATGCTGGCGAGGCTTTGAAACTGTTTTGTGAAACATGCCAGGAGACAATCTGCCGGGATTGTACTATTGTAGATCACCGCGAACATAAGTACAACTTTATAGCAGATGTGTCTGAAAGAGAGAGGGAAATCGTTCAAGCCATTCTTCGAGAAACAAAAACAAAAGAAAATGCCGTAGAAAAAGGACTATTTGCTGTTAAAGCAATGGCATTTCGCGTCGAGGAGAGGATTGCTGAGGTCAATAAGGAAGTGGATGTGTTTTTCGACGAACAAGTGAAGGCACTGGAGAATATGAGAAGAAAGCTTAAGAGTGAAGTAGAAGATCAAGGAAAAGTGAAGCGAAACGAGCTTGGAAGCCAAAGGGAAGCACTGACCCTGTCACTAGCCCAGCTGAGAAGTAGTGTTGAGTTTGCTGAAAGAGCTTTGGCTGAAGGGGATGACATGGAGCTCTTGACCATGAAGCAGCCACTTGTTGAACGACTTTCACAACTCAGTGCATTGCAGTATGAGTGCATACCATGCAAAAGCGACTATTTCGCTCTGCAAGTGAACAAAACAATCATGGATATTGGTATAATGGTAACCCTTCTTCACGAATCTGTGCCCCTCGCCCCTGAGTTGGATATTACGGGACAAAAAGAAAGATTCTGGTGGTATCCTGGGGATGTCTGGTCTGAAATAGGTAAACCTACCAGCAGCAAACCAGTTTTTCTGCGCTCTAAAAAAACTTCAGCTCGTCACAATCGCAAGTATTGATCAGTGACATACTCTCTAATGAGATCCCATTCTGTTTACGCTGTATACGAGTAAACGCTTTGGAGAGTGTCTTATTTTTCCTTTCGTTGGCCTCAAATATTTCTTCAAGCAGACAATTTACAGCCTGTCCAAAAACACTCTTGTCCCTGGATACCCAATCGCGTGACGTGATTTCAAAATGATGTGCAAATTCATGTTTCTTACAGAACTGATCCAGTTTTAGCTCGCTTTCGAATACCTTACCTTGTCCAATCCAACTGAATTTGCACACGAATTCAAGAGATTTTCTGCAACCAAAACGCAAGGTACCTGAGAGGAAATATCTTGTTTGATTTTCTTTCTCCAGTACACGGCCTCTTTCAGTGAATCCGGATAACGTGGTGCCCAGAATACCGTTGCCCCTTGGCTACTGCTGACAATCGGCTTCGGTCAGAAATTTCGCAGAGCTGTAAGACCAGTGTCGAACTCACGGTGTTTGTCAGTTTGTCACGATATCGCCAATTCACCCTTTTTAAGTAGAAGTCGATGCCGTTAAAAGGATGGATTCTAAACCCTGGGCTTAATTCCAAGGTAACCTTTGATGAAGACCCCCTTATTTGAGACTTCACCTGTGCAACTCCCAACACAAAGGATTTTCACAGACAGGGTCTTCCTCTGTGGTTTCTTCCAACCGGTCATCCTGTGATAGCGAATGGAAATATCTCTTAAGCGTTTTCATTTCCAACATGTTTACTTGCTCCTTGACTGGATTTCCGTCCTCTGAATCTGTTGATTCTGTTAGTTCTACTTCGACGGTTCGCAAAACCTCCTTTTCATCTTCCACACTGACTGAATCATCGACCTCGTTTACTACTGTCTCAGTTAGATCTTCATCGTTTTCTTTTGAACTCATGGAATCCATAGAATCCCGCACATTCGTTTTTGTGTTTCGTTGAATTGGCTAGTTTTGATTTTAATTTCTAGATTCGTTGGCGTTGTTACTGTGAAAGTAAAATGATTGCATTCGATTGTTACGGTGGCCCACAAGGGACATGCTGCAAATTTAAAGAGGTGCTGCAAATAAAATATTAAATGTTGCTGCATGCAAATTCAAAATAATTGCTGCAAATTTACAAAACGAGTTGCTGCAAATTTAAAGAATGTTTGCTGCAAATTAAAACATCAAAAGTATGGGCGCGCACTGAAGGAAGAGCTGGTACAAAATACAGCTCACAGGTCCAGGTCACAGGTAATTGTTTTAACAACACAGAATGTATATCCTAAACATCCATTAAAGCTTACCTTAGGCCTAATTAGGCCAAATGTTAGTAGTTGTAGGGTTAGGGTTAGGGTTAGGGGTGTTGAATTGAGGCACAGGCAGACAACCTTAAGGATGCGAGAGCGCGTGACGTCACGTTATTTTGAGACAGTTGTAACGGCCGATTCAACTGATCGAGGAAAATGTTCCATAAAAACTTCAAATCGCGATATTTCTTTTCGAAAATTCATTTTATGGACAGCCAGATAAATAAAGTTCACTCACCTACTATTTTCTGCGTTGTCCTGAGTGATTTGATGGGTTTTTGGGACGCTTCGATTTTGTCTCAGATCCCACGCGTCGTCACATACAATATAACTAGACAAGGCGTGCAACTTCCAAGACCGCTCACGGCCGAGTGCCTCCAGAATTTAGCCGAATTTCTCCCTCTTCCAAAGGTCGCTCGCCTCCCAGCATTTACAAGGCTCTACAACCTCAAAATCCTGCTCGATTTTCAAGCTTCGCTCAGGTTTTTGGTATTGTCATATGATACAGACAGAACTCATCCATCATTAGAATTTGATCAAATCAAATTAACCAATCAAAAAGCGCAGATTTTTCCCAAGAGGGAACAAAATTATAAATTTGCGCTTTTTGATTGGTTAATTTGATTTGATCAAATTCCAATGATGGATGAGTTTTGTCCGTATCATACGGCGATAACAAAAACCTGGAAAAGCGTGGGCTCTGAAGAGGAAATCGAAGCGTCCCAAAAACCCATCAAATCACTCAGGACAACGCAGAAAATAGTAGGTGAGTGAACTTTATTTATCTGGCTGTCCATAAAATGAATTTTCGAAAAGAAACATCGCGATTTGAAGCTTTTATGGAACATTTTCCTCGATCAGTTGAATCGGCCGTTACAACTGTCTCAAAATAACGTGACGTCACGCGCTCTCGCATCCTTCGGCTGTCTGCCTGTGCTTGAGGTTTTAAAAACTAGGTAGGCTACAGCGATACCATAACTCATTTGCCACTAAACAGTTACGATAAATCACGAGAAACTAACGAATTTTCTAAAAGTTGGCGCTTGATCCATTCTCAAAGATCCTCAAATGGTGCGCTGTCAAAGTTCAGGTAAGGTGGCTGAACACAGTTTTTGATACCTGTGTTTCATTTACCTTTTTCTCTAAAACCCTTGATCCTTTGGTCGCCAAAAATGGTAGCAAGCAAGTTAACAATATAAACTTTGGTTTTTTGATAGTTAAGCTGCCGTATAAACCGTTGCCATGGCAACACGAATAATATAAACAGGCCTGTAAAATCGGCTTTGTTTATTTGCAGAAAATCTGGTCGTTAGATTATTTTATAATTGCATGCAACAAGCTTGTAACGATGCTCACAAGTTAACACTTTTAATAATAATTTGTCAGAGAAATCTTTAATCATTCCTTGTTGAAGGTTCACTGGAATATCTAGAATTTCCTCTGTTAATGTTCAATTTGTTTTCAATACTCCAGTTATTTTCTCAAGTATTTTCGTGCCAAATTTTGTTAAATTCTAAGGAGTTGTTTCTCGAGAAAATAGCCGTATTTCCTAGAAAGCTATTCCGCATTCAATCGCAATTTTTTACTTACAACGCTTGCGCTGCATTGACTCTGTATTTACTGGGTTCTTTCGATAACAAAGAAAATCTGCAAATTGCGCAGTTCTAACATGCATTTCTCATAAAAGACTAAAACCATCAAAAGACTTTGTTTAACTACGAGGAAAAATAGTGGAAGCATTGAGCGAATAAAATGATTGCTGTATTGACGCCATGTGTATTTTTTTGCGGCAGTGCTTTCCCAAGGGTAAAAGGGTAAAGGGGAATATTTTGAACCAACCTTTTTGCTGAAGTGCTTGGGGCAGCCTATTATACCCTGTTGAAAATGGCGAGAACTCGATTGCATGGTCCAAGAAATTGTTGTGTTCATGATTAATCTTTTTGTGGAAGCAATATTAAGCGTGCGCTATGTAGGCGAGCTCAGCAGACCAAATCCCACAAATGGCGCAAAAACGGCAAACTGATATTTTCTGTCTCGCTTGTACTTTGTGCACAGGCAGCCCAAGCTCAAAACGTGATTCCCGCCTTGGAGTATATGGAGGTGTTGTGTTACAACGGTTTGAATTTATAAAGCTTTGTTTGGGAAGGCAACGGCTCGACCTCGTTCCCAGGGTCTCTCGAGCGAGGAGAGACCCTGGGAGGGTCTAGTCACGTGCTTCCGTGACAATTGAAAACACTAAGGAGGGGTCCTCTCTAAACAAGAATTTGTCGCGTTGAGCTTTGTCGAATTCAAAGCGAGGGTAATAGGGTGTTAAAAATAGATTTGACATAAATAAGCATATATTACGTGTGGCGGGAAGAAAGTCACGTGTAAAAGAAGAACTTATAGTCTGAGTTTTGATCGATCGTCGGATCGCTTCGAGTGTCAAGTTGAGTATTGAGTTTTAGATTTCAACCGTGCTTAAGGCCTGAAACGGTCGAGTGAAGTGGTAATTCATATGGAAAATTGTAAAGAGATCATTCACCAGGAAATGAATTAAGTATACCATAAAGATTCATTACATGGTCCTTTCGAATCGGAGGAAATACGAGAAGGAGTAGAACAACAAAGCTGTTGCCGTCATCGAAGGATTTTTTGAATTGGAAAAAGGCGAAGTCTGCTCAAAAAGGGTGTTTATGGACATAAAGCGTCATGAATATCGACAAGAACAGGAAAATACGAGATGCACACAGGACCTTTGTGAGCAAAACAGTGGGGAATGTGGAGAAAATTTTGACAGAACACGTGGGAGATTTAACGTCGTTCAGGGAAAAGTTAACGGCTCTGAAAGCCTTGTTGACCGAAAAATTGGAAACGACCAAAAAGCTGGATGAAACAATATTAGAGCTCACCAAACCAAAGGAACTGGAGAAAGAAATACAAGATTCTGGTGAGTTTTGTGAGCACGTTTACAGTATTTTAGCGAAAATCGGTTTGAGTTTGGAGAAAGGGAAACATGGCGAACACACACAGGCCCATGCGACAAATCAGGAAAATAGTAGTACCAGAAATACCGAAAGCGCAAAAGTGAAACTACCTAAACTCGAACTCAAATCCTTTTCAGGAAATTATCAAGAATGGCAGGGTTTCTGGGACACATTTCAATCTGCTGTCGATGGAAATACTGACATCTCGGCCATTGAAAAATTCACCTATCTGAAGAGTTGTGTAACAAGCAATGCTGAATCCGCAATTGCTGGACTGCCTCGGACCGCAGACAATTATAAAGTAGCCATTGACATTCTTAAGGACCGATTTGGTAAACCGCAGTTGCTGATATCAAATTATATGGATGCCTTATTGAAACTTCCATCTGTCAATTCAGTGCATGAAACAAAGAGATTACGTGAATTGTTAGACAAGATTGAAATCAACATTCGAGGTTTGAATGCGTTAGGAGTTGAATCACGGTCCTTTGGGAATTTATTGGTCCCAGTCGTGATGGAAAAAATCCCCTCAGAATTACGATTGGTTGTAAGCCGTAAGTTTGGCGTTGAGGAATCATGGAATCTTGATGCCTTGTTGAGTGCACTGAAAACTGAGTTGGAAGCCAGGGAAAGATGTACTGCAATGAAAACAAGTGGTGCAAATGCCAATACACCCAGGTTTGAACAGTACAGAGCAAGAAGCAAACAACCCCATTCTGCCTCTGCCCTTTATACAGGCAGTGAGGAATTTACTCAACAATGTGTTTTTTGCAAGAAGAATCACAAATCCATTAACTGCATGACCATCACTGAACCAAAAGCTAGGAGGACAATACTGAGACGAAATGGCAAGTGTTTTGTGTGCCATATCTCCACAAATTGTCCGTCAAAGGCAAAATGCTTTAACTGTGAAGGTAGACACCATGTAACCATTTGTGAAAGAATAAGGAACATTCCAACATCCAGGAATGTAGTTAGTGACGAGGCAACACCACATGGATCTGGATCATCTCAAGATAGGAGCAGAGAAGCTGGAACTTCAGCAATGCACGTTAGCAACAATGCCGACTCTGTGTTGTTACAGGTAGTCCAAGCCTTTGTTTGCAGACCACATAACCAACAACTTGGATTGAATGCCCATGTGATATTTGATTCCTGTAGCCAGAGATCATACGTAACCAGTAAGGCATGTGAACAATTGAACCTACCAACCATTGGTAAGGAGACACTTTTGAAAAACATTTGGAGATAACTCAGCCCCTGTGAAGGAATGTGATGTTGTGCAATTGTGTGTCAGAACATTGGATGAAATGAATGTGTATATCACCTCATATGTTGTACCAGTAATTTGCAGCCCAGTGTCCAATCAACGGTCTCAAACCACGTTGGAATGCTACCCCTACTTGCAGGGTCTACAACTTGCATGTGATACAAGTGATTCTGTCAGTGTTGATGTGCTGATAGGAGCAGATTATTACTGGTCGTTCGTTACTGGGAACATCATTAAAGGAGATCCCTATGGACCAGTAGCCCT
>NC_090869.1:33273359-33278359 GCF_036669935.1 Montipora foliosa
ACTTGAAAGACGAAGATGAAATGAGAGCAACAAGGTAATATCGCTTGTGGTAGAATATAGTGATTTAAAAATGACGCCGGTGACGCCATGTAAAAGCGAAGAAACTGTGGATTGCTGTGACCTGGCTTATGCCGATGAGCCACTGGCTGTTGAAGATCTCTTAAAGGCATATGAAAAGCAGCTAAAAGAAAATGAAAACGTCGAGCGAATGATGGTGGAGGAAATTGCAGCAACAGGCCTATCGGGCATATTCTAGACGAACTTTGACGACCAACAAACAAACTTAGGGGTAAGGTGCACTTTAACTTTCTCTCTCTTCCCCCAGTTTCAACGGTTGGAGTTTAAACCGAAACCATTCTGCAAACCTGCGCCCGGTTTCAACATTGCTTAGGGTGGTGTGGAGGCACTTGATAGGCCGCGAAAAAGATGTTTATAAAATGTAAGGTACGCTTTTAATTGAAACGATTTTTGCGCGCATTATTAAAGGTGTCCTAGGAATTTTTGGTCACGATTGCCGAACCGCCGTTTGATTACTTTGTGCACTCTTTGAGGCTGAGATTAACCAGAACTTTAAAAACGTATTAAGGACACTCCTCAGGCTGAGCGTCGATTAAGAACGGTTTTACTTTGCGCATTTGTATTTTGCATGAAAGCACAAAATAAAGGTAAATAAATGTAAATTATAATTAACCCAAATACCAAGAGAAAATGAGGGGACAGAGAGGGAGGCTCAAGGCGTTGGCCGGGATATGTTATGTCCACGAAAGTTATTTTTAGACGTGCTGTCTTGCTTCGCTCTCAGGTTCTTAGTGAAAAGAGAAAATGATGGCGCACGTGGAAGGCTTATGAATATATATTTTCTTTCAAACATCGGACCGAGGTTGGCCTGCATGCGGACGTCTCGGAAGACTTCCGCTCGTCTAAAAATAACTTTCGTGGACATAACATATCCCGGCCAACGCCTTGAGCCTCCCTCTCTGTCCCCTCATTTTCTCTTGCAAATACTTAAGGGCGTATTTTGTATAGCACAACAACGGTTTTCTTATTGCGTGATACACATTTTAGTCTGTAAATTTAAGGGCATCTTACATTTGTAAGAACGCTCTCTGCCTCACATCGCAAAAATATATAAGAAAATTCAGCCTCAGCTCCAAAATTAGACTATGTTACAAAAAAACAGAGTGTAATCTGAACGAGATTTCCAGGAGATAATTACTAACAACAGGAAAGGAAAGTGTGGTCGTTGTAGCAGAGGTTCTAGGTTGCAGGTAAGTAATTTATGCATCTCTCAGTAGCCCGCTGTCATATCTTGTAAATTATTATTTTACGAGCCCCAAAGCTTAAGACTGGACTATTCCTCTCTTGTTGATACCCCTACGCAACACCCGCGTTGGATACGAGATGGTAAATAGCCAACAAGGCGCGTAGCAAAATGCTATTACCAATCTCGTATCTAAGAAGGACGAATGGAATAATTGTTTCACAGTAAATCTCAACCTTTGGTTTTGCTAAATTTTATTTAAGTTTAAGAAACGACCGGAAAGTGATGTGACTTTCCCGGCGCCAGAAATTTTATGCTGAGCGACATTTGCCGCATTCATTTCCATACAAGAAGGGGGACATTGGGGTGTATTAGAAACCGCAAAACCGAAGGAAAAATCATCCAAAACCGCAAAACCGCAAAAAAATTCGGCCAAAACCGAAAACCGCATACAAAAGCGTCAGAAAACCGATACAATGGTGACAAGTGGGGCATACAGAGCAAACTACACTGACACTTTATTTCATCAAAGTATTTATGAATGTCATGGACTTGTCTAAAGCCTTCATTTCTTTTAGTATCTGCTAAAGACATATGCTTTATTTCTGCCGCTCTCTCGAGCCCGGACTTTATGGGCTCATTTTCCGTAAAGCGTTTCGCGGCTATAGGGTGTTTTCATGTGACGTCTCCGGGAATTCAGCTCTATTATCACTCAAACATTTTCTTTTGTCTCGGAGGACAAACAAGGTTTCTGATCACATGAGTGAAAACAGGCATCTTGTCCCCTATGGGACCTTACATTCTATTTATTAGTCCCTAGTACAACTTCATTTCAACTACTGCAATATTGTTTGAGAAAACTGTGGAGTAACTTTGCAGGACAAACTGCAAAAGCTACAAAACAGAGAAGCCCGTGTCTTGACCTACTCTAACTATGGCACTGATGTCAACAATTTATTGAACTCTCAAGATGGAAATCCCTAGTCTCTCAAAGGCAAATTGAAAGAGCAACAATGGTATTTAAGTCCTTACGGGGACTAGCGCTTGAGTATCTCTGCTCGAAATTTGTCCATCGCGATTCTGGTTTTTGTTTGAGAGACTGTGAATAAGGTAAATGTTCCGCAACCGCGCACAAACTACTACAAAAAACAGCTTTAGCTATAGTGGCGCAGTTTTGTGGAACAATTTGCCATTAGCTAAGGAAAGCAGAGTCCCTCAATCAATTCAAACGACTGATTAAAGAGGTTATCAAAGCCATTATTCTAAACACGGCATTCATGGAAAGCGTCTTTTATTGTATGATATTGAGGAAGATAGTTAATGTAGTTTACATAGTTTTATCTATACTTGATTTAAAATTTTTAATTGTACGCTTCGTTGTTACATTGCTGATAAATTGTACCGTGGTTAAATAAAGATTAAATAAATAAATAAATAACACTCTATTCGAGATCAATTGCCGAACCCAAATAGGACAAAATAGGAAAACCCAAAAAGCACATCGGATAACAAAACCGAAAAACCCCTCGTATTTTCTACAAAAACCGGAAACCAGATGCTAAAAAACGAAAAACAACGAAAAATCCGCAAACCGCAATGAACACCAAAACCAAAAAACCGAAGTCTTTTGGCACAAAAGCCGAAAAACCGTTCTAAAAAATAGCCAAAACCGCAAAACCGAAAATCCCAATGTCCCCCTCTACAAGGTAAAATGCAGGTATAACTAGACTAGGCTCCATAAAGCGTACTCTGGGTTGCCTGTGGTACGTGTTACACAAAAAAGGAAGGCACTGAATTGGGTGGTATTGAACTGCAGCGTTCCAGTCAATTTTTTCAAGTGGGGGGTCGTTAAGACTTTTTGCGGGGTCACCCACATGTCGCGCCAGCAGAAGCCCTGTGGCTCACACGTTCACACGTTTAATTATTTTGTAATGTCTAATGCCTGTACCCGAAACAGCACAGTTTCCAGGCTTCCAGAAACCAGGCTGCCAACAAAGCCAGACCAAGGCCTAGGCCTAAAACTGAGAAAACACACAATACTCAACAAACTTATAACTTCACTTCCATGCAGGATCAATTATCTGAGCTACAGAAAATGTTTTGTAAACTAAGCGAATCAGTGAATGTAAATAAAAACAGAGTTGAACCGGGACCTCGCCTTTCATCTCTTGGAATTCTCGATTCACAAACCCACTTTAAGTCCACTGAAACTTCTCAGTACACACACTTCTCATCCTGCCTCCCTTTCAATACGAAAAAGGGTTCTACCAAAGGAGAAGCATTACGTCTTTTAAGAACCAACTCAATTAAGGAGAATTTTGACAAACACAAACGAGACTTTGAACAAAGACTTTGTAACAGAGGCTATCCCACAACGCTCGTTCATAAAATCCTGACTGAAGTTCAGTTCTCCGACAGATCAGAGGCTATTCGTAAAACAAAGATGACGAAAGAAATTTTACCGTTTGTTACCACGTATAACCCGGCTACACCGAATCTTATAAAGATTCTCATGAAACACTGGCACATCATCCAACAGCAACCTAGACTTGCACATATCTTTAAACAGCCACCGATTATATCTTACAGGAAGGAAAAATCACTCAAGGACGTTTTAGTCGGCGCAAAACTTCCTTTAATCACGCCGTAATCATAAAAAACTTGTAAACAAAGAAGCACTTTCAAAAGGTTTGTTTTCAAACCAGAAGGAAATTTACATATGATCTTCTGCTAGCAACACGTTCAGCCTGCGTTCACGCATCTCTTACCGCAATTCAAGGCTGATCAAACATAACTAGCCCCTGATCATTAATTTACTAACCGCTCCTTCGTTTTCTCGTCGAACCTTTCAGTTGATCATTTATAGCGAACGTAGAAGCTGAGGACTCGTAGACTTTATTTAAACACACATCGCAAAAATTCGTGAGCCACAAACCCGTCTAAAACGGACACACTTTGCCCTCCGATTGCACAGAAAGGACGAGGACAACTGTACGTAGAGGTAAGTGAAGTTTATTATTTCTCGTCAAGCGTTGCATCTTTTTTGTTCAAATAACCGCTAAAAATAAAGATTTTTGAACGATCTATCCGTAGATATTTTTTCATAACACCGTATTCAAAAATGGCGGGCACGAGGAACGACCTAGGTTTTAATACATCAAAGCGAGGTTTGGTAGGCCGTATATCAGTCTGGAAAATTTTAGTAGCAGCCGTCAGCAGATTTATGTTATATGATATTCCGGTCTTATCAGAGCTGAATCCTCGTAAAATGACGTGCTCAAGTAGTGCAGTGAATGACTCAGTTATTCTTACCAAAGATGACATTCGATGTAGTGGGGATTCCCTCGAAGGACTTAAAACAAAACCTTTGCTTGTAAAACAGTAAGCACAAGGCTTTGATTTTAAATAATGGTTTAACAGTTGTTTTTCAAGGTTTATCAGTTACCCTTTTTTAAAAAATGCGCTTTGCGGAGTGGAGGAAAACGTGAAAAGTGGACGCGATCAAATGGTGATAGATCCTGACCGGACGAAATTTACACTACACGAGAAAAGGGTAGTAGCCAAAACGCGGGGCCGGGGCCGGGGTCGGGGTCGGGATCGGGGTCGGGGTGTCTTTTTCCAAAATTTTGTTTCATTTTGTCGTCATTCTCGAATGACTGTCATTTATGGTGGCAACTGAGGAACCTACAGAAGCTATGAAAGCTCTAAAGGGGCATTTTAGTTTTTCTTAAAATCGTAC
>NC_090869.1:33285859-33290859 GCF_036669935.1 Montipora foliosa
GGTTATGCGCGAATGGAGGAATTAAGATGGTTGTGATGGTTGTATGATCTGCTCTATTTTTCATTTCGCTCCTCGTGGTAGTTTCACTGTCACGCAGCAAAAAAATAAATTCGAAATCGTTCAAAGAAAAAGCCCAAGAACTTGGAATGTTGTAGGAGACAAATTCTTTAACGACCTCTGCAATTTTCAGGTCTGTGCCGTGCGGTACATCATTTCTGATTTATTTGTCGAAGCGTTTCATGCAACTTTACAGAGTTTTCTATGGAGACGCCTTGTGGTGCACCAACATAGCGCCGGGAATCAACAAAAACACCTGTTGTTCACTTTGCGATGAAAGCGCTTACTTGTCGCTCGTGAGATAAAATACACGTGTATGAAAACATCTTTTAGTGCTTTTAAAGACTCAAACTGCTGTAATTCATAGGCCAAGGGATAGACATTTTTTCTAACCAAATAGCTTTGTATCATGGTGACACGCATGGTGGCAATTCGGAAATTCAAAATGCTGTATTTTGAAAATGAAAAACGTCCCGCAACCACCCTGCTAGCAGCGCCTTTCTTTTGCTTGCTCGATTTTGGCGTTCTCGAGAAAGACTCTGCATGAATCGAGTAAGATCTTTATTGAGTATGCGCTGCATGTTGCCAGGTGCAGTCTCGAACCCAAGCCTAATATGCCAGATCTCGCCGCCATGGTACAGCGGGCTCAACTATAACCATCGGTTTTGTCACTAAATTGACACTCGCACTGGAAAAACCGGTTTGACGAGAGAAAGCAAGATTGATTAGTCCAGAAGTTCGGGCTGCGGCGGCTTCAAAGAGTTGACGCGATTCGGGCAGAGCCTCCTTTTCTCCTCCCCAGTAAAGAAAAAGACAGAAGGAGGCTCTGCTCGCAGGGTGTCCCGGAACTTGAAAGAAAAAAATTGCTAGGTCATCTTCAATCTCATTTGGTTAAAAATTCTGAAGACCTTGAGATTTTGATTTTAGAATTTGATGACGTCACTGTGAAAACCATCTATTGTTTTCTTTCTTCTCTCGAGTGGGGTTCAGTGGGGCTCCACGTTTTGTACCGTCTCTTCTCAAGACCTATTAAAATCTCGCTTTAGTTGCACTCACGAACCGTCGTTAAATTACCGGAAGCATAATTAAACATCTCCCTTCCTCTAGGCAGCATTCAGGGCTCGAGAGTAACGGTAGCCAACAAGCCACAGGCTAGTGAAATTTCAGTCTTGGCTAGTAGATTTTGAGCTTTCACTAGTCATTGGGGCTCGTAAATGTTGTGAAGCAGTGATATTCTGGACCAAAACAAATATGAAAATTATTTCGTATGAATAAGGCAAAAGGAGAGAATAGAAACTAACAAAACAGAAATGTGAGCGGATTTCATGGAATTAACTACCTTAGAAATGATAAGTTGAAAAAAAGAAAAAAAAAAACAGAAGAGGAAACCAGTGCGGATTACAGTTTCCCCGCGACCCGTTTCTAATGGTTAATCACAGCACGTGTGAAATCGGCGGAATTTTTCGGTTGCTGTTGAAGTCTAGTTTCCATATGCGCGTAACTCCGTCGCAAACAATTGCAAACACCTTCCGATAGCTTGATCGCAAACAGTTTGCGTAAATGGAAATACCGTTTACGTTCATCCCCGACCAATCGCCGATGATCGCAAACAAGACGCAAGAGATAGAATAATTTCTACGTCTTGTTTGCAACGATTAGCAACGCGAAAGCGAGGAAACAACGATTGTTTGCGATCAATCGACGATAATTTTTGTACACGTGATACGTTTTGACGAATTAGAGGGTAGTGTAAGTAATAAAAATGACGTCCGAGTACGATTGTGGCAACGAGGATACTCCTCAAAACAGTGTGAATTCAATGAATATCATAAGGGAATACCCCACCAAATATACTTGTAGTAACATTCTCGATCATGAGGAGCCATTTGGGGCACTAGAATTTGATACTGGTTATGCCACACCCGTTGCTTCTCCTCGAAGATGTATGGGACCCAGAATCGGTGACGTCTCTTGACAATTCCTTTCTGCCTTCTTCTTCGCTACAACTCCAACAGAAGAAAAAGTTGAACACGAAGCAAAAACCTAATTCTGCTTTTCTTTTCGCGCCCTTTTTTTTACGATGCCACGCGGTCAAGTTGCGTAAAGTAATCACGCATATGGAAAACAGAATCACAAGCAATCGGAAAAAGTGACAGTGTTTGTATGTATGTTTACCGAGCACTGTGGCCAACGAAAATTAATTGACTCCGAAAACCATTCAAGCATGAAACGCACGGATTGTTAAAAAAAGAAAATCTTACATAAGCCAAGTTTGTCCTTTCGCATTTTCTTTATCCTTTATCGAATTAAATTATTTTCCCGCATTCGCTGCTTTTATGCTTCATTCGTAGAATGGTGCTTTCACGTTTAAATTTCAATCACAAATAGCGATTTGTAGTCAAAGGAACAGCCTTTCCACAGACTTCCAAATGAGCAGTTTCGTTTTATGTACGGTTTATTTCTTAATTTACTTTATTCCGTGTTTCAGTACTCTAGTGTAATTGTGAGTTGCAAAGTTTTGGCAACGAATCCGCGAGAATTGGCCTCAAGGCCGTGAATTCTTTGCCTTTTTGAGCAAAATACGGGAAGCTGTACACTCCAGCATATTTGCGCTGCTGTTGCGAGGATGGATATGGTGGGGAGGGGGGTGGGGGGAAGTGACTCACACGATGAGATTGAGCGCATGAAAATATTTACTAAAAGCGGGAGTTGTGTTTGCAAAAACGGAAATTTTTTTGCGTGAAAGTTTTTTACAAATGAATGAAACTGCGCATGGCGAGACTGGCTAGTGCAAATTTAACTTTGGCTAGTGAAATCACACCTGCTACTGGCCACTAGGCTAGTAAGCTATAAAAGGTAAATAGTTTGGTGTTCAGAGTATTTTGATGTTTCCCATGTTTATGCTTGCACTTATACACTTCAAGTGGTCTTCTGTCTGCAAGTTTTTAATTGGTTATCCTGTACTTGTCCTTAGATTGCTGATGGGAATGTCAGCAAGCTTCAACCAAATTTCTGGATAAACAACTTCATGACCTTGCTAAACATACAAAGCAGCACTTCGTCTGGAAATTCTGTGACCTGTGAACAATGTGACGGCGGCGACTCTGCAGGCTCTCGTTGCATGAATTGCAGAGTTTTCATGTGCAAATTTTGTGAAACTGCACACAGAAGGATGAACACATTCAAAGGTCACCAAATTTTATCCCTGGCAGAAGTTCAAAAACTTGGATCCAAGGCCCTGGTCAAGCCTGCATTTTGTGGGAAACATGCTGGCGAGGCTTTGAAACTGTTTTGTGAAACATGCCAGGAAACAATCTGCCGGGATTGTACCATTATTGATCACCGTGAACATAAGTACAACTTTATAGCAGATGTGTCTGAAAGAGAGAGGGAAATCGTTCAAGCCATTCTTCGAGAAACAAAAACAAAAGAAAATGCCGTAGAAAAAGGACTATTTGCTGTTGAAGCAATGGCATATCGCGTCGCGGAGAGGATTGCTGAGGTCAATAAGGAAGTGGATGTGTTTTTCGACGAACAAGTGAAGGCACTGGAGAATATGAGAAAAAAGCTTAAGAGTGAAGTGGAAGATCAAGGGGAAGTGAAGCTGACCGAGCTTGGAAGCCAAATGGAAGCACTGATCCTGTCACTAGCCCAGCTTAAAAGTGGTGTTGAGTTTGCTGAAAGAGCTTTGGCCGAAGGGGATGACACGGAGCTCTTGGCCATGAAGCAGCCACTTGTTGAACGACTTTCACAACTCAATGCATTGCAGTATCAGTGCAAACCATGCAAAAGCGACTATTTTGCGCTGCAAATGAACAAAACAGTCTTGGATATTGGTGAAATGGTAACCCTTCTTCACGAGCCTGTGGATCCTACAAAGTATGTGTTGAGTATGGTGGGAGGAGAAGAGGGAATCCTGTATCAAACATTAGCTGGGCAGCCTGTAGATTTCTCGCTTTTTATCAAAGATGAACCTGCCGGCAGCATACCACTTGCCAGTCGCAGTGTTCGTGCTTCAGTAACTCACTCAAGAGATGCCAACTTGCACCAAGAGCTTCCTGTAGAGTTCTTGGACGGCAGGTCTTATTCCTTTTCGTATGTACCCGATACGGAAGGCGTTTGTACGTTATCTGTGACAGTCGAAGAAGTAAATGTGTGTGGCAGTCCTTTGACGTGGAAAGTTAAACCAGAAGTAACCCATGATAACCAGATTTACCTTCTAACATCCGCTGAACGGCATGAAAGTGGCAGAGGGCAGCATTGTTGGAAATTAAAGTTCGAGAATTTTGGAAAACAACGTTCTGCCGAAATAGGAGTTAGGTGTTTTACTCCGGCTAATGGGGTTGATACATTCTTTGATGTAGAGACAAGAAGGTGCACTTGGTGTTGTTCTGTGAAAGGATATAATCATATTTTTTGCTCACGTTCTGACAACCCACGCGCTGCGTCCATTACATCGATACTAGTTGGTGATATATTCTCACTTTATCTCAACTATGACACAAAGAAACTTGTCGTCTACAATCACCGAAGCAAAGAAACTGAAATCTTCACAGATGTAAATGGACGAGTAATTCGTCCTATTATTTTACCTTCGTGTGGTTACCGTGACGTTCTGTCTCTGAAAAGACACGACCCTTTTACCCTTGATATTTAGAGGGCAACACATTCCGGACTCACAAGCCGGTGACATGTTCGCACAGCTTGACCTGCCTTCTTAAAATTAATTCACCATTACCAACCCATGATTCCATATTTTTTGGGCTGTTCTATACATAAAAACAATGGATATTCAGTTCAGGGAAGCATGTCAAACTTCCTAGAGTAAACAACCGGTGTTGCTTTTGTGAAGCAATCTCGCGCCCAGAGCCCTCAGGCTCTTTGGTCACGGGGCGTCGCCAGGAGAGACTCTGGGATGATCGAAAAAATTCCAATTTTTTGAT
>NC_090869.1:33303359-33305859 GCF_036669935.1 Montipora foliosa
CAGATCGAATGGTATGGTAACACGCAGTGATGGATGTTTACCTATCTTTTCTCATTTAGAAAATGAGGACGTTCTTACACTTTCTACAGCTTTATTGTGTGTGTTTATATACAGGCATTGTAAGGCATAGTCTGGGCGAACACCTTTTTATTTCGAGCGAATGGACTTTCATAATTTTGGGCGAACGGGTTTTCTGTTGCGGCAAATTGTCTTTGGGGGAATAGGCTATCGGACGATGGACCACAATTTGATAGGCGTAGACCAGTTGTACCGTCAATAGCCTCCCACGCAGACACTCTTAGGGATTCGTGAGGCAAATCCCTAAGAGTGTCTGCGTGAGAGGCTATATTGTCAACGGCTTCCTGAAAGGGGACCGTAAAAATAGACGAAAGAAGGGGTGGGTTATTTTGTAAAGGAACTATGGTTCTACGTCGCGAGAGTAAAGCACTAAAATATGGTTTTATCCAACAAGTTGATATAGGTCTTTTTGCCGAGTGCCTCACTCAAGACCGAGAAAACAGTTTTTCCCTATACGGACAACCCGTTCGTTCAAAAACAAATCGGAGGTGTCGCTATGCTTATTTATGGGTCACGTCGAGGAAAAAATATTTTGATCGGTATGCGGCACGAACACCCAATTTACACAAACGCTACATCGATGACATAGCCGGCGCTTTTTTATCCCAGGCTGAAGTTCACCTGGTCTATTTCCGATGAGCAGCTACCTTTTCTCGACCTCGTTTTAAAGCCAAGATCTGATCGCCTAGCGACCAGTGTACATTAAACCAACTGACACTCATTTTTACCTGAACTATAGATCATTACAGCCCACCCGTTGTAAGAACTCCATCCCCCACAGTCAGTTCTCCGTTTATGATGCATATGTAGTGATGTGACAGATTTTGCAGTCTAGAGAAAAGAAATGACCAGTTTCTTCAGAAACTGCGGCCATCCACCAAAGATCATAGATCAAACCCGAGAGCATCTTTTAGCCACACCCCTTAAAGTGGTCATTTCCAATCAAGAGGATGCTACTGTATCTCCGAGAAACGTGCCATCCCCTTGGTATTGACGTATCATCCGACTAACATAATAGTCAAGAACATCGTCACAAAAAAAATCTGCTTGTTTAAGGATGACCCTGACGCAGGAGCCATTTTTCAACACTTGCGCGTTTATGCGCATGTCGTCGTGACACCAACTTACGTGACTCCCTGGTCAGAAGTACCCTGAATGAAACGGCAGCTGCCAATGGGGACCATGGTACCTATCCTTGTAGTCGCGCGCGATGCAACACCTGTTTCCACACCACCGCATCGCCCGTCATTGACACTCCCGTTGAGCGCATTACAATCCACGCTAGGTATACCTGAGAACTTTGTTTACTTAATCCAGTGCCGCTCCTAGCTGTCACAAGATTTATATTAGTGAAAATGGCAGAAAAGTAGGTGACAGACTCCGAGAAAATCTTCGTTGTACACAGCTGAGCAAGATAGATCTCCCCGTAGGCCGTCATTTTCATCTTTGGGGCACCGCACTGCTGAGGTCATGTTAGTCCCCCGCTCCGGCAGTGCCTTCGTAGCTTTGAGGCTAAACAGATATTTAAGCAATAGGTGACGTCAACGAGATCTTCCCTATTTATTAGGAAATTTAAAAATTAAACAAGACTTACCTGAAAGTTGAAGTTTGATTGTAATCAAACTTCAACTTCCAGGTTAGGTTCGATTACCAGCCGCTGTTTCGGGAATTGAGCCAGCGCTCACTCCCGCAATCTCGGCTGGACGCGTGAGGTGAGCCATTGTTAATCTCCGCCAATCAGAAACTCGCCTGCACAAATCCGTCTGGCATAAATTATATGTTTTGGCTGCGAAGGTACTCTTTGACCCGGCCTGTTCGAGGTTTACAGTGCTTTAAGGTAGGAAACATCCAAGATTTCGACAAAGAAAAGTGTTCGAGAAGCTGGAGAATGGGAATTGTGTCGTTTTCTACCGCCTGAGTTCGCAAACTTCACTGATTTTCCAGATGGCGCCAAGGTCAAAATACGGCTTTCAAATCCATTGCTATTGCAATTTTCTCCTCATACTTCGCTAATGTAAGAGCAAGTAAAATTCCTCAAGATCAATTGAAAGTACTGCTGAGTTTATTGCTGGCAAAACGAAGGGGCCGATGAGGTCGACTGAGAGCTAAAGCAGCCGAAGATTTCGTTGATGATTTAACCACAAACTCAAGCTCGTATCATCTGGAAACTTCGCACAGACGTTTTAAGCATTGTTATGTAATTTCTGTTTTCTTAAAATCAGTGTTTTTGGGATGTCTAATGCTATTTCCCCGCAACTATTAACTTCGCATAAATTATATTTTGAATTTACGTCACAGACACAATCTATCGCTCACGCGTCCAGCCGTCTCTTCTCGGGGAGGATACCCGAACTCGAGGGAGCGGCGGAAATCGAGCCTACTTCCAGGTAAGTCTCGTTTAAATTTTAAATTCTACATCACC
>NC_090869.1:33308359-33313359 GCF_036669935.1 Montipora foliosa
AGATTTAAGAGATTCCATTTTAAAAATGATGGTAAACAATGCGTTCATTTAGTCTTTTCAAATTAAGAATTACTGAGTCTGAAGAATCCATCAGCCTTTCGCCTCACAAAAATTGTGGAGATAAATTCACATGTTTCTATTGCCAGGCATTATCTCGAAGAAAACTTTATTTTTTTTGGTTGATATGTGTGATGGGTGAAGGTTGCAAATTCCAATGTTCACCCCTTGACCATGTCCAAAACCATCGTCAGCAAGGCTAACAGACTCCTTTGGCGTCTGAAACGCACATGCCCGCTACTGACTGATCTGTCAGTCAGGCGCACACTCTACCTGCCACTTGTGAAATCACAGCTGTCCTATGCAACGCAAGTTTGGTCCCCGTCGCAAATATCCCTTAAAACAGAGATTGAAAGAGTGCAGAGGAGAGCGACGAGATGGATCCTACAAACTCGTGTCGGGGAAATGTCCTACAAGGACAGGCTTGTAGCCTTAAAACTTCTGCCACTAACGTTTGACCGTGAACTCAAAGATATGGTCTTAAGGATTTTGTATCTTTTGCCTGCCATGGCCGTACCAGTCTTAAAACACCGTTATGTAAAACAAGAACCTATCAGTCGTCCTACTTTATCCGAATTGTTAAACTCTGGAACTACATGTGTAAACTGTCGCCGCCTTCAAATTTCTCCACTCCGGAATCCTTCAAGAATTTTATTCATTTATTAATTAATTTGGCCCGTACAATTTGAAATTTTGTCGAGACAGTGTCTCCACCAACCTCATTAATAGTATATAACTGTGACTAATGCCGTCCTCCATCTTCTTGGGGTATTGACCTTTGACTTGATTAACCTTGTGAGAAAAGTGCATTCTGTGGTGTGGTCGGTTGCACTGCAAAAGACATCTATCGTTATCGCTATTGTTTTCTTGCAACAAAGGAGCGTATGCACAACGAAGAAGGGACCTATGCGGAAATCTTGCCAAGTTTACTGTCAGAAAATTATGTGTTCTGGCGGATTGAAGGTTATCCATTGCAGTTATTTCTTGAGCATCGCGAAACAGATCCATCTCTCGATGCACTTTGTCTTTGCCAACTGACTGCGTTTCCACATGGGTTTTGGAAACGGAAGACGAAAGTAAATTGTTTTCTTTGCACCACTCTATGCACCGCTCGGGATAGGCTATAAAGCAGGGACAACCTCCAAGTGTTGAAATCTCCCTTTGCTGACGCTTTCACTTCGCTAGCCATCTTGATTATTACGAAGACACAAGTTTGCTTTAAAAGAAGGGAAACATGAAACGATTTTAATTGCAATGAACTCGTGCATTAAAGTTTCCCATGAAAGATGCACCAATCAGACTGTAAGCGTGGTACACTCTTCCACGCAGTGAACTTATAAGTGTGCCGCACGCACGGAGCATGAAGGAAAAGCAGGTCACAGTTCACAGCGATACTGGAAAACCTAAAACTATCACAGGGACTAGCCTTAAGCCTAAACAGTGCCTTCAGTCGTAATTAGGGTTACGGTTAGCATTATTAAAGGGATGGGTTGTTTCAAGAGTAGTAAAACAGGGATCTCTGAACGGTAACCAACGAGTATAAGTTCGATTGTAGGTGCTCGGCGCGGCACGTGTATATAATCACGTATAGTTGTTATGTAAATAGTCAGCCAGAATTCAAAATAAATATCATTTTCAAGGTGTGAACAAGTAATCCAGAGGTTTACTGTGGGTCGGAGTTCAAGTTCAATCTGCGAGTCTCAATCATGGGATAAAACGGCAGAAAAAGTCGAGCGGGATCTGGAATAAAGGACAAGACGAAGGGATAAAAAGAGGAAAACTGGGACGAAAACGAGTAACGGTGTGGGCGATGTGGGGAAAGAAGAAAGACAACGAGAGGGACAGAGAAATGATTTTTATTCATCCCGTAAGTACAAATTATTCATGTATATATTCGATTCTCTTGGGTATACGAATTGTTCTACAAAACGAAAGCGCAAATGAATAATTAATTTATTCTGTATGCATAATAAAGTAGGGACCTGTACGGAAATCATTCCGTAAACTTTCCTTGAAAAAATATTAGCCCTAGCTACCAGTGGCCAGAAGGTTTACAATTGCCTACAAGACAAGGGCTAACATCATCTCACAGTTAACCATGGCCTAAACTTCGTCGACCCAGACAAACAAGCCCACAGCAGGGCATAGAAAAGACTTACTTACATGATGGGGAGTGAAACGAAGTATGCCTGGTACGGGAACATCCATGGATCTCTACCAAAGTTATTTACTTGAAAGCATCATTGAGCATATTGTCGATCTCTACAAAGAGCGATAAATCGCAAAAGCCCACTAAATGCACCGTTCGTGATCCTGAATACAGGAAAGGAAGAAAACATACACTTTACAGTGTCTCGGCGAATTCGCAAGAAGACTGAAAGAAGAATTTCACGATAAAAAGAGCAGGTAGCCATTAAATTTTTATGACAGTACTTTTATTTGGTCTGTTTGTTATGTTTGAGAATCTGAACCCTATTACAACGATTGCTTGAAGCTCCACTTCTTTCACCTATTCTAAAATTGAACAAGAGGCTACAGGTAGCCTATACTCGGGCCTGCAAAAGGACAGTGGTGTATCGTTAATTTAGCACTAAAGAAAAGAAAAGAGAGAAGTCTGTCCTTCTTACATCGGCCTTACATTGTGATTCTCATGATGTTCGACTGTGTATGTAGTGAATACCCGGACCTAGATTATCTTCATTACAGATGGTGACAATGACCACTGGACCATGGAAACGAGGTAAAAATAGTGTATTTATTCCAAAGTGGTTAAGCACATTGTTTTTTACTGATCGATTGGTATTCTTGCTCAGTGTTTGAGAAAGGAAACGCTAATTGAACGGTTTAAGATGAAACGAAATGACTCATCGAAACATCTTTTGCAGAAAAAAATGAAAGAGAAACGAAGGTGAGATGTGAAAACATCTTTCCACGATGACCAAACTTTCGTGCAGTGGTGCACGTAAAAAACACTTTGTCACGTGCGCGACACGTGAAGATGTGCACTAAATCTCAACACTTGATACTTTCAGAAGTACACAAGTTCCTTGAGGATGGCCATGCCAAATGAATCCATAGCACGAGAATCAAAAATTTAAAATATACCATTTGTTGTAATTTAAATACTCACAATAATGTGCACCCAATCGTCAAAATAAATATGTTATTTTTCAGCTGGGAGGTCCGTATAGGGAAAAACTGTGACCGAGGCCTTGAAATTGCTGCCCGAGGCAGGCCGCAGGCCGAGGGCAGCTTTTCCAAGACCGATGTCACAGTTTTTTGCTATACGGACCGAGCCTTTGCTGGTAAATAACTTTTTTTTCCTCCTTTCTCTCCCATCCTCTCTTAAAATCACTTGTTTTAATTGTTGACTCGCATCGCGCTTGATAGCGAATGCAGTATTAAAGCGACTTACAAACTGAACGTTTCAAAGAGAAATATTTTTTATTTGAATTCTATTTCCAAACCTCTTGTCTAATGAAAAATAACCTCGGTATGTAAACGGAGTCGGTGTCAAAAAAATAGTGTTTCGTTGCCGGAATGGTAAGGGCAGGAGAAAAGATAGAATACATACTGTAGTGTGGGTTACTCGGCCTGTCATTGTTATTTCACTTCGTGTATTGAAACTCTCGAGAAATAAAGATAGAAATGTGAACGCAAACTTTCTGAACGGTGAGAAGCCTGTCAAGAAATATTTACCATTAATGCCACTGTTCCTTGGTATCAACGTGGATAATTAGCTCTTTTACACATAACACAAGGCGCAATGGAACGAGACAACATACGTATTGGCGTGTTTTGAGGGGAACACTGCCTTGCGGCTTGTCAGTTAGCCTATGCGACTTCCAGATTGCGTGACAGAGAACAACCTCACTTCTCTCCCCACCACTACGAGCTGAGTGGTAAACAGGAAGTGCTGGATCGGACAAGAGTATTGGTTAGTGAGCAATATACAAAAGCAACGAGCCAACAAGCTTGGGGATAGTCGCTGCGCAGACTTAACCACACCACGCAATGTTAATGCGACCCAATGTTAATGACGGCAAAGCGATATATCCAACCCATCTCCAAAGGGAGAGACGGAGGGTGGGGGAAAGCTTTGACAAATTGCAAACAGCTAGTTGATTTACTATAGAAGACAACCTGCCAAGTGAACCTTGGACGACTAACGCACAGGTTCTACGATGTAGCAGGTAAGCACTGCACGTGCTATTTAGCAGCAATGAATGAGGCTTTAGCAGATTTGGCCAATGAAGGTGTACGTTATAATCTGAGATCTAGGAACAAAGTCTTTATGTCCTCGATTTATTTACAACAAAACTGTTGATTGTGCGACCTTGAACGGCCGACTAAAAAGAACGCGAAGATAACTATCGCGACATGAATAGTCCTTTTAGTACGGTCACGTGCCATTAACCGTAATTTACTGATAGGGCCGTAAAATCTCATTTAAAGAGAAGAACAGATACTAGTTTATGTGCACAATAAATCGAACATGAATTAACATGAAAAGGGATAACTTGGGAATTTTTAACAATATATCGCTTTAATCTAACCCAAAATCATTCAGATATTCAAAACGTCCTATGCATGATCCATTTCCTTCGCTTTTGGGTTTGTCAGCATTATGATTTGCAATATTTCAGGTTTACGTGTTCACACGTTTGTTTTTGTATCTCGAAGATGTTTAGATTTCCAATTACAAACTCTGTTTTGATTGTTCACTCTACCTCACTGTGTAAATAGTTCACCTTGAATTCAAAATAAATACAAATTGTTTTGGGAACTGTTTCAGCGTGTATGATCGATTTACGCCGTATTTACAATGTTGCAAATTAAACCAATGTACAAATATTGACACACCATATGCGCAGTACAGGTTGCGCAGTGCAATACTGAGGAATCGCCTTAATTCTCGACCCTCCCTCCTCCCATCCTAGTCA
>NC_090869.1:33320859-33330859 GCF_036669935.1 Montipora foliosa
CACAAGTCAAGTAAACATGACCATGGAAGTTGCGGAGCCGCAAAAGTAGAAACTTTCCAGAAAGACAAATTAACACTCCTGTCAACAAACTTGAATTCCGCACAATCACCGATAGCAGGAAAGCCGAAATTTTAGTCATGTGAAAGAAGAATAATCAAGAAATCATCAGACACATTTGTTTTTTGTGGTATTTTCAGCTGTATTTTAGTTAACGAGGAAATATAACATCATGTTAGGAAAAGTGGAGGACCAAGGATCTCGCGGACCAAGGACACCATACTGTGCTGATCATGAATTTCGTCATAACATTGTCAAAGTAGCTCACGTGGATCCACGAGGCGATAGCCGAGTGGATCCCCAGACTACTTTGAGAATGTTATGACGAAATTCATTGTCAATAACAGGACAGACGCATGAAAAACTGACATCAATTTGTTTTTTACAGTAACAAAAAGGCAGAGGGGTCAAAATTAAGTCAAAACACGAGAAGAACGCGAGACAAAAATGCGAGAAACTTCAATCTGACGCGAGCAACATCGCGTCATTATCGCATAAATTATAAATTCATGTGTCTGTTAACCAATGAGCATTAACCAACGAGCGTTAACCAGTGAGCGCGCGAGAATTTTGCAGTCATTGTAAAAAAGTTGTTTGAGTGGAATTACGTGTTTGGCTCTTGTCAGAAAAGAATCCAATAGCAAATGACTTTTTCACTTAATATTTTTGTCCTCTTCAACAGTTGTCAAATATTGCTATCTTTCGAGGGTTCAGGATAGCCTGCGGAGCAACCGTTTCCTTTCCATTTTTTTCGTCCCCTCCGCGAGCGTTTGGAAAAGGAAAGGAAACAGCTGCTACGCAGGCTAGGTTCAGGATAGCATTGAATAATCATATTAAAGGGTCGCTGTTTACCCCCATCTTATTCCACTTATTTAGTCACATGACCACGTTTTCGTAAAATATGATGATTGACATTTGTGCTGTTTTCGTGAAAAGAGGATTACCAGTATCCTGTGGGAGATGTGCCTGCTTACTCAAATTTTGAATTGTGTTGCCATTGATGAATTATTTCACTTAAAAAGAAAAAAAAGTGAATTCTCCCATTCCTTAGTCACTAAACATATGTTGAAATTCTGCAAATTGGCGTCTACATCCTATGGAACATCCATGCTAATTTGATAAATAGCTGAACAAGGCCGAAGCAGCAATTACGATCAATGCTTTCTTGAAACCTAAATAAAGTTTATTAAAAACCTTACAACCACAAGATGCAAAAATTTAATGGGCTATTTTGGCTAGAAGATAATTATTACTTTGACAATATCAGGTATTGCATGCTCTGTGGAAGGTGACTTGGGGAAGCCATACTGTAGGGAGTACATTATTGTTCTCCGGTTTGGACGTTAAAGGGTTAATGGGGACAGTGAGTGTTTAACCCATTGACTCCCAGGGGTTCTCCATTGACGAGTAAAATCGTCTGGCATTAGACAGAGTAAGTCTGGCTGGTTTAGGCCGATTTGGATGTCAAAGGGTTAAGAGTACAAACATTTCCATTCTTGAGTATTATTTATTATTGTGTGTTCTGCCTTTAGTAAGTTTAAAAATCTCACCTGTTTTACTGGGGACGTATACAAGACATGTACCCCAGGTCCATGGACCACCCTTGTGGACCCCGCCCATGGACCCCTTCATGGACTTGGTCCATGGACTACCCCTGTGGACCACCCCTTATTTTGTAAAGTTACAAGCAGAAAAATCTTTAGACGAAAGAGAGAAGTGGTTGTCGCACTTATCTGGACAATTTAAGCACGAGTCCATGACTACGAGTGAACAACTTCCATATTAAGCCTATGTCAACGCAGTTTTGCAAACCAATCTATTTTTAGTCTACCTTTTCCGCAAAAAGCAAAGACAGTTCCCGTTCGCCGATGCCGTGACGTCAATAAATCGCGGTCTCTAAAAACGACGCTCCTAGGTATGGAATACTGATTTTAGCAATTGTCTCTTAGAGACACCTACCCCACCTAATATGTAGTTGACCACTCCCCTAGTGGCTTTTCAGGGTCAATGAAAAACACTTTGTAGGGAACTTTGCCAGACTGCTTTTGCACATATATACCTACATGCTACATGGTAAATGCTCTCATGATATGTACACGCAATCCTCACCTACGGACGAAGATCTCGCGCAACCTTACGCAGTTAATTAAGAAAAAAACAAATGACGAAATATTTCTCCGGCCATTACAGGAACCCATTGTCTATCGTCCTTATCCGAGAACCGTCTAGAGAGTCTAACCATTTGCAAATGTCATTACAAAGGCAGCATTTTCTCCTCAGTGATTTAAAGACCCTGAGTGTTGGTCCGGCTGGGATTTTCATCCCGCGACCTCCCGCACAGTAGTCCGATGCTCAACCACCTGAGCCAATTGGTCGGCTGAGTCCAGATCTACCAGCGTGGCATAACACAGGCCAAAAAGGCATGCTAAGGCCCCAAGAGGTCGACGCATGCAAAACATGACCTGCTCCCAACTGAGTGGCTTCATAGTTCAGTTAGTAGAGCATTGCATCGGTATCGCAGATGTCATGGGTTTGAATCCCGTTGAAGCCTCCTGAATTTTTGCATGTCTCTGTAAGAGACTATAATTATTTGTTAAATTGTCTAGATAAGTGACAGGATGACTTCTTTTTCTCGTCTTAAGATTTTTCTGCTTGAAACTGTACAAAATGAGGGGTGGTCCAAAGGGGTAGTCCATGGACCGGGTCCATGAAGGGGTCCATGGACCGGGTCCACGGTGGTGGTCCATGGACCTGGTCCACGTTTCAAGCGTTAGCCCTTCATCAGAGCGAATCAATTTGCTCTGACGAAGGGCTACCGCTCGAAACGTCAGCTTTTAGAATCTCTGTACGGTGACCAATTTACATTATCAACTCTGTTGATAAAACCAAAATTTTTGTATACTACTTCCGCACGGACGCAGCACCACAGTTTCTTTAGAAACTACCCCCTTCATTTCTTTAGTAGTTTGCTTACTAGTGAATTGCCAACATCCGCAAAATGTTAAATAACAATTATTCCATGAGCCCGAGTTGGATATGAAGTGATAAAATAACCAACGAGCGCATAGCGCGGGTTGGTTGTAATCACTTCATATCCAACAAGGGCGAATGGAATAATTGTTTTAGTAAATTCTGAAACCGGGTTTTGCCGCCGATTTTTATTTCCACAATTTTACAAAGCGTCTGGAAAGAGCATCTTGGCGCACTATTTTCCATATGACGTAAAACGTCGACTATTGGCTCATAGTCGGAGTTTTTTAGCCAATCAAAAAACTAGAAATGCAATAGTCGGAGGTGAAAATTTACTAATTTAGGATATTTGGTAATCGAGAGGGGTTTTCAGTTATTTGATTGTTATTGCTATACAGGGGTCGTGGAGAGGCCCCCGTACTCTGTAGCCCCTACTTGGGTCTTTCAACTCACTCACTCTTTCTTATTCACTCTACTTTTCCTCCTTTGGTTATTTAATATTTCATCTTTTCCTTTCCATGGCGTTTTCATATTATTTATATTTTTAATTTTCGCAAAGAAATCAAAGTAATATTGTTTTTTACTCAAATGGATAAGATTAGTAATTTTACTTCTATAATATTTATATTTGCTGTGTACTGCATTTACATAGAGCTTATTGTTTAGTTTAATTGATGTCGTTATTCCTTTTGTCATCCATGGCTATGCGAGTTGTTGTTGTTGTTGTTGTTTTTACCATCTATTTTAACGGGCACATGGTTGTTCACGACTGTATTGAATTGTCTATGAAAGATGAGAACAGGTCATCAAGGTTATTTGCTTTTGAGGCAATAATGTCGTGCCAGTTGATCGCAGACAAATCATTGTTGAATTCCCTTGAGGAAAATTGTGAGAAGTTACGTTTTAAAATTGTTTTCTTGACAGGTTTGTCTCGATTAGATATCAAGGTACAAAATTGAGAAAAATGATCAGACAGGTTATAGTGTTTCCGCTAATTAGAACTTGGTCAGCATTATTGACGAAGATATTATCAATGAGAGAGGCTGAGTTATTATGTACGCGTTTCTGTTTGTCAATAGGCTGAGAGTTATTGTTCATGCAAGGGCATTTGGTATATAAACTGCCAACAAGATTTGAGTTAAGTCTGAAAAGATCAACATCATGCAAACCACTTAGGTTTTCGAGTTGTCTTTTAGTTGTAAGCTGATTTTGGATTAACGAGTTGTTAAAATGCCTGTAATAGAGAGTTAAGCAACCAGTGAAATATGGAAGTTATTTAAGAAAGAGTTTTCCATCTCGATCCTGTTCTGTACATCTTCTAGTACGCTTTTGCATCTTAAATGGATTTGAAATCATATCATAGGTAAAATGTAAAAAGGAGAATATGGGAAGGTAGGTTTATGGGTAGCATTATTTGTCACATTTAGTTTTGAGCTTCTAGAGCTCTGCAGTCATCATTATAGGGAAGATATCTGTTTACGAACATTGCTTTTGTTATTCAAATTTGCCAACCAAAGGAACAAAAGAACCTTTGTTTCGCAGCCAATGAGGCTCTGGTTGGCACATTAGGTGACGGCAACGATATCTTCCCTATAGGCAAGAGGAATTTCAGGGTTTATTTTATCTTTTTCTCTCAGCTGTAGGCGATAATTGCTTTTCAATTATTGAAATCCTCAGATTCACGATGGCTTCTGCAATACCTGATAAGCACTTGGAATGTGCTGTATGTATGGAACAGTTCAAGGAACCAAAAGTTTTACCATGTCTGCATACCTACTGTAAGGTGTGCCTGGAAAAACTGATAAAGAAGCAGGGATCTGAACATGTTATAACTTGCCCTGAGTGTAGGCAAGACACAAAAGTAAGTTGAAAGGAAGATTTTTGAAGAAAATAAAGAAAAATCCTGGTTTCAGTGGGACTCAATCCCACGAGAGTACAATTTTATTGTGCTTCTTGCATTGCTCTACCACTTCTATCAAGCCATGAATGTGCTGGTCAACTGAGGGTTCATCGTCTTGTTCATTTTACATTTCAAAGGAAGTGAGAAAATTTTTGGAGATCAAGTGAAATGTCATATATTTCATCTGGGCATGACTTTGAAATGAGTACACTGGTAGGATTACTAACATGTCTGCTAACTTTTTCAAAAGACAGCACTGGAATCATCACATCCAGTGTTGCATAGTAGGTCGAGTATAATTTTTTGTTCTTGCTGCCGCAGTGAGTGAGAATGAAAGGAACAAACGAAGCAGCTCTCTAATCGGGAGAAGAACACATTTTTCTTCTAAACGCAAGGAATTGTGGTCGAAGGCGCAAGTAATTGTGGTTATGCGCGAATGGAAGAATTATGATGCCCTGTATAGTCTGCTCTGTTTTTCATTTCGCTTCTCATGGTAGTTTCACTGTCACGCAACAAAAGAATAAATTCGAAATCGTTCAAAGAAAAAGTCCAAGAACGTGGAATGTTGTAGGAAACAAATATTTTAACGACCTGCCGATTGTTTCTGAGTTATCACGCAACTTTAAAGAGTTTTGTATGGAGACACCATGTGGTGCACCAACATGGCGGCTGGTAATCACCGAAAACATCCGTTGTTCACTTTACGATGAAAGTGTTTACTTTTCGCTCATCAGATAAAATACACGAGCATGAAAACATCTTTTTAATGTTTTAAAGGGTCAAACTGCTGTGATTCATAGGCTAAGGGATAGACATTTTTTCCAACCAAATAGCTTTGTTGACTGTTGTATCATGGTGTCATGCAAGGTGAAAATTCGGAAATTCAAAATGCTGTATTTTCAAAACAAAAGACGTCCCGGAACTAAAAACTTAATAAAAAAATTTCTAGGTCATCTTCAACCTCCTTTGGAAAAACGGCGGGTCTAATCTGCAAGTTTCAGGTCACAGGTCACAGGTTGCAGGTCATTGTTTCACCAATACAGAAAGTACCCTAAACATTCTTAAAAGCTAACCTTAAGCCTAATTAGGCCTAAACAAAAGATTTAGACCTAAGGTTAGCTTTTAAGAATGTTTAGGATACTTTCTGTATTGGTGAAACAATGACCTGCAACCTGTGACCTGCGTGCGACCTGCGACCTGGAGATTAGACCCACCGTTGGATAAAAATTCAGAAGACCTTGCGATTTGATGATGTCACTGTGAAAACCATCTATTGTTTTCTTTCTTCTCTTGAGGGGTCCAGTGGGGCTCCACGTTTTGTACCGTCCCTTCTCAAGACCTATTTAACTCTCCCTATAATTGCACGTACGAACCCTTGTTAAATTACCGGAAGCATAATTAAACATCTCCCTTCCCCTCGGCAGCATTTCTACCATTTACGTAAACTAGTTTATAGTTTTTCAGTAATTCATATCAGGACCGAGTTAGATCATCTGGAGCATCAATTATGGAAGTCTATGGACTGCTGTCAGCAAAATTTACCGAAAATATACTGCAAAGGTTGGTCAAGACAACGTGAATATAGGCGTTGTTACAATATTTCGGCTGGCCAACACCAGCCTTCTTCAGGTTTATAAACATGAAGAAACCTGAAGAAGGCTGGTGTTGGCCAGCCGAAATATTGTAACAACGCCTATATTCACGTCTTGACCAACCTTTGCAGTATATTTTCTATTTTTAAAGTTTTTTGGTGTGGTCACGATCTATTTTGACCCAACGTAGGGCAAGTTTTGATCTTACACGGTTTTTGCAGTGGTTTAATCCTAAAAATTAGTTAAAATGTACCGACTCTGCAAGAAATAAGTCAGACAAACTTGGCTCTATCCGTCGGCTCCCACGTGTAGAGACTATGACTTTGTAATTGAAAGGTAAATAGTTTGATTGATGTTCAGAACATTCTGATGTTTCCCATGTTTATGCTTGAGTCGTCATTGATGAATACACACCTCTTCAAGTGGTCCCCTGTTTGCAAGTTTTTTTTATTGGTTATTCTGTACTCTTCCTTAGATTGCTAATGGGAATGTCAGCAAGCTTCAACCAAATTTCTGGATAAACAACTTCATGACCTTGCTAAAAATACAAAGCAGCACTTCATCTGGAAATTCTGTGACCTGTGAATTATGTGACAGCGGCGACTCTGCAGGCTCTCGTTGCATGAACTGCAGATTTTTCATGTGCAAATTTTGTGAAACTGCACACAGAAGGATGAACACATTCAAAGGTCACCAAATTTTATCCCTGGCAGAAGTTCAAAAACCCAGATCCAAGGCCCTGGCCAAGCCCGTATTTTGTGGGAAACATGCTGGCGAAGCTTTGAAACTGTTTTGTGAAACATGCCAGGAAACAATCTGCCGGGATTGTACCATTGTTGATCACCGCGAACATAAGTACAACTTTATAGCAGATGGGTCTGAAAGAGAGAGGAAAAGTATTCAAGCCATTCTTCGAGAAACAAAAACAAAAGAAAGTGCCGTTGAAGAAGGACTAATCGCTGTTAAAGCAATGGAATGTCGCGTCGAGGACAGGGTTGCTGAGGTCAATAAGGAAGTGGATGTGTTTTTCGACGAACAAGTGAAGGCGCTGGAGAATATGAGAAGAAAGCTTAAGAGTGAAGTGGAAGATCAAGGGAAAGTGAAGCTGAACGAGCTTGGAAGCCAAATGGAGGCACTGACCCTGTCACTAGCCCAACTTAGAAGTGGTGTTGAGTCTGCTGAAAGAGTTTTGGCCGAAGGGGATGACATGGAGCTCTTGACCATGAAGCAGCCACTTGTCGAACGACTTTCAAAACTCAGTGCATTTCAGTATCAGTGCAAACCATGCAAAAACGACTATTTCGCGCTGCAAATGAACAAAACAGTCTTGGATATGGGTGAGATGGTAACCCTTCTTCATGATTCTGTGGACCCCACAAAGTATGTGTTGAGTATGGTAGGAGGAGAAGAGGGAATCCTGTATCAAACATTAGCTGGGCAGCCTGTAGATTTCTCGCTGGTTATCAAAGATGAACCTGCTGGCAGCAAACCAGTTGCTAGTCGCATTGTTCGTGCTTCAGTAACTCACTCAAGAGAAGCCAACATGCACCAAGAGCTTGCTGTAGAGTGCTTGGACGACAGGTCTTATTTGTTTTCGTATAAACCCGATACAGACGGCATTTGCACTCTGTCTGTGACAGTCGAAGAAATACATGTGTGTGGCAGTCCTTTGACTTGGAAAGTTAAACCAGAAGTAACAAATAATAACCAGATGTACCTTCTAACATCCGCTGAACGGCATGAAAGTAGCAGAGGGCAGCATTGTTGGAAATTACAGTTCTGGTGTTCGGGAAAAAGACACGTCTTACATACTGCCGAAATTGGAGTTAGGTGTGTTACTCCGGGTGATGGGATTGATACAATCCTTGACGTAGAGACTAGAAGGTACACTTGGTGTTGTAATGTTAAAGAATTTAATTATCATTGCTCACGTTCTGACAACCCATACGCTGCATCCATTACGTCGATACGAGTTTGTGATATATTCTCACTTTATCTCAACTATGACACAAAGAAACTTATCATCTACAATCATCAAAGGAAAGAAACTGAAATCTTCACAGATGTAGAGGGAAGGACAATTCTCCCTATTATTTCACCTTCGTGTACGTACCGTAGCGACGTCCCTGTTAGGCGTCGTATACGTTGTAGCGGATATTTTAGCCTTGTTATTTAGTGGGCAACATAGTTCGGACTTACCAGCCAGTGACACAGCTTAACCTGCCTTCTTAAAATTAATTGACCATTACCAACCCAGGATGCCATACGTTTTGGGGTGTTCTATACATCAAAACAATGGATATTCAGTTCAAGTAAGCATGGAAAACGTCCTAGAGTAAATAACCTGCGACAATTCGTGGCGACAACTCGCTGACCAAATAGCCTGAGAAATCTGGGTTCGAGATGTTTGTGAAGAGAACCCCCCCCCCCCCCCCCACCCCCCACAGCGTACGGCATTATGGGTTTTGAAAGTAGCCAATGGCATGTCAGCAGTTCAGTCAGACCCTGACTGTGACATCGAATGTAGAATAGACCCGTGCCTCTCAACGACTCGTTGGCGACTAACAACTCAGGGCTGTCATTAGTAGCCGGCAGCCGGCGATTGTCGCCGGCCACTCTGACGAAAATCGCCGGCTAGTTCACTGACGAAATGACACCAAAAGTGTAGACACCGAACAAGTCTGACCAGCATATTCATTTCCTTGGTAGAAATGTGAAAAGTAAAGTATCTTATTTCCGAATTGTAGGCTGTTCTTCCAAGAAAAGTAATGACAAAGTAGGTTTCTTAATACATCACAAAGTCCGCTCCGCGTGCTGAGTAGTTACCAGGACTCCTTTCTGCTGTTACATAACATTTTAGTGTGACATTGCGCGTGACTGAAAAAGCCAATATGGCTGCGAAGAGAAGACAAGGTTTGCTGGATAATTTTTTCACCGTTGTTTCTAAGACGCCGAAAGGTAAGTGTTTAATTTGAACACGTCAACCACAAGGTTTGCCAAAAGTGTCGTTTTTTTGAGGACACAGCTGAAGATGAGGAAGTAGAATTGCACACCGAGAAGGAAATGGCTGAGGAGCAGAACATGGAAGATGTTTATCACATTTTTAACCTGACCGAATGCAGTTCAGACATTGATTCAGCCTTTGGCGCAGAATCGGAGGATGATTTCTAGTACTAAACAAATTACAATTTCTCATTCTATGAGGTAGTTTTCAGTGAGATTTCCTAGCTTGTCCTCAAATGTCAGAGAACTAAATAAAAATCTCTCTCGTTTATACTGTATTCTACAAATTCCAGGAAAAGGCTTACAATAGTATTTGGGCTTCTGTAAACCTAACAGGCACAGGAAGAGCTCTCGATTGTGATTGGGATTGTGATTGTGATTGTCTTTCTGGTGGGAAATACCTCTTGAAAACGATGGAAATGGCATTTGTGAGACCCTGCATTTCAAAATTTTCTCGACAAATGGGGTGGGGTGGGGG
>NC_090869.1:33340859-33345859 GCF_036669935.1 Montipora foliosa
GGTTCTCGTGGGTCTCTGGTTATTGTAGTTCTCTAGTTTTCTAGTTCTCGTGCTTCTCGTGGTTCTTTTGTTTTCTGGTTCGTGTGGTTCTCGTGGTTCTCTGGAGCTCGCGTGGTACTCGTGCGAGCGCCGCCATTTTGAATGTCGAGAAAACCCCAGGGAAGATGTTTGTAGCCCGATTTCCTACGCATTTTAGAATTTGCTTCGCTCGTCTTTTCTCTCATTTGATAGTTTTTCTGTTCGTTATGGATAAAGTGAACTTCGTTCTTTAAGCGATCTGGAAGAAAAACTAGGAAAGGTTATCTTTCCATTCGATGCGGTGGCCCCAGATATTACCAAAGAATGGTTCACGGTGTACGCGACTTCTCGTGGAAGCACACGAGAACTACTTTTGATCAGTGCGCTTATGTCTACTAGTGCGTTGATTGGGAAGACAACGGTGAAGGTAATTGGCACATATGAGGAACCAGGGAACCCTTCATGACTTCGCGCTGTGTGGCGCCGTCGGGATCAAGGAAAGACTCCGGCCTGCCATCTCGGCTGCACTGGTCCGATTGTAGGACACATCGAGCCAAAGATCAACACCAATATCTTGATAGACATCAGCTCCGCGAATGGACTGTTCAATCATTTCGTTTCAGGATCAACAGTTCCCATTCTTTACATTGATGATTTTGACGAAGCTAAGTCACCCTTCCAAGTCAGCACAAAATGTGAACCTTTCAATGGAGCGACTTTACAAATGTTTTGATGATGACTGCTGGTTCATCCTAAAAGGCAACAAAGGCAAACGTAGTGGAGTCGCATCTGCAAGGGCTCCAATACTAGCATTTACAACACCACGGCAGTTCCTTGCGAAAGCTTGGCCACGGATTATCGATGCTGATAATGGTCTTGCTGACAGAATCTTGTTCATGTATCAGAAAAAAGAGGAGAGAGATTTGGAGGAGATGGCGGAATTGTCAGAGCAGCTTGAAGCTCTTTCTGTGAACTCAACTCGCTGAACTTAACGTTGTGCCCAAGCAAATTTTTGTGGAGCACAATACTGATGAAACTGTTAAGTATATTCGCTAAGCGCAAGTGCCAGAGAAGCATTTTACGAGTTCTCTAAACCACCGGAGAACGTCACACCATCACAGAGCTCTGCTGGAACCAGGCCTAAACTGGAAGTTAAACATTCGAACTCGAAACGGAACGAAAAAGTGATTTGCGTTGCTGTCAACATGCACATTCTATATGAACGACTGAAAAAGGCTTTGGCTCACCAGACCGGACCAACGGAGAGAGAACCATCAGCCTCTTAACAATGAATATGGCCATAAATCTCGTCGAGACGCTTGAAAGTTACAAAGGTATATCGGAAACAGTAAGTTTATTCTACGTTATAGAAAAAAAACATGGGTTGGGGTCCCTGGACAGTGAGCCTTTTCCAGGGATGGGGTGGAGGTCGGGGCCACATTGTTAAAATTGTACTTGAACACAAGGGTTAATTTATCTTTGATCACAGGGAGGGAAGGAGAGAGAGAGACATTTCTAGATTTTTTTTAGAAATTCCCTTACCCCTACCCCTCGAATCACCACCAATGATCAGTTGCTAAGGGCCTGTTTACATGTACGGAGGGTGACCTCCTTTGAAGGGGCACCCTCTTCTATTGTGTTTTCCAGTTTCATTTATATGAGAGGTAGGGACACCCTAGGAGGAGGGTTACCCAATCTGCTTGCTAAGGTAACCCTCCTATCATGGCCAACTTATGGTTTGTTAAGCCATGTGAAAGCTTGAGGTACACGTAGGTTGACCATCCTAGGAGGCTCAAGTTTAGCAGGATCATGTTACTGTCACATTACCACCAAAACAGAATGAAATTAGTTCCAGTTGCCTTGGGGACAACCCTTTGCAAGTAAAGGGGGGCCTTTTCTCCCTTCTTATGGGGTGCCCCTTCTTGGACCCTCAACCTCCCTCCATGTAATTTGTAAAAAGGCCCTAATAAGGCTTTGGTTAGGAAATTTAACTATTAAAATTCATAAGTACATGTAATCCTAGAAAAAAATTGTCAGAATAAATATGATTTTGCATGTATATCTGAAGAACAGCTTGAAAATCTGATATTTTCTTGGTTAATTGTCAGGCAAATTTATCACCTGCCTACTTCCCCCCTATCAATAATGATGACTGGATCCTTAACGCAATTCGTTGCATGAAATAAATCCTGCATCCCATCTTTCAAATCATGTACTGTATTCTGTAATAATTAGTTTTCTTTTATTTTGACATTTTTTTCAGTAATGACATACCGGTAATCTGAATGTGAGCTATTGAAGGCAAATACCACTATTACTTTGTGTGTGTATGTAATTTCCATCTCATTCAATGTCTTCATTTTATGTTTCTTTCAGAGAAACCATGAAACCACGAGAACCAGAGAACAATCAGAACCAAGAGAGCTAGAGAACCATGAGAACCAAAAATTGGGGAACCAAGGAACTACCGGGACAACGATTTATATTTACAGTAAGTGACTTATCAGGGGCACCCAACGACCAATTTCTTGTAAAATGTATTATTATACCTCAGTTAATGAAAGTAAATGTTATTAAGGCATCAGTTCAGGTGTTTTTCAGTGTTGCTGGGAAAACATTATCTGTTCCTTTTTCCCAGCAAAACACACAAGAAATTTCCCAGCCAGCTAGATAAAATTGGTTGGTTTCCCAGCCAGCTGATCAAATTTATTTCCCAGCCAGGAATTCCGCGCGCTTTCAAATCCCTCGATCCAAAACGACCGAACACAAGCGACAAAACCGGGACAAAACAGGTTTTTTCCGCAAGCGCAATCACTCTGACCAGCCGTTGTATGTTTGTGACTACTCTATGGGAGAGGGAAGGGGTTCTTTTTTTTTCTTTTTTTCTTTTAGTTGTCCTCAGTCTTCAGAGTTTCTACAGCCAGGTCGGGTTGAAATGCTAGAAAAAGTCAGTAATTCCCAGGCCAAACGTCTATCAATAACAAAATTTCCCAGCCAGCTAATCGAAACACCTGTATTTTTGCCAGCCGGCAAGATTCCGCTGGGGAACAGATAATGTGAGGAACAGATTCGTTGGGTGCCCCTGACTTATGACGTCAGCTGTGGCTATTACACCGGAGATCAGCCCAAGATTACCGCAAGGATTCATGCTAGGAAGGACTTAGCAATGGAAATATATATATTACTTTCTCATTTAGAAACTGAGGACGCTCTTACACTTACTACAGTTTTATTGTGTGTGTTTATATACAAGCATTGTAAGTAATATATAAGCATAGTCTGGGCGAACACCTTTTCATTGGGAGCTAATGGACGTTCATAATTTTGGGCGAACGGGTTTTCTGTTTCGGCAAATTGTCTTTGGGGGAAAAGGCTATGAGACGATGGACCGCAATTCGATAGGCGTAGACCGGTTGTAATGTCAATAGCCTCCCACGCAGACACTCTTAGGGATTCGTCAGGCAAATCCCTAAGAGTGTCTGCTTGGGAGGCTATATTGTCAACGGCTTTCTGAAACGAAAGTGCTGACTAAAAGTGACCTTTTACCAGTATAAAGGCGCCCGCAAATGAGGAAACAATGTTGCGGAAGCAATTGTTTCCCCGTTTGCGGCCACAGGAAACACTTGTTGCGGAGTCGAATTGCCAAGTGCCGCACTCAAGACCGAGAAAACAGTTTTTCCCTATACGGACAACCTGTTCGTTCAAAAACAAATCGGAGGTGTCGCTATGCTTATTTATGGGTCACGTCGAGGAAATATATTTTGATCGGTATGCGGCACGAACACCCAATTTACACAAACGCTACATCAATGACATAGCCGGCGCTTTTTCATCCCAGCCTGAAGTTTACCTGGTCTATTTCCGATGAGCAGCTACCTTTTCTCGACCTCGTTTTAAAGCCAAGATCTGATCGCCTAGCGACCAGTGTACATTATAAACCAACTGACACCCATTCTTACCTGAACTATGGATCATTACAAGTACAAGGAAAGGTTACGTTTATACAAACGTTGGCCGTGTAGCACTTATATTTTAAACAGAGTTAACTGAATAGAGTGTAATGTGAAATGTTAGATTTATATCCCATATGAACCATGTGAGCGTTAGCCCTACTGATGGAAATGGGCCCACACAAGGACAGAGAAAAACTCTGAACCCGAAGGTCGTGGGTTCAATTCCCACCCTGGTCAGAGTTTTTCTCTGTCCTTGTGTGGGCCCATTTCCATCAGTAGGGCTAACGCTCACATGGTTCATATGGGATATAAATCTAGCACTTCACATTACACTCTATTCAGTTAACTCTGTTATGGATCATTACAGCCTACCCGTTGTAAGAACTCCATCCCCCACAGTCAGTTCTCCGTTTATGATGCATATGTAGTGATGAGACAGATTTTGCAGTCTAGAGAAAAGAAATGACCAGTTTCTTCAGAAACCGCCGGGCATCCACCAAAGATCATAGATCAAACCCGAGAGCATCTTTTAGCCACATCCCTTAAAGTGGTCATTTCCAATCGAGAGGATGCTACTGTTCCTTCGAAAAGCCTGCCATCCCCTTGGTATTGACGCATCATCCGAGTAACATAATAGTCAAGAAAATCGTCACAAAAAACTTCTGCCTGTTTAAGGACGACCCTGACACAGGAGCCATTTTTCAACACTTGCGCGTTTTATGCGCATGTCGTCGTGACACCAACTTACGTGACTCCCTGGTCAGAAGTATCCTGAATGAAACGACAGCTGCCAATTGGGACCGTGGTACCTATCCTTGTAGCCGCGCATGCCTTGTAGCCGCGCGTGATGCAACACCTGTTTGCACACCAACGCATCACCCGTCATTGACTCTCCCTTTGGGCGCATTACAATCCACACTAGGTACACCTGAGAACGTTGTTTACTTAATCCAGTGCCGCACCTGTCACAAGATTTATATTGGTTAATCTGGCAGAAAAATTGGGGACAGATTCCGAGAACATCTGCCT
>NC_090869.1:33350859-33355859 GCF_036669935.1 Montipora foliosa
CAAGTGCTCTCACAGAAATATTTTTTGTAGCTGCGATAAAACAAACATATTGTCAAGATTAACATGCCATTTTAAAGCTGAGAAAGTGTGCATTTATTTCCAAGAGATTACTTTGACGTCATAAGACGGTATAAAGCAGAGAAAAATTTCAGCCATGTTTTACTCACCGCTTGCAGCTTCATAATTCATGCAACAGACAAACAACCAGTGCAGTTCATCTAAATGCAGGTTTTCCTTCAAAATATTCAAATGCACATTTTAGAGCGAAGATAGTAAACGATTATCAACAAGCAATGACATGGTGGTCTTTGACGTTTAAGTGACTAGCTCCTTAATTGAATTGATCCTGGATAGTAATGAAAGCGCCCATGCTTCAATTACACTATACAACAAATTTCCCAAGAATTCAGTCTTAAAAAGTGTTTCTCTTCATTGTAGATGCTGTATTGGTATTTTGAATTGCTCTGTTTTGCTTTTGTGCGCTGAGTGTTTAAATTCTGCATGCGATAGTGGCTACCATATTGTCTGCATGTCTCCAAACTTGAAAAGTTCAGGCTGAAATTTTTAAGTTTTGATTAATAAACCTGCCGAATATGGGTGCAGTGCATGATAGTATTTTTTCGTCGTAGCCTGCAGTGCCAGCATATCTAGAAATTAAAGCCCAAGGTGCAGTATGCGTCGCGGCAAAGTGTTTGTCCTTGAAGCAAAAGAAGGATAAGGAGAGAAAGAGAGATCTCTCCCTTACCCCAGTCCCACCCTTCTCAAATCCAACATGGTGGCCAAGTTAACTATTGTTGTGCACGAAAGAGGTAACTTGAGCTCTCCAAGAAGAGGCTTACACTGCAGGCTCATTGATTATTAAAATTTATTCATTTATTGTTAATGTTTTTTGTGTATTGTACATACCCTAGATCCACAATGGCAAGTGCTGTACCTGAAAAGTTTTCAAAGCATTTAGAATGTGCTGTGTGCATGGAACAGTTCAAAGAACCAAAAGTCTTACCATGTCTGCACACTTACTGTACAGTGTGCCTGGAGAAATTGGTAAAGAAGCAACAATCTGATCATGTTATAACTTGCCCTGAGTGCAGACGGGATACAAAAGTAAGTCAAAGATGAGAATGTTACATTTAAAGCTGTTAGTAAGGGTAGTGAGTGCCTCTCTTGAGCTACTATCATTGATTTGGTATATAGCAGCTTCTATTGTTGTAAAGTCTTGGCCAACCGACTGGTTCGCTCAGTTCTTGAGCATAGGAAGGTCGCAGGAGCAAAACTCTGGCCAGACCTACACTGGGGGTCTTTAAATAACTGAGAAGAAAGTGCTGCCTTTGTAATGACCTCAGCAATTGGTTAGACTCTCTATAGTCTTTTTGGATAAGGATGAAAAGCCGTAGTCCCTGTCTCAGAATCCTTCAATGCAAGGCAACTGCTTGGGATGTAAAAGAACCTGTGGACGCTATTTGCAAAAAGTAGGGCACGGTTCCCGGTGTCGTTGCCTGCTCTCTGTAGTAGATCATGGTTGGGAGGGTAAATGATTTGAGATACTTGTACTAGCTATACCAAGCTACTCTAAAATGCAATGGAAAAGAAAGATTACATTGTGATATATTATACTGGTATGTACACTGGATAGGAAATCACATAATTGGAGTGCATTTTGGGATTTATGGCCACAAGTGATGTTTTGAAAGTTCTCAAAATTGAATGAGCCATAAGTCTCTTGTTTTCTTATTTGGGTAGCAATCCAATCACATTATACCTGACAAGAGCTGTCATGTGACCCATTATAAATTAATAGCACAGTGCATTGATTCTCTTCGGGGTTTTTACTTGCGCTCAATATGCTCTTCAAAAACCCTTTTTATAGGGCTTCTGATAGGGTGCAAAAAAAAAAAATTGGAAATCATGAGGCACTTTGTAAGTCTTATTATACAGCAAGATAGGTCTATTGTGTGGCAAATTATGCGATTTCATTTTAGCTACTTTTACCATGTTGAAACACAATACATTTCTTGCTGGTCAAGAAGATATTAGAGCACAAAGGAATGATGAAAACATCTGAAATAAATCATTTGTTGCCTCATTTTAAATTATTGAAATCAGAGATGGCTAATTTTGCCGATTCAATGTCACACGACTCAGCATCAAGGAGCTTGTCAACCACAAACTTTCATAGATCACTGCATTGCACGAAGAACAAACATACCATGGTCAGCATGAAATGTTGCTTTGGGGTACTTTCCTGCCCTTTCTTAATCCCCAAAATATTTATGGGAAGATGCGATTTATTTTCTTGCAAAGAAGGAATCAGCATTTTAGCAACTTATCCAGGAGGATGTTTGTTTCAAATAAGAGAAAGTACTACATATCGCAAGCGAAAACCCAGCAGTTTTGACGCCACTTGGAAAGTGTCATGTTATTTTCAGAGAATATAAGCGATTGTGATTGGTTTATTAAGAGAAGTGTTTATCCTGTGGCAGTGAACAGTTGCTTGCTTTAAAAAACCAGCACCAGGTCTCCGACAAGTAAAACAACGCATAGAGCACCTGTTTGTTTGTTTCTTCATTCCAGACTTTTTTTTCCTTGAGAACTAATAAAGCAAGATTTGTCTCTATTCTTCCATAAATTGTGCGATTTTGCACAAATTCTGCAATTTTTCATGTTGTGATTTCAGGTTCATTATGCGAAATTACAATATTGCATAATTACACAAGCCCTATTTTTGGACCATAAAGACAGTGCTACATACCTAAGTTGCATGATAAATCATTTTAGTGATTGCTAAGCAGCTGTCATGTATTATTGCTGCAGCAGTGAGTGAGACTGAAGCGAATAAATGAGGCCGCTCTTTAATCAGGAGAAGAACTCATTTTTCTTTGAAATGCAAGGGATTGTGGTCAGAGGCAAGGAATTGAGGTTATGTGTGAATGGAGGAAGATGCTCAGTATGATGATCATCCTGCTCTGTTTTCATTTCGCTTCTCATATCCTCAAGGCAAACTATAGATAGTTTACACTGCCATGCAGCAAAAATAGATGCGAAATCATTCGATGAAAAAGGCCAAGAACTTGGAATGTTGTAGGAAACAGATCTTTTAACCACCTTTCCCATTCTCAGATCTGTGTTATTCATAATTTCTGAGTTATTTGTTGAAGTGTTTCATGCTTTATAGAGTTTTGTATGAAGACGCCTTGTGGTCCACCAATATGGTGGCTGGTAATCAACTAAAACATCTGGAATTAACTTTGCTATGAAAGCAATTACTTTTCGCTTTTGAAATACATGTGTATGAACACATCTCCTATTTTTAGAAAATGGTTGGGTCTGCTAATGGCCGATTCGTTCTCTGTCCAGACTTTCCTCTTTAGATGACTGTGTGGTTACTAAGTAAATGTTTTTTATTGTTCTCTTGCACTTTATTTTAGTTCAACATTCATTGTTTCTTTTCAATTGTATGTGGGCTTTAACAATGAAACAACTGTTTTCAGTCCCAAGAATTTGGGAAATCGATTAAAGTTAAGCTTGTAAAAAATAGTTAAGAGTAATGTTGATTATCTTTTTAAGGTGTCTGAAAATTCACAGCGTGAGATTTCGGCAAGTTTATCACAAAGAAACAAACAGCTTTTTTGCCAGAGTACAGCTTTTTCAATTTTTTATTTTTTATTTCTCAAAATCATGTTTGAAATTTGTTGGTGCGGCTTAAACACAAGTTTTTACAGAACATGTATGGCAAACATATTTTGCATTTTATCTACTCAAGATTTTTGCCATCAGTATACTTTACAAGTCATAAAAATAGGCACGCACTTGCGTGCGTGCGTCTACCTTGAATGCACATAATTAGAGAACGTACCTTGTACCGTAACTCTTCCCTCAGTCACTAAGAGTCAGGGGAAAGAGCTTGAGTAAGAAGTTAATGTTAAGTGGTTACAATAATACTTACATTATACACTTTGTAATCCATATGACCTTTCTTATCTTTGTAAAATTTAAAGTAGGTGTACAGTCTGTTTTATACATGTGTCACCCACAATGCTGAAATGTTAAACGAACAAAAGGATTGAAAATACCATGTTCAGTTATTTTATTCACTGCATTAAATCTCAGTCACCCCTTTCTCTCCCCCCCCCCCTCCTGAGGTAGAGCAGGCCACCAAAATAGTCTTCACTAGGTTATTGACAAAGGATTTTTCTTGACCCCGGAGGAGGGAATTGTACGCTTTTTAACATTTTAAATATGGTGAAATTGACCCGGAAATTGACCAAAAGGGCCAACAATTTAATGCATTATTTATATAAGTTATTTTAGTTCTAGAATACACTCTTTATTTGATAAGAAGGAGCTGAAGCTAGCTGAGGCTGAACGTTCTTATTGCGATGTGACGTTAAATTTGATTTAATTCGATGTGACGTTAAAAGATATTCTTACATTTACATGGTATAGGCTATAGCATTGCAGAAAATCAATGCGGATGTGACCAGGAAGACTATCAAAGTGCTTGCTTATTACAAACTGAGATGTGTAGCATGCAATAATTAAGAAAGACATTGTTATGTTGTAAGCACAAAATATGCCCGTAAGTACACTGTATTTGGGTTAATTACATTAATTTGCCTTTATTTTATGGTTTCATTTAAAATACAAATGAGCAAAAAAACGTTCTTAATCAACTCTCAGCCTGAGGAATGTCCGTAATACGTCCTTAAAATTTTGGTTAATCTCAGCCTCGACGCTCTTATAAAAAAGAATGTAATTAAGAGTAAATGGCTCATCATCTGAGATCAAAAATACATCTCTAGAAAAAGGATCACTGTACTATAAATGATGTAAGTTATTCTCAACTAATAATAATAAATAATAATAGTAGAATGTTTTATATAGCGCTTTATACAAAGTTCTAAAGCGCTTCACAATAAGAGAGAATAAAATAAGAAAAGCTAACATTACCTAAGAAGTAAAATATTGTTTAAGGACGGTGTCTACTATTATTATTGCGCATA
>NC_090869.1:33358359-33363359 GCF_036669935.1 Montipora foliosa
CTCACCTGCGTCTCTCTTTCATTTTTTTCTGCAAAAGAAATACAGGTAGCAACACTGCTACCTTGCTAAATACAGTCATCGTAGAGACTTGCAAAGCATCTGTTTTCTGGTTCTGATTGGAATCAGTGCCGTTGACAACAGTTTTAAACTCAAAGGTAAACAAATATCCACGATGTAACGGGCTGTGGCCTTCGGACTACGGAAGTGAAACTGCATATTTACCAAGATATTGTAACATAAAAAAAAACCACTGAAATACTGTGAACTTAAAGGAAATTGGCCAAAAAATCCCTCGAACAAAGGGTAGGCTACCCGTAGCCTCTTTTTCAAAGTAGTAGCCAGGTGTTATGAGACCTGCACCAGTGGGCCATAAAAAGCATGAACCCATTGAATGTATGTACAGTTAAAGGACATTCGATTTTGAAAATGATTTTTTACGCTTAAACTATTTTTAGGGGTACTCCATTTGGATACTCCATATGGTAACTCCATGGAGTTTTTGTTCTCAATCTGAGCACACTTTCCATAGTGATTGGGTTTGGCCCCTGATTTGCAGATTGCATGTTACCAACTTGTCACTGCATTTTTCAGCATCCACTTGATGTCAATGTGTGATAAGGCATTTATGGAGTTTAACTGAAGTCACTGGGTTTTGTTTGCATACACCCAGCAAAGCTTCACTTAAAATCTACTTAAGTTTGTCTTTTTTTGATTTGATTTGGCATTACTGTCTGCAGGTGATTTTTGGCTGTGAGATCAGAAATGGGAAGTGAAAGTTATATCTAATATCATATCTCGCCATTTTTCATCATCAGATTTTCAAAGGCCTTGAAACTAGAAAGAGAATTGTTTTCGCTTCCTCTGCTTTTCTTTTACTTTTTGAGATAAAGGTGATTCTGTGTGGTCATATGCAGTGATATCAAGTTCTTGACATTATGTTGAATGCCTTCTCCAGAAAAGTAATCCTTACTGAGTTCTTTGTTTTCTAGATTATTGATGGAGATGTTGGCAAGCTGCAATCAAATTTTTGGGTGAACAATTTCATGACCTTGCTCAGTATTGAAGAGAAAGGTTCATCCGGGAATGCATTGCCCTGTGAGAACTGTAACACCGGTGACCAAGCAGTGTCACGCTGCACTGAATGTAGTGTTAACATGTGCGATTTTTGTGTAACTGCTCACAAAAGGGTCAATGCCACCAGTGGTCACCAGATTTTGTCCACATCAGAGGTTCAGACACTCGGATCAAAGGCCCTTGCCAAACCGTCCTTTTGTGGTAAACACACAGGTGAGACTTTGAAACTGTTTTGCATAACCTGTCAAGAAACAATCTGCGAAGGTTGTACCATTGTGGATCACCGCGAACACAAGTACAACTTTCTGGTAGATGTTGCTGAAAAAGAGAGGAAAGTTTTGCAAGTTACTCTGACTAAGGCCAAAAATAAAGAGCTTGCAGTGTCCAAAGGTCTGGAAGCTGTTCAGGTGATGAAACAGTTGGTACAAAGTAAAGTATTGGAAGTAAACAATGCTGTGGATGAGTTTTTTAATGAACAGGTCAAGGCGTTGGAATATTATCGAGCAAACCTGAAGCATGAAGTTGCCACACAGGGCCAAGGAAGACTCGTCCAACTTGAGGAGCAGTCACGAGTGCTTTCATCTTTTTTGGCGCAATTGAAAAACAGTGTGGAGTCTGTCACTCAGGCCATGGCAGATGGAAACGATGTGACGGTGTTGACAATTAAGAACCAACTTTCACAGCGGCTGACCCAACTGAATTCGGCAAACATCAAGTGCAAACCCTGTCAAAACGAATATTTTAAGTTACAGCTGCATGAAACCATTTGGGACGTAAAGAAGATGCCAACGGTGCGATACAAATCCGTCGACCCTCAGAAATGTACTATGAGCATTGTTGGCGGAGAAGAGGGAGTGATGTATCGGACATTGGCGGGGCAGAATGTGCAGTTTGCGCTGACTATGAAAGACAGAGAAGTAGAACTTGGAGAGCCTCATGTGGCTGCTAGTGTGACTGAACGTTGTGGTAGTGAAGAAGCTCTTCCCGTACTTGTAAATGGTGGTGGGTCATACACCTTCTCTTATTGCCCAAAATGTACAGGAACCTTTACTCTGTCAGTGACATTGGATGGTCAAGAAGTGCTTGGAAGCCCTTTTAAATGGGAAGCGTATTCTGTGCTACCGACTGAAGATAACACAAATCTAGAAAGCGAGCAGTTTCTCTGGTGGGGTGATCAAGCAATACAACCACTTGGCGGTGGATCACCTAAGTCAAAGGGCGCGAGAAGGCGAGTCAATGATGTTACCGCTTTTACAGATGGAAAGTATTGCTGGAGGCTAGGGTTGGATAACTCGAATTACGACTACAATGTAGAGATTGGTGTCATGGCTCGTGTATCGGGCATGTTTTCAGCAAAATGGTCTTGGGAATGTGGAGGTGGTTACGAGGGATGTTACCGATCCGACGGTGAATGGAGCTCAATAACAACCACGGAGATCAACGATAAGTTTACTGTTTTCCTCAACTTTGAAACACAAACACTTAGAATTTACAACAATCGGAGCAAAGAAACTGAAATTTTTACAGATGTTTCAGGAAATGAGCTTGTGGCTGTAACAACAGGTACGCGTGTCCTTCAGCAAGAGTAAACATTTTCAGGCCGCGGTGGCCTTTTGGACGAAACACTCAGAAGAAAGATGTCATTGGCTAACATAATAAAGGCTAGCTCAAAGTCGTGTGGCAAGCTCAACCTATAAGGGGGTTCACCAGAATATTTAAGACTCCACAGTTGGTTTTACCTGGAGCTAATCTACCCAAATCAACTCCAGAAAACAATGAAAATTGAAACCATAAATTGCACTGTTTCTTTACCCGTAACTCACGGATTTAAGAAGTTACTGTTAGGTTCGGTAAATGAAAAGTTTCACTTTGCCTACTTTAAGTGGTACTATGACGAAAATCGCATCTTTGCTATCCAAGCCATTTTGAAACTTGAACAAGTAGTCTGCGTGAGGAGAAAAATGCTGTTTACTTTTTTCAAATATCTCGTTTCGTTCCAGAGATATTCGAGTTTTTAAAATATGCAAATTAGCCAAGTGATGACGTCATACACTCAACCATATTTTGCAAATATGATGTAAAGAGATATCTCAGCCAATTTGTATCAGAAATTTTTGATTTTTTGCAGTAAGATTCTACTAAATGTTCTCCAAAATATGAGCTTAACAGTCCTGTTACCATGGCATCATACTGGGTTCCAGACCACCCCCATATTAAAAGCTTTTCTGGCCACCTTTGGCGTTCTATTTTGATATTTGCTAACAGCACTTCATATGCATGATCCAGCAAGCATATAAATATTTTAGCTCGAGTTTGTGACCCTGTTTAACATTATTTCACAGAAACCATATTACCTGTTGCAGCCTGATCTCTCTGTTTGTTAAGTTGCTAGTGCTGTTATCTCCTGGTTTGGTTTAAGCCCGCATTCTATCTTTTATATTCAGTCTGCGTGTTTTATTCCCAGTCCGTAGTTCAAATCAACATTCCATGTGGAATGTATGTGGAATGTTGGCTGTCAGCACTAATTGACATACACCTCGGTTGATGTCGAAATTCAATTCGCTATTTTCAGATTCCCCATAATACACTTTGTTTGTCCCCTAGTTTTGCATAAACCGTTGTTTTCAAATACTCTTGGGACGCTGCATATTCCCTAGTAATTTTAAAACAATGGCTTATGCAGAATTTGGGGGGCGAACAAAGTGTATTACGGGGAGTCTGAAAATAGCGAATTTCTACACTTCGCTTATTGACGAGTAAGCACAGTTTATGAAGTGCTTACGTCACTGATATTTTTGATAAATTTAGTACACTGGTCATTTAAGGAATTCAGAACCTGTGATACCTTCAATAGATTTCTTACTATCAACCATGACAAACACGGTTGTTGGAATAAATTTCTAGGAACTGTTTTGTAGTCTTAATTCATTAATAATTCATAAGGATGACAGCCAACAGAAATGCACTATTCAGGTCATATGTGTTGCTTTGTAAATCCCGATAAAGTTCAACTGTCTGAAAGCACGGGGAGGGGTTGAATAGATAGCAGGGAAAGGCTGGGGTTGATGAATTTTTAATTAGTTAAATTATCAATAGGATTAACATTTATAAAGATCTCTAGTCCACCTAATTACTATGCTTAACTTTAATAAAGACCAGTTCTGTACAAAGTTTATTAATCAATCACAATTTTGACATTTCAATCACAACTATTACGTAACAATTTACTTGCCTCTTGTCAGCCTTGTTGAGAACGTTTAATGCACCTTCTCCTCCAGTCTCATACAAATGACAGTTAACCGCACAAATTAACAAATAAAGCGAATTGGGCAGGGAACGCTCTCCATTTTGATTGGCTACTTCAGAAACGAACTTGCTCGACCAAAAGTATAGTGTATTTGGCGACATGTGCTCTAGTGAAGCGGTCAGATTTTAAACATCTCCTATTCTGCCCCGATACTGGATGCCACCCATTTTACGAGCTCCGTCTTTTTACGCCAAACCTGGAATGTGCTTTCAACGCTGAATCTCCTTGCATGTAGAAGAGGTCAACGCGGAGGAAATCATCTTCGGCCTCGATACAAACGCCATATTTCTGATGGTCGTGATACTCAAAGCTGTTTTTCATCGATTGGAAATCCATCACACAAGCTAAGTCAATTAAATGTTACATTTGTCACCTCCAACGACAAGCAAGATTTGCATATGAGAAGTAAACAGTGTCTAAACGTTTGCCATCTCAATTCGCGTTCTGTTCGAAATAAAGTACTTTCTCTTAAAGATTACACAGTGGATCGAGATATTGACCTTTTTGCACTCACCGAGACTTGGTTGGAACCTGGTGATAATGACGGAGTATTAATTGAAGCACTTACTCCTACTCGTTACAAGTTTCTCCACAATCCCAGGTCCTCAGGTCGTGGTGG
>NC_090869.1:33365859-33373359 GCF_036669935.1 Montipora foliosa
TAGATGATAGAAACATGCATTCTTTTTGTTATTTGTCCGGTGTGTAACGCAATTATCGCATTCTGATTGTATTTCTTTGTTTTCTGAAGTCAAGGTGGTTACCCTCGTATTCAGTTTTAATTTTTTTTTAAATAAAATAAATCAGAAAAATAAAAATAATAAATAAATAAAATAAATCTAAATAAATCAGTTTTTTTTTAATCCAAACACTTACCCAGACTCTCACGCTGGATTAAAGCGTCTGCTACATATTGCACTCCTTGATTTTCAAATTATGTTTGAAACGTATAGGTTAAACAGTTGCTAACTTGCTCTCAAGAAAATATAACGTTCTGCAGGCGAAGGTCTTCCTTATCACCACATACAGGACGCTTTCGATATTGCCAATCGTAGTTGTATGTAGGATGAGTGTCGTATATTGACCAACTATGGCCTACAGCTTGCAGGTAGCTCACGGCGAGTTCTCTCTGTAGCTCAGTGCTTAGGTTGGAGTCCCGTCTGGGACTCAAATGTTTGTTCATTGTTCAACGCTTGTGACAAACTGAATAACATCTTTCATATCATCTTTTAGGTCCTATCTTTTATGTTCCTATCAATAGCTACTTTCCGTATCTCGGTCGACCAGGGCCGATGATATTTCGGTGAAAGACATTACACATTAAATAAAAACAAAGTTGTCTTTGACTTGTTTCCTTGATCTTGTTGACTTTCGGGTTGGAATTTCCTCTGACCCACTCTTGGTTTCGTCTTCTTCTCGTGCAATCAGTGCTCTTTCTGTCGGTGTTGTGCTGTCACCTTGACCTAATGCCAACAGCATTGTTTTTTCGTACCATTCTTCTTCAACCCTAATCGTTCCCTCTTCCACATCCTCACATGCTATTCCATATTCAAGGATTCCTCTGATACCACAGTTCCGTTCTCGATACCAGACTCAGTAAAGTGGAAGGGCAGAAGATCTTCAGAATACCAGAAGCAGTCGTATCTGTTGACACGGTCATTAGCCGTGACGTCCTCCTGGAGTTTGATGACAAAAAATGGGCATGGTTTGTTTGCCAGTTCTTTTGGCGAGTAGCCATGTTTGACTACTGCAAATTCGCCGACTTTTGCAAGGACATAGGAGGTGTTGCTTTCATCATCTTTGTTTCTCTGATGCCTGATTCTGGTGTTCTCTTCTTGGTAAGCAGATTCCGTGATATTACCACTTTGAAGTTTAGAGAAGTCAAATAGCTCTGTAGAGCCAATGTCCTCCTCGTAGGCATTAACTGGAAGTGTACCTGGCCGGTCTTTAGTACTCATGTTGCGCACACTTTGTTGGCGGACACTTTGACCATACTACTGCCTCCATTCCCTCAGCTCAGCAATAGCCTCAGAAGAAAGTTGCTTTTTGTCAATTTTGGCATTTTGGGTAAGTCTTCGAAGCTAATGGCACAGTGGGGTCTGCTATAGTAGCTTTTGCTTGAGGTGAAATAGTTGAAGCTACATTGTGACAGCCTTTTCAACAGCTGTCGAGAGGAAGAGGAGAATCGACGAGCAAATCCAAGCACCTGAGGTTTGTCTACAGATCCTCCCCTCATCTCAGCAAAGAAATTCTCCACGAGCAACGTTAGTAGACTGTGGAGGTCGACTGTGGAGAAGTAAGTGGGGTTTACCTCAATTAACAAGTCGTTCAGTTCATTAAGAGCGTCTATGAGCCTTTGAATGTCAGACATCGTTTGTGAAGACATTGTACCATTTGGACCACTTGGTTTGCCTTGGAAATCTGAAAAATCTTTGGCCTCTCTTACACAGGTCTGAAGAAATGTATTCACAGAATTCAAGCGGGCTATTCCATCAGAAAGTGGATAAACATCACGTTGTTGTGGTAGTAGTAGTAGTAGTAGTACCGTAGAGTTCCGATAGTAGCGACCCTCGTTACTTTCGGGATTAGCAGCCTTTGGGGATCGCTACTTTCGGGGGGTCGTTACTTTCGGGGGGGTCGTTACTTTCGGGGGGTCGCTACTTTCGGGAACACAAATCGTTTACAAATAGAGCTGGCGCGAGCCTTTTTTCCGAAATAAAAAATGAACAACATAAAATTTAAAAAAGAACAACATTTTATTTGCATTTCATATGTATAGATTGTGTTTCATAAAAAGAAGATAACAATGATAGATTCAGAAAAAAACGGTATATAGAAAACTACATAGTTTTCAATTTCAATTTGAAGAAATGTTCCTGTTGTTAATACGTAATTATACCGGTTTACGGTAGTTCTTTCATCGCTACATCAGTGAACAGATGTCAAGGACGAATGGTGGCATAAAGCTTCCCCTTGTTGTAAATTAAACTGCACGAACATATTATTGTACATTAAAAATTTGACTATTGATTGACGGCATACCATTTAAAAAACTTGGTCTTGCTACTTTCGGGGGGCGGGGGGAAAGGTCGCTACTTTCGGGAGGTCGTTACTTTCGGGGGGGGTCGCTACTTTCGGGATTTACTAGCGGCCAAATAAAATTGACGTTAAATTCGGGGGGTCGTTACTATCGGAACTTTACGGTAGTTTATTAAAAATTATTTGCAGCTGACTGGCTGAATTACATAATTTCTCTTTAAAAATATATATATATAACTATCTATTATTACAATAAATACAATTAAAAACAATTAACAAAAAGAAAACATAAGTTATTCAAAATGTTCACCAACACCAACCGGGACAAAGAGGACGTCCCCCCTGGCCATGTCGGTGGATACTATATCATCCACACATGGACAGGATGAACGAATTCTTTGCCCGATTGGTGCGAGCGACCGGGGCTTTATATTTATGCTTATTCCGAAGATTATATTTATTGATATTTTCCATAGGTAGTAATTGCCTTAATTTATGGCTCTTGTTTATTTCTATTGATTGGAAAAATTGTTCACACAATTGTTGATGGTGTAGTTCTACAGTTGACAGTCCTAACTTATCTAATCCTGCTATATAATCATATCCGGGCAACATAATTGAAATGGCTCTCTTTTCAACTCATGTAAAATCGTACTTAAGGTACTTAGGTAAAGAATTAAAATAACTCACAACCCCATAGTCCATTACTGATCTAATGCAAGTCACATAAAAAAGAGAAAGATCTTTTGGAGGCACCTTAGCTCTCTTTACAGTGAGGACACTCGAACCATGAACACTTGATATTTGTTTGTACATTTTTTTAGTGACTATAGAATGTGGGTTCGTCCTTTTGGCAAGAGTATTCAGTAATGTTTTTACACTTACAAAATGCTATACATGTAACACTATACATCATAAGAAGAGCCTTTATTTCTTAGTCGTCGAAAAAAACAATGTACACAAAAATGTCAAGTGTTCACGGTTCAAGTGTCCTTACTGTAACTGAATTAGGAAGTAGATTCGTTTGTTAACTTTCTTGATTACATTATCAACATGTTCGTTCCATGTCAAATCGTTACTTATGGTAACACCAAGTAATTTCACTGATTTTGCTACTTCAATCTCATTTCCATTTATGATAAGTGGATCAAAAGTTGGTGGCTGCTTGGAAAAGGTTATTCTTAGCTCCTTAAACCTATCAGGATGTAACTGGACTCTGTTCTTATTGGACCAAGTATAGTAATGTTTTTACACTTACAAAATGCTATACATGTAACACTATACATCATAAGAAGAGCCTTTATTTCTTAGTCGTCGAAAAAAACAATGTACACACGGTATTAACGAACGCTTTTCATTTAACTAATATATTCCTATTTTTCACGTTGCCATGTTACCACCAATAGCGTAGCTCCTACTCTACTATAAAAACTACACGTAACCCATAATCCCTCGATTCGCTCTGACGAAGGGCTAACGCTCGAAACGTCAGCTTTTAGAATCTCTGTACGGTGGCCAATTTACATTATCAACTCCGTTGATAAAACCAAATTTTTGTATACTACTTCCCCACCGACGCAGCACCATAGTTTCTTTAGAAACTACCCCTTCATTCAAGTATAGTAACCTCATTAACTATACCTTGTGCTTCACTTACACCACCCTTAATTAGGTACGATTTCAGATGCAGTCATCTACGAATTTCCAGTATCTCCTGGAGAATGAAAACCAAATGTTTTCAGAAGAACTGACAAGTAATTGAGAATTTCTTTCATAGGTTGCATACTTGTAACTAGTTTCAGTTGAGCGCTGCTCGAGCCAACCACAAACAACGAATTCCCTTCACTACAGATTCCAGTCGGCTGAATGAAGCTTGCAGTTCCTTTGCTTCCATCCATGGATCCAGCTTGGCCTGTTCCGACAACAATATTAATTTCCCCAGATTCAACATTGAGTGATTTTATCTTCATTTCACCAGTATCCTTGAAAACGACTGTCTTGGTGTTGGATGCACAAATCCCATGTGCTGTTCCGCAGGTTGCTGAGCCATTCTTTACAGTTATCTTCGGTGATGGTTTGGTTGAAATCTTACTGCACTCTGCACAAAGTGAAAACGCCTCCATTAATTGGACACGGTGACGTGATGGCAAGATCCTCACCAGTGAACGCTAAACCTGTCAATGGGGCTGAATTTAAGCTGATGTTAAAAAGAATTGTACCAGAAATAATCAGGCCATCGCTTTCAACTTTGGAGCAAACCAGCATTCCATCTGCACACCCGACAAACAGCTGCAGTGGTACATCTTTAACAAGGGAAAAGCACACAAGGGAAGGTCTAAGCAGATTCATGTTGCATTTAAGAACTTGAAGCCCGGTTTCATTGCTGACGTTATTATTTTTATTTTCTTCAATCCACTTCTTAAGGTTAGCCACAAGCTGCGCACGTTTTGGTCTTTCTCCAGAGGGTAAAGCACTCGGTTTTCTCAGAGCAGCCTCAAGTTGTTTGACGTTCATCCGGCTTGGGTTAAGGAGAATTTTTCCCTCTAGGTCAAGGACAGCAATCCTATCTGCTGCGCTTTCTGCAACAACCACAATATCACCTCTGTAATCCACTGACATGGGCAGACGCAACCCCTTCGCCAATTCTACAATATCAACAGGGTAATTAAGGCGTGCAGATAAAAGGGCACCTTTACCAGAATCAACAAGCAAGAGATTTCCATACGGACCTACGCAAACAGATGTTGGAGATTTGAGGACCCCTTTCTTGTTCCCTTCACAGAGGCGATACTTCTCGGGAACCAGTGTTTGGACAACGTCCTTGTGAGAGCGGATTACCTCCAACACCTTCTCGCTGCTGATTTCAAGAAGAGGTGTCAACATCCATTCTATCACGATTTCGTACTGCCGCGACACGCAAACAATGTAGTTGCTTCTTCACAAGAGGGTCTTGCTTAAGAGTGCGAAGTAGCACAATGTTAATTCGGTAGCCACTAACAAGCAGAAAACAATTTGACAGTTGTTGACGGTACCTCTTGCCCACATGAACAGCATTGGGAATGCAGGTAGTGAGTGACGTTTGTGCATCTTGCTGACCATCTGCTTTGCATCAAGCAAATTTTCTCTAGGTTCTCGAGATGTGCTTATTTGAACTTCCTCTGCCTGTCCTGTCGACATAACAGGATTCGAAGCGCTGCAATTCTAAAACTCGCTGAAAACTGGAGGTTAGAGAGAAAACACAGAGTTTACAGCAAACGCGACAGCAAGCGCAAACGGATGACTCAACTGACAGGGATCTGGCAACTAGCAAAGTCGGCAAACGGCAGCAATAATGACCACGTGACCGTTGTTTTCCCGCCATTAATCAGATTAATTACGTTTTCGGTTTACCCTTGTAAAGAAACACAAAAGAAAGATTGAAAATCCGTTTATTTCCTGATTTAATTTTGGGTGAAAATTGGGACTACAGTCTACTAGTCAACAGTGGAGCCCGGAGCCTTAAAGTAGCTGCTATGGAACCCTGGAGCCCCGATATTTTTGGCCTTGGGGCCCTGGAGCCCCACTTTTTTAGGCCCGGAGCCCTGGAGCCCTAAACCCCTTTGGGACCCTGATTAATGAAGTCGCGCAAAATATATGAACTATCCAGTGTCTCACTGCAGTTAAGGGTAGCTTTTAATTCTTAAAATGATGCTCAGTATTATTTTATCCCAGTTATTATAGTCAAATATTTTAACATTTCCCTCCTTTTTTCGTTTACATATATACTTGAATTCGTCTCTGCGTTAAATTGAATAGATATTATTCGTTATTATCATCATCTTGGGTAGCATTACCAATGGCAAGTAGTGAATTTTTGTAATTAACAATCGTATTTAAGTATTAAAGCCTGGACTGAGCATCTATTGTATGAAGTGAAGCATGACAAGGACTGTAGTCCATGTTTGACCCCATCATACATATACCAACCAACAAAGGTTGCATTTTGATATCTATCACACCTGAAACAACCCAAACCATTCACAAAAGTTAATCTTAGGTCTTATTGGGCCTAATTAGGCCTCCAAAGTCGCGGTGGTCATATCGTTGTTGCAACCTCCTGGAGATCTAGTCGTAAAATTTCAAAGTGAGGGAAAGGCAATGTGGCAATGATGTAAAATATCTTTCAAAATTTTTCCGTATAATATCGAAGGAAGTTCCGTTTTTTACCCATAAGACGGCGCCACAGGGGGTGAAAAGAATAGCTTACTCGATCCAGTCCTTTTTGAGATCAGTTGCGATAGTCGCGAATTTAAATTCACCGCAGTTTGGAAATTTTCAATTAATTGTACATATCTTTTGCCAGTTAGTGTTTTTCAGCATGTTATATTTTGTTTCCAATATTTCTTGCTTATAGCCAGAAGGAAAAAGATGTGATGCATGTTACAAATATTTTTGTAACTTTTACTTAGGATGCCTGTATGTCTTAATTAACCTAACTATAAAGTTGAGATGGCGTCAAATCATTTCAACGCTTGGTACCTAAGCACTGGGGTCAGGCAACCATATTGTCTCAATGGCCTGATTGCCTGAACGTGCATTAAATGATTTATTAAAACAGTTCTTAGATTACAAGTAATCCGTCTTTCGCCAACTAGTTTGTCGGGGATCTGGAGGAAAAGACAGGTACGAAATAAAATGGCCGTGCGAAAATCTGGATTCGAGGAGGAGCGAGCGAAAAGAGAGAGTACCGACAAAGGCAGGGATTTTGACCTTTCACGCCTGGATCATTTATTAATGTTAATTTCGAATACGGTCGAAGCTCTCGTAAGCGACCATCCAGGAAATTCGAAAAAGTGGTCGCTTACGAGAATGGGCTCTCGTAAGCGACAATGTTTATAATTTTGGTTTTTAATTCTTTCAGCAAATGTCTGTGGGCTTTGTATATTCTTATTGATAATACTGAAGATAACGGCCGGGAACCTTTGCTCTCATTCACAGCTGCCAAAATACTTTTGCAAGACATTCCCAGCCAAAACATTCCAAAACATTCAAAGCCCTCCTTGAAGAGGGAGGGTACCCTAAGCAGCTTATCGAGTGAACCCTATCTGAGGTCAACCGAGAAAACATACAACCCAGCAGTGTCA
>NC_090869.1:33378359-33380859 GCF_036669935.1 Montipora foliosa
TTCTCTGTTAATGCTTTTGAGGCTTTTAACACCACAGGTGTTAAGGCTATTGGCTCATTATCAAAGCTAAAGGGTTTAAAATTGGATATTTAACTAGGTAACTTTAAGAAGTTCTTTTACCTTTTGAAGTCAATTTGTAAATAGGATGATGCCTTCTCGTTAGCAAACTCATATGTTAATTTAGGGCTCAAAGTTAACTTTTTAGTCCAATTGAATAGTTTTGCTAGTAAGATTTTTTCAACTAGCAAACTGGTGAGACCACAAGCAAAATTCTTCTGGAAATGTTAATGACCATACCTATTACAGGGCAATGCGCCTTACCGTGCCCACCCAACAAACTTTCACATTTGACAATTACGTGTAAATATGTCAACTCAACAACCCATGCAACAGTGTTTAACTTACAACTGTGCAAGCTTTGCAAGGAGGCATGATTGTCAATCAAATTCACACATCCTGATTGGCGGACAATTCGGAAAAAACTTTATTACATGGCCACGGTAAGGCGTGTCGCACTGTAATGAGCTGAAAAGTTTAATAAAAATCTTATTACATATTTGGTGATGGTCTCCTATGTCGTTCTCTTGATGACCACCACCTATCTACTGCAGCTCTGGGGTGATAGTCAGCCTGTTTTGTTTTTTTTTTGTTTTTTTTTTTGGGGGGGGGGGGGGCGGGGGCTTTCATTTTGTACTCTCATCAGCACGTCCATGGTATTAGTATCGAAAGAACATCTCCAGTCTGACTTCACTCACTTCATTGTGGAAAATCCTCGTTCACAAGCAGCATTTGCCAAAGGGAGCACCGATGTTAAATGGACCACCTTCATGGTGGTAGAATAGTTGTTCCTTTTACAATCCTCTTTGCGGATTTTCTGCCACAGATTAAGTGGGTGTAGATAGCTGCTCCAAAATCACTAAAAACAACAACAGCGCTCAAATGGGCAGGTTTGGCACAGAGCCTCAGTGCAATACCGCTGGCCAGTAGCTAACAAAAAAACGTGCTTTTTTCAGGTCAGCATGCGCTGTTTTATTTGCCTCAGATGTCGTCCGTACATTCCTTCTTGCGTTTCAACAGCTTTCTGCAAATGTTTGGGAGACATGGATGATTCTAACTTGCAAACGTTTGCTAGTGGATATTTTTCTCACTCGCATATTATCAAAATCACTTGCATTTTGCGAGTTTGTGAGCATTAACTTGGAGCCCTGTAGTAATGAAACAAAATGTAAACAATGATATCATCAAAGATTTCCTTATACTCAAGGCACACAGGCATTGATCCTTGTCAGTTTCCGTTGCTGTGTGAAACCTGGTCTTCTCCTGTCAAAAGAGACTGAAACTCATTGCAAATGGCATTTGTGTATATTAAGATATTCTTGGAGGAGTATGCTCTTACCTCCTTAAAGGTGCTTGATTTCTTGGAGATCGATTATTGCTATTTTTTTAAAGATAAGCCCCTGACATGCCAGGTAGCAATCTTCATTTGTCAGCATTGGTCTTTTGGTAATGGAGATCATGATCAGAAACTGTTTTTTTTTTCTTGCAGGCCATTCTAGGTTGTTTGCTGTTTGGTGAGACATTATCTATGAGGTGGTGGTTGGGCACATCTCTGATCCTTACTGGCCTGTTTCTAGTTCATTATAATAGCGAACCCTTAACTGAGGAGCACCTTGATTTGAAGATGGAGTAACCAGTACAACATGTTGTAAAACAGCAGAGGTCAATGACAAAGGCAATACTGGGTGGTCGGTACTGTGATCCGTGCGCTGGGTGAGCTGAGAACAATCTGTTCCAACAAAGTCCTGAATGCTGGAATTAAGCTTGGAGGCCTAGGGAAGACCGTGGAAATAGACGAGTTTTAATGAACGAAAAATAAACATGTCGGTGAGATCAATATGTCGGCCAACTTGCAAATTAACTTCCGCTTTAGTAACCGACCCTTGCCAAAACACCGAGAAGACCTAGATACTAGTGTTTCATTTTTTAAATGGCGGCTATTTGGCTATCACGTGACGTTTTCATCGTTTCTTATGTAGTTGTTCTTGCTTTTAACTGAAAGAAATAACAAAATTCGAAAGAGGAAGTATGTCGGTAGTGTGTTGGTGGTGTGTCGATCGACGCGTCGGCCGACACGTCTGTGGGATCGGATTCTTCACGTATACTGGGTGGTCAAAGTGTAGTGCAATACAATACAGTACAATACCAGAAACCCATAAGGGTTGAAACGTGTAACGCGCGTTCACAGCTTCCAAATATTCAGTGCGAACTGATTGGTTGAATGTTTCACTGCTAAGTACCATATTTGGAAACCCCTCGCTCTTGTTGTTCCAAATATGGTACTTAGCAAATTGAATATTCAGAAGCTTGTTTCCCAGTACACAAGGGGCCGTTACACGTTTCAACTCTTATGGGTTTCTGACAATACTTCTTTAATTCTCCCGAAGGGCTTTTCAGAATTAATTTACAATATGAATATAAAATTATGACTAAGACTACTGAT
>NC_090869.1:33390859-33415859 GCF_036669935.1 Montipora foliosa
TTTTGTTGCTAAGTCTCCTTACTAAATTAACTTTATTTATATTCCTAGAAAACCAATTAAAAGCCTCTGCAACAGTAATTTCCGTTCCCCCTTGGCCAGGCGGAAGAGGCATTCTGGCAGAGGAGACGCGCATAGGAATTGGGCTGAAAACGAACAAAACTTTGGAATGGGTGGGGAGGGGCTGACACAAGTGCCTTGCTGTCTTTAAGAAGGGGTCGCGAATAGTTTGGAAGTGGCGTATTGATTAAAAAACAAATTAAAATTAAGAAAAGAGGAAGGGAGCACCTGTGGCAGCTAAATAGGAAGCCAACGAAAGCAACGAGTTGATTAATAGGGTCTGACAATTCGCGAGAGCACCGAATGCTTCGAAATACTGAATCGTTTTTGAGCAATCCCTAAAGTCAGAGAAATGACTGTTAACATGTTTTGTGCTGTTATCATGACAAAACAGCTTATGAAACTGCATCACATAATGATCTATGATGTAATCGTGAGACTGCTTGATTGGAGGCAAAGTGAACCGCCATAATGTGCCAGGAAGGTACAGGGTAGCTTGGTCGCTCTCCTTTTCGTTGTTCTCATGTTTCTCTTTTTGCATGCACTCCAGTCTGGGGATTTTTCTCTCACTCTTAACCCTATATTTCTGTCGTGTGAAGTTTTTTCAAGACTCGTAAGATTAGCTACGCAGTACGGTAACTCGAAGAGCGTGACATTTTGAGACTTATAAAATGTAAGTTAATGCCAATTTGTAACGCATGAATAGTCGTGTTGTTTGTTACTAGTAATAACTTGATTCGGCTGCTGCTACCTGCATTCAAGTCTACCGATCTTACTGGATGTCTGATCTTAGTATTGTTTTCAATTCTGTTGCAACCATGTGCTCACGGAGAATGTTCCAGATCAATCAATACTCCAGGTGGTTTGTTTCTCCCTGATTTAAAGACCACAGACCAATTTTACGTCGCTTTATCCCCTTCCACATTCTGATTCGCTGTAACACGCCTTAGTCGCTGCCCTCCTCGTCAATGCACTGTGCACACCTCTTTCGTAATTCGTTCACTTCCTCCCCATCACGGAAAATCGATCTGTTGAAGTACACTTCATGGTGTTTGCAAAGTTTCCAAACTTCTTTTCCAGTGCCTGGAAAGTTCTCAAAGTCAGCGGGTTTGGCAAGTGGAAGTAAAGGAAGGCCGGTTTCGTTTCGCGAAAGAGCGACGATTCTTTCTAGCCGATCGATTGTCAAAGTATTATCATTTTCTCTTAGGAACAAGATAAAATCATTGGTTGCCTTTTTCAAACGCATTTCGAAATTCCTCGAGAATAAAGTTTGGCGCCTAATGGCCTCACTATGGATTTCCAAAAGTGAAGCAAAAACAGCACACTTTCTTGTGCGCTCATGCACTTGACTAAGAGTTCTCAAATCTGGCTGGTGACTCAGAAGGTAAGGTGTGATGTTTTCCAGGACGCGTGTGATGAGGTCCAAGACGTTTTTCATATCTGGGTGTAGATTAAGGCTTGCTTGAACTTTAACTTGTTTCAAACTAAGTTGCGCTTTCTCAATTTCATTAACGATAATTAAATGATTGTTAAGAGTGAACGCTGTGAGAATGTCGAGGGGTCGTACTTTATCCAACGCCATTGACTCGGGCAGTGGGAGCATTTTAATCTTGGTGACGATGGCTGGAGGAGGACGGCGAAGTTGATCAAAGAGATCCCGCGCTAACGTTGCTTTTTCAATTCCAAGCTTGCAAAGTTCATCCTTCACATTTTTTACTAACTTTAGCCTCCTCTTGACTTGGTTTCCATAACGATAGCTAAATGTGATCGCGGTTGAGCACCGAGGACATCGAAGGAGTTGAACATTTCTGTCCATTTGTTTGTCCATCCACGAGTCCATTTCTTCAACGGTGAAAATGTGGCCACAGTCGAAAAGTTGAACGTACCTTGTAGTCTCTGTTAATGTGTTTTGTCCATCACCCACCATAGAGGAAATCTTTTCAGCGTCGCAAGTGGCACAAAACGCGGGGCAGTTTTCACCGCACAAGCCAATGCAAGGGTGGCTGCATGGTAGCTTTTTTGTGCAGGGTTCATCACATCGAGGGCGGTCGCATTCCTCTTCACACAAATTACTGCACTGGTAATGAGGACAACTCCATTTACACGGTCTGTCACATGTAGGACATGATTTTGAACAGCTTTCAAGGCACTTAGTATGAGGGCAACGTCTACGGCATTTTCTGCTGCATGGTGGACATGGAATTCCGCATTGGGCTTTGCAACGGTGTGAGCAAACAAGAATTTGATTGCATGGGCGTTGGCATAATTCATGAGAGCCTTTTTCCTGGCACTCGATACACGTTCTAGGACATCGGTGGCCACAGGGCAGTTTCGTGTGACAGAGGTTAGGGCATCGTATATTATCAGTTGAATAACTGCAGGGCATCTTCATCTTGTGATTGCAAGGAAGGGTCTTCCATACAATAACATTACAGGGATATGTGGAACAGGGTTTTCCACAAATACCCTGACACTTGTGATTGCATCTCTGTAGACGTCGACAAATTGCCTTGCATGTAGCTGTTTTAAATTCGAAGCACTTAACTTGCTCCTTGTGACCGCAATCATAGGTTTTTTGTACTCTTTGGCAACACTTCTCTTTTTCACACGGCTGACTACAACGGCCTGGGCATGGGTGACCGCAATCTAGAATTCTTGTACAGCGCTCTTGGCATTTCACAGTTTTCGGATCGCGACTACAAGCCAATTCTTGGGAATGATTCCCAGGACAGTTAAGATTCTTTTCGACCTTCAATTGACAACTGTACTGGCTACAGTCCTCAGAGCATTTACCGGGACACGGGTGACCGCAATCTAGATTTCTTTTACAGCGCTCTTGGCATTTTACGGTTTTCGGATCGCGACTGCAAGCCAATTCTTGGGAATGATTCCCTGGGCAGTTAAGATTCTTTTTCACCATCAATTGACAGCTGTACTGGCTGCAATCCTCGGAACATTTACCGGGACATTGATGACTGCACTTGAGCTGTTTCCTGCATTTCTTTAAACAAGTAAACTGAGAAACACAGACATCGCCACATTTGTTAGTGCATCGATGTCCACACAAAAGAAAGCGTTCACAAGGGGCGTCACACCTTACTTTGTTCAGATCAAGCGAACACTGCACAGTTTTTGCATGACCACAAGGTAACGTACGTACCACTATTGCTTCACATTTCACACCTTGACGCTCATCGTCCACTGTTCTGCACGGTACGTTTTTGTTATGTCCACAGGAAAGCTTGACTTGAACCCTCTGATTACAACGATGGTCCTCTGGCTTTATATGACAGGCAAGGGTTGCGTCGTGACCACACGACAATTTTCGTTTCACCTTGATCGTGCAGTTTTCCTGTGGTAGTCCCGCGGTAACGACGCCACACGGAAGTGCCTTCATATGGCCACATTGAAGTTCAACGCCGACCTCGTTTTCGCAGATGCCTTCTTCAGGATTCTGAAAGCAAGGTAGCACGAGTTTGTGTTTACAGGGCAATTGTTTCTCTATCTGCGTCTTGCATAAAAAACTCTTTAACCCATTTTTGGCAACATGGCATTTGACAGACGCCTCGTGCCCACATGCTAGTTTGACTTGAACTGTTTTATTACAAATGATTTCTTCAAGATTTTCGTGACAGGCTAAAGTGGCCAGATGATCACAGGGCAAAGTACTTGCTACGAGAACCTTGCAAGGATTATTATCACAATTCCTGCTACAGATTTCTTCACAAGGGTGCCCACAAGCTCTTCGTCTCTCACATGGCTGATCGCATTTCTGCGAAGATGGGTCTATGTGACACGGTTTTTGGATGATATGTCCACATGAAGGAATCGTCATGTCCACCTCTATCGTACAATCGTCGCAAGGTGAACCAATGTGGCAGGTTTTTTGGCATGAATGACCCCGCCCACATTTCCTACTACACATTTCCTTACACTGAACCTCGAAGCACAATTGGCCACAAACCGAGGGGCACTTGTGACCGCATTCCAGTTTTCTTGAACAAGGAGCATAACAAAAAGCGCCTTGTGACAGTTGGTAACAAGGCAGACTTTGCTGGTGACCGCATGGAAGATCCTTTAGAACCTCGATCTTACATTTCCTCACCGTGCAGTCCTCGGGACAAAGTCCTGTACAATCGTGACCACAGTCCAATTTTCGCTTGCACTTCTCAATACACTGAATTGGGTCCTCTTTCTTTCGACACTTGATTCGTTTGATATGCTCACATTTCAAGGTAATATTAATTTCGGTCTCACACTGACAATTTTCTCTACATTTCTTTCCACATGGATGTCCACAGCCAAGAACTTTCCCGCAGTTTTCTTCGCACTTACTGTACACTGTGGGATCCATAAAACACTGTAGCGTTTTTTTGTGTCCACATGGAAGGTGTTTTATGCAATTAACTTCACACTTAAAAGTGCACTTCTGCCCACATTCTTTAACACAAAAATGCCCACAGGGCATCTTTTTTTCGCATTTCATTTGGCAGGGAAACGTTTCAGGCTTGACACTGCATGGTATTTGTTGTTTATGACCACACTTGGGGACTACTTTGGTCATTTTGTGGCGACATGGGGGACAAGTTCTGGGATGATGACACGCGAGAGGGCATGTGTGTTCATTAGGACATCTACCAGGACATTGTTTATTACAATTACCCCACGGGTGGCTCGATACGTGACACTGCTTGTCGCAAGCATGACCGCATAAAAGACGGTCCCCACAAAGCAGATTGCATCCTCCTAATGGATTAAAGTCACTTGCTTTTCTTACAACAGTGACGTTGTTGTGTTTCTTACAAAGAAGCTGAAGACTATCAGCGATGCCATTTTTTACTTCTAAATCATTGCAAACTTCTTTCCACAAATCAGACTTGTTTTTCAGTAAGCTGAAATTTCCAATGCAGTAGAGCCCTTTGCGAGCCCGTGAGAGTGCAACGCAAACTCTATTGGATTCTGCTACGAAACCGATGCGACCCTCTGTGTTACTTCTTACCAGTGAGAGAAGAATTATATCGTTTTCTTCACCTTGAAAGTCGTCAACTGCACAGACCTTCAATTCCTTAAAAGTTGACCGTGGCAATTGATCTTGCAGAAGTAGCAACTGACCAATATACATTGTTAGAACTGTGATCTGTGTTTTCTTGTAACCTTGTAGTAGAAGATATTTGCAAAGTGCAACTATAAACTGTGCCTCATGATCGTTAGCATAGCTCTGTAAACCGCTAACCATCCTTTCGGGTTGTTTGTGGTCAATGAAAAACAAATTGCGGCATATGCCAGATATGTCCTCAAAATCTTTCACCGATTCGTGGTCAACAATTTCGTGGTTATAGATTCTTTTCGTCAGTGCGGCTATTTCAGGGCGCATTCTGTGTTGTACGGATAAACGTTTGCAATCTATGTTGTTCATTACCATCCGCTCAAACAAAGAGACCTCCAAGTTGTACCCATGTGCTAATTCGTAGTCTGCAGCTTTCGGGCGTAGTTGTTTGTGGTCCCCAATAAGAATGGTGTGCTCCGTATTTGATGTAAGAGAGGTAAGAATATGGGCCTCCATTACTTCAGCAGCTTCTTCAATGACAACAATTTTTGAAGCGACGTTTTTAAGCATTGAAAGATATTTAGCTGCAGATGTTGTTGTCATTCCAACTACTGCAGCTTGACGTATGACTTGCTCTGCTTCCTCGAATTTAATTGCCTCTAATTCTTTGCAAAATTGTTTATAATCTTGTTCACTTGTCCGAATTTCTACTCTGCAATGTTCACGGTAGTTCTCAACCCAGCAGAGGTACAATCGCAGTCTATTTAGATGTTTTAAATTCCAGATATCGTCGACACTCATCATCTCTGCAGTGGTCATCGTTTTTACCTTTTTAAGATCATTTTGTACAGTAGAAATTTTAGCAGTAATGTCTTGCTTTCCTTTAGGTGGACAGTCCCTGTGTTCTTCGTTCTCTTTTTCTAGGAAATCAAAGGCTTTTCCATCAAAGACTGAGTTTCCTTTCTTTCTGCGATTCTCGACGACTGTCCACTTTTCACCTTCGTCTTCCTTTGTCGCTGATTGGTCTTGTCCTTGGAAAAGGACACCGTTGACCTCTGAAATTGATTGCTGGAAATGTCGCTCTGTTTGACTGAAGCTGCGATCATATTGTGTAGAACCAGTCACCCTTTCTATTGCAGGGTCGTTCAGGTCTGTTTCAGGGTTTTTGTTGTTATCGCCAACATCCATTGATCCTTCAACCACAATGACATCTTCAAAATCTTCATCTGAACCGTTTTCTGCTAGGATTGACCCATCTACCATTGGTTCATTCTCGTCTTCTTTTTTGCCTTGCATACTCTGATTGTAGGAATTGATCAACTGATTGTTGCAGAGCCACAGCCTAAAAGTGTTGCCTGGGCTTTGGCTGTCGTTTGCCACGTAATGGGGAAATATTGCATTAGAAAGCTGGTCTGCGTGTGCGATATTCATCATTTCCTCTAACTCATCAAATTCCAAGAGTACCTTTGCAAGATTTGTCTTCCACTTTTCAATCTCTTTGATACGTTCTTTCATCCGGTTACGGACCTCACGGTGTTTATTGTTCAGCCTATTACTTCTAACAATGAAATGTTCTAACTTGCAGTCCTCTAGTTCGACGCTTTTGCTCCTTTTTCCCACACGAATTATTTCTCGTTTGGGAAGGAATTCCAGCAACTTTTCCAGGAACTGATCCAGTGCGTGGTTTGTGTAACATACCATCAGCATTGGCGAGTTATGCTGAGGATCCCATGCATTACGGTTTTCAAGTAAACATCTTACAATTTTAGTCCCAACGAAAGTTTTACCAGTCCCTGGAGGACCCTGGATGACAGAGAATTCAGTTGTAACTGCTGTTTTCAGAGCTTCTAATTGAGAAGTGTTTAGGGGAAGTGCCTTTACTGGAGGCCAGGCTTCAGGTTGCAAAACAGGTACTGCAGTGGCCTTCCATTTTTCTGAGACATCGAGGGCCTTGCTTAGATCATAAGAAACCGGCTGCTCGGAGTCATTACGTCTTAAGTATTTTGGTGGATCAACTTCTTCACTGCACTCGACCAAGTATTTTTTAAATGGCAAGGTTGTTCCATCCAGTTCCTTCAACCCTTTGAGAACATGACGGTAGGGTTCAAAATAAGCAGGTGACTCGACCATTTGGTAATTGCAATTCCGGCTCTCAATCTCCCAAACGTCTTGGTTTCCGATAAATTGAACCCCAATTCTGCCCATTTTCAGTTTCTCTTCATCTCGTTCCACAACCGTTGCGAAAAGCATTGTTTTAAAGTCGTCTTGCGAAAGACAAAGAAAGTTGCCGTTTATGAGTCGTGAATGACCCCATCTACTGGTGTTCAATCCAGAAACATCGATTTGCACTTGATGAATGATACCACGTTTCTTAAATGCCTTACTGAAGATTGTTACACTGCGGTAAATTTTCATACCAAGCTGCTTTTGTTGGTGTCTTGGTATGTTTTGGATCAGTTCGTCAATACCTTTCCTCAATGGCTCAAGAAAGTCTTCTCGAAGCAATCGAAACTGAACATCAAGGTAATGCTCCGCATTCTCGTATCGCCCCTTTATGATATTCGCACGCAGGAAAGGTCTTTCTCCTCTCGTGATTTCTTTGATTGTTGGACAAATCGGAATGTCTCTAAAGTCGTCAGGCGGCTTTTCTCTTGCTCTGTTGGGGTAAAGTTTACCGAACCTTTGCCTTTCACCTTTGATGATGCCATCTCTGGCTTGCTTAAAAGCATCCAACTCCTTTTCCAGCTTTTCTTTTCTTCTCAAGTCCGAACGATCCAAGGCCCTTTTCAACAGGTCATACGGAAGGTCAGCATACGACTTAGGCAAATGCGTCAAATAAGTCGAAAAGAACATGATGAGACATTCAAAAAATGAATCGTGGTCATGTGTGGCAACTGATACTTGAAAACAATCAAGTAAACGGGGAATCTTCACTCTCAGGAGTGACGAGCCTTTCAATGCAGCAATAATCTTGTTCTTTTCTTCACTTTGTGGAGCCTTGCAGGCCACGGCCAACGTGCAAATTAAATCGAAAACGTGTTCATCGCTGTTGTGCTGCCGCTTTTCAGATGTTATAAGGGACTTCAAATGAGCCATCTCTTCATTCAGCGTACGGACAACCTTCATAGCATCCTCCTTTTTCAAGGATTTGAGGTCTAATGAGGGACTTTTTCTATGGAACGGTCCACCAGACGATGGCCTCGTCCATTGTGGTGTCCATAAATTCACTGAACCAGCTCTTCGTTCGCATTGTTCTTGGTTTCTTTTAGCTGTGACAAAAGTCAAACGCATTTCCAGCAAGAATTATTTCGTAAGTACATTTGATCATTCAGGAAGGAAGCAAGCACTCATAAAAAAATGATAGTTAACGATATTTTTATAGCGTTGTGTCCACAAATTGCCGGCTTGCATTGCTTTGAAAGACTGCCCGGGGAAACACCTAAGTATTTACGTCTCCTATTCTTTTTGATCGGTGTATTCATTCTTTAACTTAAACGGTTTTATGAAGTAACCTCCAAATTAGCGTCCTTCTCCAAGGAGATTACAATATTCATCTGCACATATCATCCCTTTGCTCCCAGTATTTTAAAGATCCTGATTGTCGTTTCGGCCTTAGTAAAACCCGACCCCCACACAATAATTTGAGGCTCAACCAACTGAGCTTACCGGTTGAAAAAGAGTGAGATTTGAAAGCGACGGCAAAAACCTATAGTTAGGTTGTGTTTCAGTTTTGAATAGCGAAATTTGTAATTGTGGTATTACTTCGCTGAAATGCGATAAGGTTTTTCGTGTGCTCACCTAACGGTTTGCCTCTGCCAATCGATGATGTCTTGTGGTATCTCTCACGTTCTTCTGAAGCTCCACGCGCCCTGCCTTTTCCGGCTTGTTTTGTCGTTCCTGCCATAAAAGGGATTTGTAAAGTTTCAGCTATGTCTTTATTTCTGAGAAGTGTAGCAAAGCAGCCCTTGCTACACGTATTTTGTGGTCAAATACTTGTGGTTCCCAACGGACTTTCTTCGCGTGAGAACTAAAAAGGTCCAAAATAACGTTGGGAGTGCAATATCTTACGATTTTCATTCTTTTCTTAGAAGTTCTTTGACAGGCGGTGTCTCTCACCGTCTTAAACTTCTCCTCAAGTTCAGCGAAGGTAAACTAGTAAAAGTAATGTTCAGTAAAAGTAATGTTCAGAAAGAACGTGAATTATTCCGTAAGCTTATATACTCGCATTTTCAAAGAAAAGATAAATGTTCTACTCTACTCTACTCTACTCTATGTTCTGATCTATTTTGTACCTTGCATTTAAGTACACTCTATCTTATTGGACGATTTAGTGCGTCGTATCGTGGGATATTTTTACGAGTCTCGCAGTATTTTGGCGAGCCCGTAGGACGAATAAAAATATCCCAAGTTACTACACACTCAATCGTCCCATAAGAGATTTATTTTTCAACTCAATCGGAAAATAGAAGAAACGTAAAGCTTAACTTTCTAATCAACTTGCTTCGTGATAAACTATCCTACGTGAATTATCAGCGAGTCACAGTCCAGATTTCACGCGCTTAATATTAGGCTGCTGTTGATTGGTCATAAACGAAGACTTGTCAAACCTGTCAAGCGAGTCGAGCAAAGCGTTTTGCACCTTATTTCAAACATTTGCATTACTTGTAAGGGAAAAAAAGATGGAATTTGGGAAAATTCTCTATTATAAGGTTTGCAGCGATACTAACGACGATGATCTCGGTCTCCAAGTAAACGCCCGGCCGAGAAAGACTGACTTTGATGAAGAAATGACATTAAAGGTTGTCAAGTTCCTCGGGAGGAATTTCTTCAGTGGCCCATCTTTCACGGACTCGCACCGTCGTTTCAATACATTGAGGTCAGTTTTTTCTCGTATCAAAATTTTGCGTTTCGGTATTCTTCAATAAACAAAGAAAGCTCATTGTTGTCTAGGTTATGACTTGTCTCTAGGAACTCGTTTTCGCCAAAAAAATTGGCAAGCATTCATTGTTTCTTCGAGGGAAAAATTTCCAATTTCAGCAATTTTTACCGCTTTCGCGTTTGTGAAAAACTGGTCAAGCCGGTCTTCTGGAGTACAAATACCGTGAGATATTTATACTCGTTTTGGGTGTTATTTGTACTCTGCTGACTGAAGTTGAATAATAAAACATAATTATGCACATGTATTTTATAATTAAAATCAAAACATTTACATATTACACTTCAGTTTTGAACCAGCGATCCGTGCCGTTTAGATTGTAGCGTCATCACTTAACTTTCCTCTTGCCTAATCTACCAACTGACTTATTAAGTGCCGATGGCTATTCCATTATACATAGTTTATGGAATAGCTCTTAGTTCACGTACCTTGTGCGTTTCTGGTGGCTGGTTGCAGTGGTTGGCTATTCGCAGATGTTTCACTTTCTACTGGTTTTGGTCGAGTTTGGTTTTGTATTGGCTCTTTGTTGTCTCCAGAATCTGCAAAAATTTACGAGTATTTAACCACACTTTGCCCAAAGAGAGAGTTCGTTAGAAAAATTAGTGGACTCTTGGACTCACCTTCCTTTCTACCCTTGAACATGCCTTTTTTGGCTTCCTTTTTTCTGGCCCAATAACCTTTCCGTCTACCACCTGGAATCAAGAAAGGAAACTAATCAAACGTGTATCCGAGTTAAGTCAGAAGAAGAGAGGGTAATTTAAGAAAACGGATCCCCCATACATGGGCCTCTTTCAATGATAGTTTTTTAAAATCTAATCTTAGATAGGTAGCCACTTTTAGAGAGGCACCTGATTGGCCAGTTGTAATGACGTAATGAAATTTTAAGCATGCGCGGCATTGGGAACGAGAAATTAAAATAGCTTTGCGAAACTAAAAATAGATCTTTAAAAACTGTGATGGGGCATAGGGATTCGTACTCTTACCTTATCCTCTCTTGGTGAGTGAAAAAGTCGAGTTTCACTGCGGCCTGCTCATAACCCAAAACGTATATCCCATGCCCAAAAAACGTATCCAAAACACAATATTTCAGTCCCACAAATCGCTAAATAAGACAATCCCATGAATCGCAAAACAGACAGATCATTAAGTCTCTGGAAACGTTAAACAAAATTCCTGATAAACTGGTGTTGAAGGCCTTGCTTTAAATCAAGTCATCTATATTTTTAGGCACAGGTTAGGCCTTCTAAAAGGCTTGCTGGCAATTGATTGAGGGCCTTGGCATTTGATTGTCTAACACTACTTAGCGCTGTATAAGCCTTTTCAACGTGTCGACACCAAACACAGCTAAAGCAAAAGATAATGCACTGACTCGCGATTCTCGTGCTTTATTGTGTGCAGTTTTTGTTATTTTCTCTGCGACTTCCAATTGCTTCATTAGAGAGACTAACTAAAGGCGTTTTCAACTGACTGACACTAAACTTAGGTCATTTTTTCTCATTTGTCCCGCAAATTGGCAACCAAACCGTCCATAAAAGAAGCCATTGATTTTGAAACTCAAACTTCAAACAGTCTCGAGGCATAAACGCTTACATAAACGCTTGGCAGCTATCTCGTTATACTTTTAATCACTGGACTTTTTCTTCCATCCTGTCAGCAGCCACCTATTCTACTTTCCTGCCTTTACCTGGTTTTTCATCTGCACTTGTTCCACAAGCTCCCTGACCTTCTTCTTTTGTTTCTTCTGTTGGTAACTCTTTGCCCTTGCCTTTTTTTTCAGATGGCTCTTCGGGCTCTGAAAGAAATAAACAATCTTCTTACCGGCCTTCGAGACGTCCCATAGAGGGCTCCAACGTGTTGACAAACTAGAACTTTGGGATAAAGGTGAGATTTCCTGTCACCTGTGTTCAAAATATTAATTGTTTATTGTTTTCTTTTTTTGTGGCGTCTGATTCTCTCCAAATAAGGATCAACATACACAAAAGTTTAGGTTTTGGGTCTTTTTTAAGGTTACCAACTCTGTTAAGAACATCTTTGAGATTACGTAAAGGCTTGATCAAAGCGTCTCCAATTTATTTGCACGTGTCTTTTCCTTGAATTGATAGTTTGTTGTACTGTCCAATGGAGAACTTCATGTTAAAATTCTCCAGGCTTATTGGGCCACTTTGCACTTCACTTTGAGGTATTTTCTGTAATCACCGAAATTTTGGTTTGAAAGAATGAACTGATGAACCCTTTTTTAATTGTCAACTGTATTTGGCGCTGAGGCACTAATTGGGGATACTGTACAAAAATGGAATCAAATCAAACCACTAATATCAAATTTTGAAGAGAGAGAAAACCGGAGAACCCAAAGAACGTCTCGAAGCAGAGTAAAGAACCAACAAACTCAATCCACGTGTGACGCCAAGTCTGGGAATCGAACCCGGGCCACATTCCCCCATTCCTTCTCCCCACGATATAACTCGCGGATCTTGAGACAAAGGATATGAAGTGTATGTAAGCAGGAAGAGCTGTTACATGGAAGAATAAGTTAAAGTTGTTTTAAACTATATGCTCCGAGAAAAAGCAGCCACGCTCCAGTACAACCCCTGGAATTTGCATTTGCAGGTTTTTATGTCCTAAATTAGGGCGTACAACTGGAAATACATTACGAAAAGTGATCGCCAAATTAAGAATAAACTATGTAAAATAAAAGAAAGAATGCAAATGCTCAAAATGCAATAAAACGTTTCTTCACGAATTTGTCTTATTTATTTATTTATTTATTTAAATCAATCTTTATTGTTAATACACAAAATCGTACTTTATACATCAGTGGTATTCACCCAACTAAATACGCTACAGAAAGAAATGAAACCTATTTAAGTAAAAAAGAATAAGAAGTAAAATATAAATGAGTAAAAATAAAGAAGTAATAATAAATTTGAAAAAGGGATGCTTCGTAAACGGATCATTGCTAAACAAATTTTTCCACTTCCATTGCAATAAAAAAAGTTTATTTTATGAAATAATTCAATCAACAGATCTTTTCCGAAATTTGCGGGAATAAAAGTAATGTTTGACTTGCAGAAGGAGGATATTCAATAGTCTTTTAACTGCCGCCGATAACTGATATCACGAATGTTAAGACCTTCAGGATCGATTGGTCTGGCTTTAGAAATGGGAAATTCTTAGTGTGAGATCATTTGTAAACAGTAAGTTACCATACACAAGTTGTTGACTGTTTGTACTTAATAACGGTTTCATCAAATTATAATTACCTTGAGGATTTTCCCGATTCTTTTCATGTTTATCAAAGTTTTCCCTCCATTTTTTTCTCTGGCTCTTCGGCATGGTCCTTCGGAAAAAGAAATTCAACCAAGTAGTTAACTCTTTTACGTTTTTCTATAAATGGATTTGCAGACGAATCAAGCAATTGGATCAAAGAATATCCTGGCAAGTGCATTCAGTGCAACCCTTCTATGACTTATATGTATGGGAAAATCGTATGAACGGGAGTGCATTTCGTGATTTGTGGCCACGAGTGATGTTTTGAAAGTTCTCCAAATTAAACGAGCCTTAGGCAAGTGCTATTTGAGTACATTCAAAACATCAGGAGTGACCACAAACCACGAACCTGTACAAGCAAGTTCATACGATTTCGGTTTATTATATACTCAAAAAAATTACTTCTTCACTTTGCTTCCATAGAACTGCCGTATTGCACTCTGTAAGATATTTATGCATACGTCATCGACCAATCCTAATCGCGATTTTGTGGAGTCGACTTTTTGAAGTTTAGTTTTTTAATAGGAGCAACAAGTACAAACCGGCGCTGACAAAACTCAAACAAATAACACTTTGCGGTTCCAATAAACGTTCGCCTTGCCTTTTTTTTATGTGTTTGTGTGCAGGGAGAAAGAAGTTTCGGTAGCTGCAAAGATAGTGAAGAAACTAGGCAGACAAAAGACTTGTACATGAACGACTTAAAAGAGACATTTGTGGGCAGACGAATGACTCAAAGCGGAGATTTCAACGATCTTCAAGTGTATCTTAAATGCTAGCAAATTTATTGCAATAAGAAAGAATTAGAAGTCATGTTTCTCTCGCCCTTTGGAAATGAGATAGCTGTCAAATAGCTCGTATGCCTGCCCACAAAGGTGCAGGTCTTGGCATTGAAAGTTCTATACACCCTTTTAATAAGTCTAATATATGCCGTTTTCCGCTGATGACGTCGAACTCATGCTTTCAAATTGTATTTAGAAATGTACAAAGGCCTAAAACCTTTTCCGGTTTCTATTCTTGTTTGAAACCTTTGTACATTTCTGAATAAATTTTAAAAGCATGAGTTTGACGTCATTAGCGGAAATTATTAAAAAGGGTGTACAGCATTCGAGAACCGCTCTAGGTATTGACATTAGAAAGTTCTAGGACAATCTAGAACTGCTCTAATTAGAAGAGCTCAATATAGTGCGTGATTAAATAGAAATAAAAATGGTCTGACGTGATAAAGGTTTGTAGCATTCTATATCCGCTCTAGTTACAGTTTTATAGCATTCTAGATAAAATGATCGTAAGTGCAAACTTCGAAAGTGCTAAGTTCTAGAGTTCGCGGATAGTTGTTTTATACGGAACTTTATTTCTAAAGGTGCCTACAGAGTCGTTCTAGCGCTGGAGCACTAATTGGGAACACTGTAAACTGAAATTCACAATGAAAGCAAATCAAGCCAATTGTTGGTTTTAGAGCAGAGGGGAAACCGGAGTATCCGGGGAAAACCTCTCGGTGCAGAGTAGAGAACCAACAAACTCAACCCACATATGACGCCGAGTCTGGGAATCGAACCCGTTCCACATTGGTGGGAGGCGAGTGCTCTCACCACTTCGCCATCCCTGCACCCCATATGTTACCCTCTGTGGGCTCTAGAATGTCTAGAGTTTTAGAATAGCCATACTCTCTAGGTGAGTTCTAGAACGTCTAAACTGCGCACTAGGTTTGGTTGGTTTTACTGATTACCATTAATTCTAAGCACTAATTTGGCAAAAACAAATTTCTTAGGCCTAAATTTAGCTTTCAATTTACGGTTCAGTTAACTATACTTTTTACGAGATCGATCGTGTAAAGAATATAGCACTCGCTTAATTAATATTCTAGAACTTTAAAACTTTTAGCGATTTTAGAACCCCCATATGGATTGTTTGATATCCTAGAACTTAAGAAATTTTAAGGATTTTAGAACACTCAAAAGGACTTTACCTGTTTTGGAGCTTTAGAAATCATTTCTAAAATCTCTAAGAATCTCTGAAGTTCTAGAATATTGAACAAACCGTCTGGGGGTTTCAAAATCTCTAAAAGTTGTGAGGTTCTACAATATCAAATGATCGTTTTCGGGGGTTCTAAAATCTGTAAAATCTTTAAAATTCTAGAATATCAAGGGATCCCTTTCGGGGCTCTAAAATCTCTTCAAGTTTTAAAGTTCTCAATAGAATAATGTGAGTCTAGAACTTTTAGACCCACAACATGGGCCATGGATATTCTAGAACTTTAAAACTTGAAGAGATTTCAGAGCCCCAAAAGGGATCCTTTGATATTCTAGAATTTTAAAGATTTTACAGATTTTAGAACCCCCGAAAACGATCATTTGATATTGTACAATATCACAACTTTTAGAGATTTTGAAACCCCCAGACGGTTTGTTCGATATTCTAGAACTTCAGAGATTTTTTGAGATTTTAGAACCCACCGACGGAAATTTTAGCGATTTCACAAACTTTACTGAATCGCGTTTTGATTTTAGAGGTTCTTGAACCCTTTAGCTATATATTTTTAGACTTTAGAGACCTGCTCTCAGTGTTTTTAAAATAACTCTAAATTAGAATACAGTGATAGATGGTCATAGATGAGTTCTATCTTCTAATGACAATATCTGCACCTTTCTCAATACTGCCAACCTTGGATGACCCACTGACTGTCAAGACTGTTTAGTCTGTGGTTCAGTAACCTGCTACGATACTTGCTAAAGGTCTCTTGAGGCGCTACAAAAGCCAAGTTTATTAAAATGAGGCTCGATTCGTGTCAAGAGGATTGATAACACGAGAGAGCGTATTTGGAAATAGTACTGATGGTCATCGATGCTTGATGAAATTAACGAAATCATTTACCGCTTTCTCTCCCAAAGACAAACCTCATTGTCTGGTTAAGCATAGATACGTTAGATACAAACGAGAAATAAAAACTTTCATTTTTTCTCAGTTTGGTAAAAAAACCGCGATATTATTGAAAACAAAGAAAATAACAACGATCGAGAAGGAAGCCGTAAATCTACGAGAACAATGAGTAAACGTGAGAAGTAGATAAGAAGAACTTTGCAAGAAAGGTATCCAGACAATTAGTTTCTTGTTTTTTTTCTCATCTCGACGAGAGTGATCGGTTGTGGTAAATTCTTCATTCCAAACTGATATTAACACTTAATTTTAATTTTTTTTCCTTATGATTTGCTCCTCTCGCACAGTGCAGGAGACTCGTTCCGTGACATCCGCCCAGAATGTAGAAGGTTTCATTTAATTTTAAGGTACGTTACTGAATCAAGTCCTAATGCCAGTAAATATTCAGTTCCTTAATAATGATAGGGAAAATTTTTCGAAATATTATTATTATTATTATTAAATGGCAAAAAACAAGTCTAAGGCAATTCTTGCACAACATCTTGGCTTTTGTGTGAAACGTTAAAGAAGCAACCGTTCGCCAATAAGCTCTTTCCTAGCAGTTTGATCAAGAGCACTGAAGGTCGACTTGATAAATACTGGAAATAATTAAATGTTCAAATATTTCCGGGGTGAAAGAATTCTGCTTATTGTGGTGATCGCATTCTAATCCGATGATCAATTGTCGTCAACACCCCAAAGGGAAGGACATATGCTTACCTTAAGTTTGCCGCACTCGGGGAAGGAGCTCCTAACAAATGCTGAGAAATGTGTCAAATATAAGTCGTATCTTACTCTATATTCTCTGTAAAAGGAACTTTCTCGAAATTCAACGCAGAGACTCATATCAAAATTGCTTTAGCCAAGATTATTCTAGATTCCAAGAACACTTGGCTTTGTCTCGTAAATTTGCATGGTTTCTTAGAAATCTGGGTTAGGGAAACGATTAATTGGACTATGGAAACACGGAACGGGGATTCTTTGGGCAAAGATTTCTTAGTTGCCTAAAAATTAAGTCTGATATCATGCCAGTTTACAACAAAGAAATGGAGACAGAAAAGGGTTCCCATTGTGTGTTGTCCAAAAAGCAGAATCGTCATTGACAAAACGAAGAGACGTGAATTAGCACTGCTGAGTTTCTTACGAACCATGGGTACTGTTTATGTCAATAATGCCCATATCATCTGCTGGTTTACCATTTACAAATAGGATTCTTAAAGTGTCTCTTACCGCCGCTTGAACACACACTATCCAGTGAAAGGTCAATAAAAAGCAACATTCGGCTTCTGATTGGAGAGTCTACACGCATTAAGAATGTGAATTGATAAACTTAGTCATACTTTTGAAACTTTTGGGGTTCCTGCCCCACCGTCAACCTTCTTGAAATCCTCGTTAGTGACCATTTCAATTGAATTGCATCGTATTGCAATTTGCAGTTTTTTTTTATGTTTGGAGAAATCTCTTTCCTTTATGTTTGTGGGTTAGAAAATGTATATTATATAAATGGCAGTTAACGAAAAATGCAAATTAAATAGAACCAAAGTTTTCCTTATGACTATCTGTTATTGTTAACAAGATGAAGTTGTAGCTCCCTCCTTCTTTTGTTTGCTTGCAAATGAGCCCTTCTTGCCTCGTTCTTAAGCTGAAAATTCAAAAGAATATTTCATCTTGAACGAGGCAACAAGGGCTAATTTGCAAGCGAACAAAAGAATACTAAAATGGTGGCCATTTTGAAATAAGGTGTATGGTTTCATATTGCGTTTTGGAACCAGTGACAGATTAACAGCGAAGGAGACTAATGTAAAGTAGAACTAATTACCATCACAAAAACTTCGCACTTAGACTCGCTTTGAAGAGGAGGCAGGCATGAATATTGAACCGTTAAAGTGGTACTACGACCAAAAAAAAAATTTTGTTTTTCCTTTGGATTTCAAAACTATGTTAACTAAACACTAACTCACCCAAGTTTTAAGTTCTGATTTTAAAAAGACACCTGTTTATTTTAGCTGGAATTTTCTTATTTATTGGTCCGCCATTACTAACTTTAAAATCTTGAGAGAGCTGGGTCGAGGAGAAAATGAAGTCAAACACTCACTAGTTTAAGAATGCAATGCATGTGTACGCGGCCTAATTAATATGCAGCACGGGAGTTTCGGGCTTTCAGACTTTTCAACCCGTGTTTTGCATATATAATAAATTGCGTTTACACGCTGAAATTTTAAGCTAGTGAGTAAATGACGTCATTTTCTCTAGATCCAACCCTTTGAGGTCCAATCGGCCAGTTTTGAACGTGAGTAATGGCGGACCATGAAATCCAAAACTTACACTCACTCAAAATAAAAAGCCTTTGGATAAAACTCAAAGCTCAAAATTTTGTTAGGTGTTAAGCGAACACGCTTTCAAAATCTGACGAAAAAAAGGAATGATTTTTTGATCATAGTACCACTTTAATAATTTTCCCCGCTCTGGAGAAAGGCAAATGAGCACCATTCTTCCCACGAACTTGCTCGATCAATTTGTGGAACGCCTGGTTCTTTTTTGCATGGAGGTGCACTTCGCTACTGTGTAGGTTTGGTTGTTGTTGTTCAGTTCGAAGACCTGTTGATAGTACTGTTCCACCGACTAGGTAAGTGTGCTTTTAAGGCTTTTATTTGTAAAATGAGTTAATTTGGTGCCTAATTTTTTAAAAGTCGAACCCTTTATCAACTCGTTTGATTGAACCATGCCAAATTTTTCCTGACTGGTTTTGTCAGGCCCCTATCTAAATTAATTGCAAGTAATTGATTTAATCATGGCACAACTTACTTCCTGTTAGCGTTGCAGTCGCTGTTCAACGTCATTCGGTGTTTGCTTCACATTAATATTTCGCAGATGATCTGTCACAGAGGTTATGGCGAAACGACACATACCGCCAGGAGCAAGACCGAAGGTAGCAGCTATAGCTACCTCAAGTACAAATCATGTTGAGGATTCCCAGAGATCACCAGATGACTTAGTCAGAGAACAAGGAAGTGATGTTTTTACTGTGAAACTAGAAGCAGCTACTCTTTACAGTAAGGGGTTTGAGAAGTTGTGTTGTATTGTTGTTAATTTACCAAAAGTGCAAGGTTTAACATTAGATTAGTAAACTTTTGATTTCAATAATTGACATGTACTAATGATAACAAAGAACAAGTCATGCAAAAATGTGTGTTCCTTTAGTTGAGTTGTTAATTTTCATAGCTTTCAGCATTTAGTAACAAGTGTCTGCCTTTGGCTGGTTTTAGAAAGAGTTGAAAAAATCGTTCAACTCATTGTTGTGATATAATAATAATAATCACTTTTCTGTGGTGAATGATTCTTGTCTTTCTATGATCAGAACAAACTGTTTAGCCTTGGCCACAAGCCTGGGGCTTAGAGACTAAGCATCTTCTGTAGGATTAGGGTGATCCCAGTGACTGTAGCGGCTTCATCATCCATCCATCCATCCATCCATCCATCACTTGCCTTGACATATCCAAACAGACCAAGTTCCTCCTTCACACAATCAACACAATCAAACATACTGATCACCCCCTGCTTCAACACCAACACAGCACACTTGTCCAGCCAAAATTCTATCCCTGTGACCCATGAGAAAATTAGCACAACATTGATCACACTCTCCAGCTCCCATCCAGACCTTCCATAGAGCTGAAATCACATCATCCATAACCAACAAATGGTTGATCAACCTCTGATCCTTCCCAATCTTGTGACCAAGTGTTCTCCCTTATCAATAACATGGCGAGAGGGATCTTCACAGTAAGAAACAATAGTGGAGACAAGAAGTGCCCCTGGAATATTCCATAATTATTTGATCCCCACTTCACCCAACTCTTCTCCATTTGCTCATACTACTACACATCAAACACTTCACGTTGTGAGCCACCTTCACCATTTCCAACCATTCAACATCAACGAGCGTGGCACCATATCATAGACTTTCTGATAATCTTTCCAGCCCATAACCAAACACCTTTTCCTCACCTGACCCTCCCTTAACACCACTTTGTCTATCAAAAAACGGAGCCTTTGTGCCCTATGATCTTCTCCTACATGTACATCCCTTCTGCTCATCCAGAAACAATGTATTACCTTGCAAGTGTGCATACAGCATCTTCACAAAGATCCCAGTGAGTAGTTTCCACATCAATGGTATTAAAACATGTAATTGGTCTGCAGTTGCTAGCCACTGTTTCCTTGGTATAATCCTTCTGTATCAGCACCATCCTCCACTTAATTATTCACTCTGGCACTTCCCCACTGTCCATGGCAAACAAACCCTGCCAACTCTCTGAAATCAAGCCATGTATTGACTTAATACATAAATTAATTATAATTAACATACAGACTTTAATTTGGACTTTGGTTAGATCACCTTCCATTTGAAGAGGTAATAGAATCAGACAACAGTGATCCAAACATTCAACAGTTTAAATTTCCATTTGGGGAGAAAGAGCTTCGGCAACTAATGCTGGTAAGGGATTAAAATGTGAACAAATAATTATTTATTATTCTGCAGTATAGTCAGAGTCTTTTGTCTCTGGGGTCAAAAACAAGAACTGGCTAACTCTACCTTATCACATACTGTATGGGGCAAAGTTACTGAATGTTGAATGGCTGAGACAGAGAGCATTAATTTTTCCTTAATCGCGAGGGCATCATCGCAGTTATGAAGTAACTTGAGTAGTTGCGGGACTTAAACGATGTGGGACTTAAACGATTTCATATTACCGGTAGTTGATTTGATTTCTGTACAGTGTTGCCAATAAATTTACATGTAGTGCCCCAGGACTAAAGTACAATATAATACAGATGACGCTTCCCAACCCCCCACGTGCTCTCCCCAACTACCTCCCAAACCACAATTAAATCACCCACCCACCCCCCCCACAAAAAAAAATGCACCCACCCATCCCTCAACAGCTCCTTCAGAGAACAAGTTATAATAATCTACATGTACCTCCATTGTGAAAACAGGGCACCTATGTCAATACTCTTTTTTGGTTAAACGGAGATCCAATCAAACAATCGGGTAATATGGCCGTGATAACAAATGGATATTTAAAAAAGAAACTATTTTGTTTAGTTCTATCAATGTGTGGTTGAAACTCAGAGGTTAACAAATGCATTAAAGTGGTACTATGATCAAAAAATCATTTCCTTTTTTTGTTCAGATTTTGAAAGTGTGTTAGCTTAACACCTAACTGGCAAAATTTTGAGCTTTGAGTTTTATCCAAAGGCTGTTTATTTTGAGTGTAAGTTTTGGATTTCATGGTCCGCCATTACTCACGTTCAAAACTGGCCGAATGGACGTCAGATGGTTGGATCTAGAGAAAATGACGTCATTTACTCACTAGCTTAAAATTTCAGCGTGTAAACGCAATTTATTATATATGCAAAACACGGGTTGAAAAGTCTGAAAGCCCGAAACTCCCGTGCTGCATATTAATTAGGCCACGTACACATGCATTGCATTCTTAAACTAGTGAGTGTTTGACTTCATTTTCTCCTCGACCCAGCTCTCTCAAGATTTTAAAGTTAGTAATGGCGGACCAATAAATAAGAAAATTCCAGCTAAAATAAACAGGTGTCTTTTTAAAATCAGAACTTAAAACTTGGGTGAGTTAGTGTTTAGTTAACATAGTTTTGAAATCCAAAGGAAAAACAAAATTTTTCTTTGGTCGTAGTACCACTATAAGAAACAATGAAACAATTTTGAAAAGATCGATTTTTTTTTCTTACTTGGGGATGCAATTAAAATGTTCACTGTCGTTTTTATCCAGGAGATTTGATGACGTGTACGGGAGAACAGGAGATTCGTTCCGTATCCGGGAAACTCTAGGATAATCTGTGAGAGTTGGCACATATAACTTCATTAGAGTTTAAACTCATCACCAATAGGTGCGCTTGGGCGCTGGTGCCCACAAAGTTTGTGGAGCCGGGCAATGCTCTAGCATGAGGAGGAGGTTTCCATGGCAACCCTGCGAGTGGCCCCCACCCAACCGAATCTCCTTGGTGCTTGAAAAAGGAGGGGCCAGCGAGCAGGGGTGAAATGGAACCTCCGACTCCAACAACCCCAAGCACCAAGCGCAGCAGTTGCATCAAAAGAAAAAAAGACACACTTACCAAATGAATGCAGCTGAGAGTGAGAGCGACACCAAAAACTGCAGTGCAAGCCCCGAGCAATTTGGTGCTGAACTCAATTGCAATGTCGAAGAAGCTGTGGAAAACTAACGGCAAGGACGCACAATGTCAAGCCAGCTGACCCGAGATGCCCGTGAGAGCTTCCGAGGGTGTGCGGATGTAAAGCTGGTATGCATTGCTAGTCCAACGTCCAAGAGCCTGAATCAGGTGGTCGGGAATACCGTTGCGAGCAGCTACCGTGGCTGCCCCAATGCGGAAGCTGTGGCTGGAAAAATTGCCTCCAATCCCCGCGGTAGAGAAAATTTGCCGCAGCCAATCGGTCAAGATTGAGCGAGACAGAGGTTGACAACTCGCAAGAAGGAACAAGCTTGGGGCCAGGGACATTTCCTCGTACGGAGAGGTAAGCCAGCAAAGCGTGAACTGCGCAGAGGGGTGCCCTTCCCAGACCAATATGGATGTGGCAACCTTCACAGAACGGATCCGTTTTCGACGCTTTTATCCTAACACGGAGGCAGGTTGGCGACGAGAGCGAATCCACTGCGATGTCAGCCACTGAAAGATGAATAGCTGGAGAAAAGCTAGCTAAATTGGGGACTGTAAATTCAGCAGCACGGAGAAAACCAAAATAACCCAGCATGCTGACCAGAAGGCGCAATAATCGAAAGTCTTGAGGTCCAACGCCCAATGAATAACCAAGAGAAGGCTGTCAGTAATCGGAAGGCGCTGAGCAGCTGGAGAACCCTGGGAACGCTTGACCCCTCTCAACACTTGTTGAAGCCGCAGGCAATTAAGCAAAGGGTCAGGAAAACCTTGCTCATTATGCAAGGAGCGAACTGCAGATAAATAAACATTAATTGAAGAATGCTGAATCGAATCTGCAAGAAATGAAACGAACAAACATAAAGTCCACTTGTCTGCAGGGCAAGGCAAGCCATTGGAGTGGAGCTTTCCATCTTGGCGGCAAAATGCGATGAACTTGCGTTGACCTGACGCATAAGCTTTCCGAGTGGAAGGAGCCAGACCCTGAGCCAAGAAATGCAAGCACCGTTGTTCTAGGGAGGAGGTGTTAAGCTGTCTAGCAGGAGCTGAGGAATCGGACAAGGGGACGAATGAGCCTCCGGGGCCAGCTGCCTGAACTCCTGCCAACAGAAACAAGTTCTCAACTCCAGGAACATGAGCAGCAGTGAAAGTAAAACCACAATGCGCCGCTGAGAGCAGAAGATCACAGAGAAGGTGCATTGAAGCTGGAACCTTCAAAGTCCTGGTCGTGAGAATCGCAGCTACAGCCTTGTTATCTGAGCGAAAAAGGACATGCTTCCTGGCCCACAAAGATCCCCAAAGGTGAGAAGCGATCACCACAGGAAAGAGTTCTTGGTATGCGATAGATTGCCTGGCCTGCACCGTTGACCAAGCACCATAAAACCACTGGCCATGAGAATAAGCACCAAAGCCAATCGCACCTGCTGCATCTGAAGTGACCTCCAAATCTGTGGCAGCAGACATGCCAGGGTACAACCAGAACCCAACTCCATGCCAAGAAGCCAGAAACTGCTGCCACCACTGAAGATCAAGACGAAATTCTGGTTAATCCGAACAGGATGGTCCTTGTTACGGAAGCAGCACAGTAAATCAATGAACGGATGGAGAAAGGCTCTCCCTGGTCAAACTACCTTAGCGGCATGGTGCAAAGAAGGCCGAGCCAGGGTGGGAAAGGGGGGAGGGCCCATACCAACGAGAAAACTTTTGGATAACAAACCGCAAACTCAAACAACTTGACAACTTTATTGCAGCAAATGTGTCCCGACCTTGCTACTGTTGACAAAAATGAGGTAACGCAACTTAAGAAGTAATTCTATGACTAAAGGTCAGGAAACATGGAGGAAAAAACTAAGGCAATCAACGCAGAGATAAAGGTAAAAATCAGGAAAACAAAAAGGCGCATCCACTAACGAGGTGAACAAGGGCATGGAGGAAGGAGAAGCAGATCTGCGTTTGCGATCGTGTGAAGATGTTTTGTCAAAACGACGGGAGCACGCACGGTGGGAACCCGCACAGGTGCTGCAGCAATGGGCGAACCGACATGAAGCAAATTGTGCCGAACAGCGGCCCCTGTTCCACGACTGGCAAATGACCTGGGAGGAGTCAGCTCCAGATGGTTTAGGTAGCTCAAGGAACCCCCAGACCCAGAATGCACAGAGGCCCCAGCATCGTGAAAATTGTAAAGTTGAACGTTCATGGTCGACCAGTCCACTAGCTTTGTCGCGTGCTGGCGGAAGGCCTGATCGTATGCCAGCCAAACACGATCACTGAACTGGCGGTATGTGCGCAGGATGAGAAGCTTGTAAGAAGTTAAATCTTTCCAACGGTGAGGTAAATACGACGTCAGAAACAGCGTGAAAATTGTAAAGGCTTCGGACCAGGTCACGATGCCCTTGATGCGTCGGCGTTGCTTTTCAGCACTTGGCAAAAACACTAACCGCCCCTCCAGGAATGCTTGTGACTCCGGCTCAGTCTGAACAATGTTGACTAAAAGCAAATCCCCCAAATCCACATACATTCCGGCAACAATTTGGCTAACCATTTTCGCCGGAATTGGTGAAAAACCGGGACCA
>NC_090869.1:33420859-33438359 GCF_036669935.1 Montipora foliosa
CTCCCATCACCTTTTTCAAACTTAAGTATTCAAGTATCTCGGTGTTCTGCTTGATAACCATCTTACATTTAATGAGCATATTAATTAATTATGTAACTACCAAGGTATCCAGGAAGCTAGGAATTCGGACCCCTTTTAACAACCGCATCTGCAAATCGTCTTTATAAATTGATGATCGTACCGTTACTGGGGTACTGTGACATCACCTGGCATGGTTGTAGCAACGAGAACCAGAAGAAAATTGAACGTTTGCAAAAAAAGAGGTGGCCGAATTGTCCTTAAAGACTCAAAGGATTTGACCAGTGATGCCATCATTGAGAAAGAAGCCTAAGGATGGAAGCCGCTCTCCGAAAGAAGAGTCAAGCACACTAAGGAACTGATTAATAACTGTCTTAAGGGCCTTGCTCCTGACTTTAATACCAAGCATTGCGACATTCATTCTTATAACACTAGATCCAGACGAAACCTTTTTGTTGATAAAATCAAGAAATTTCAAAACGTGGGTTTTACTAAAAAGGTGCAATGATTTTAAATCGAAAATGTTAGTGCATATTTCTTATTTCTATTTTCTATTACAGATGTTTGTATTATTTATAGTTATTATCAGTTTCACAGGACCCATATTGGTACCAGTTGTGTAACTGAAATGGTTACCCGGTATAAATATTATTATTATTATTATTATTATTATTATTATTATTATTATTATTAATGGTGCAACTCTAGGAAACTGACAGGGCAATGCTTTTGACGTTTATTGCAGCGTTGTGTCAGTGTATACTCTGTTGAACAGGCGACATTGGGTGTTGGCAAAATTTATTTAACCAAAGAAGAACGAGAAAAAGCAAATGAAATCTGGAAACTGATCAAACAGGAAGATGACGAGAAATACAAAACGTTCAGTCACAATGAAATCGAGGAGATGGTTCTTGCTGACAAACTTGATCCTCTTCTGGTGGAACTTTGGGAAAAGAAAGAATCTTTAAAAGTAGAGGATATTAAAGAGAAATGCAAAGTGTCTGATGACAAAGAAAAAGTAAATGGTTCATCGTAAATTTATTAAAATCTGTTAATAAAAACAACCCTGCTTATGTTACGATTATCAAAGGAAAGAAAAATTCGTTTTGCATAGAACACCTTGTATAGAGTATGGTGTATTTCCTTTGATTATAAAAATTATAAAAGTTTGTGAACATTCAAAAAAGAAGAAAAAACTCAGAGTCTGGCAACTCAATTAATGTACATGTCACCAAAATTAATGGACTGAGGTGGATTCGGCCAAGTGATGTGTGGGATTGCAGAAAATTAATAGTCCATTTCCGAGTTGCTGCATGTCTCAGTTTCGAAACGAGTCCTGGTGAACAACCATTCAAATGTAAATGAGTTGCATATTCTTATGCAAATCAAACTCATTTCCCTTACAATTACAAGGAAAGGTTACGTTTATACAAACGTTGGCCGTGTAGCACTTATATTTTAAACAGAGTTAACTGAATAGAGTGTAATGTGAAGTGCTAGATTTCAATCCCATATGAACCATGTGAGCGTTAGCCCTACTGATGGAAATGGGCCCACACAAGGACAGAAAAAAACTCCGACCAGCTCTCCCTTACAATAGTTGAGCACCAAGACTCACTTCGAACTCACTTCAAACAGTTTCAAATGGACCCATCCCAATCAACCCATCAATATGAAATTTAACAATGACTAGGCTTTCATTTACATTAGATGGGCTATTATTTTTGTCTTTTCAACACTACATTTACATGTGTTTAGTTCTCTTTTGATTAGTAAAGACTTACTAGTTTACTGTATTTTGAGCTTTTAGCTGAAGTTAAATAAACTTAATCACAAAAAACTATCTTGTTTGTGAAGGTTAAAGATATGTGTTTGCATGATATAGTAAAGGGGCTGTTATACAGGAAGAGAGGAAGATCTTAGTGAAGGGTCGTCCTGCAGTATTACATGTATGTTAATATGTAAATTCATTTGACACAAAGGATTTTATTAACCCCTAATGGTCTTCTGAGATGCAAAACTGGCTGGTAGCACGTCAACTACTACATTGTATATTAGCACACTTTTTGTTGCTACTTGAAAAAACAAAAATCAGATCTAGAGAACGTTTTGCCAATTGGGTAACGATTCGCAATATTACACAAAAAGTCAAATCTGAATAAATTAGATGATATGCCACGATAAAGACATTTTCCTAATTCTACGAAAGCCAGCTCTTCAGTCGTCTTCTTTGAACGCGGTTCAGGCTGAGGAATAGATCAATGTATGTATGTATGTCGGCACTGGGTAATGACGTCATAAAAGTTCCAAGGTTAACTTTTAAATGGTTCTTGATTATTTGTGATCTGTCTGACAAGCTGTTCACTCAACTGCCAAAGTTGAGCGGCTGTGTCTGTATTCCTGGCTTCCTCTGATGGGTCACAGACACTGCAGTTGTTAAAGTAATGTCCTCCAACTCTATTAAGTTCTTTTGAAGTAGCGCAATACACTACAGTGGCTGCTCCTTGTGCCTGGAAATTGAAAATTGATGTTGTAAATAGTATCCACCATAAAGAGATCATGTTGAGAATTATTTTTTTGTAGTTTAAAGTGCTACTATGATCAAAAAATCATTTCTTTTTTCAGATTTTGAAAGTGTGTTCACTTAACACCTGACTGGCAAAATTTTGAGCTTTGATTTTTATGCAAAGGCTGTTTATTAATTTTTGAGTGTAAGTTTTATATTTCACAGCCCGCCATTACTCACGTTCAAAACTGACCGATTGGACCTCAGACGGTTGGATCTAGGGAAAAGCAACATCATTTACTCACTAGCTTAAAATTTCAGATGTAAATGCAACTTATTATATATGCAAAACACGAGTTCAAGATCTGAAAGCCTGAATCTCCCGAACTGCATATTTTCAGCCCTGTACACGCATTGCATTCTTAAACTATTGAGTCTTTGAAATCATTTTCTCCTTGACCCAGCTCTCTCAAGATTCTTGAGTTAGTAATGGCGGACCAATAAATTACAAAATTCCAGTTAAAATAAACAGGTGTCTTTTTCAAATCAGAACTTAAAACTTGGGGTCACTTAATTTTGTTAACATACCGGCAGTTTTGAAATCCAAAGAAAAAAAATTTTTTTTTCAGTCGTAGTAACACAGAGGTGGAGCCAAAGTATTCAATACCAAGCATGGCTTATGGGTACATCTTATCACTTAACAATATTGCCCTGGAATTGCATGTACCGGTATATACATGTAATTATGGTATGAATGTTTCGTGTTGGGGAGGGATGGGGGGGGGGGGGAGTGGGGGAGCAGGTCAATGATTGTAACCTTTCAACCACCCACTTATACTGTTACTTTGTTCAACATGGGATTTTGCGTGGGGAACCCTTTGGAGGCAAAGAGGTTAGTAAGAATAATAATACTGATAGTTTGTCAAAAGATGCTGGCTGTTGGCAGGATATAAAAAAAAACATGCTTTGTTACTTTGGCTGGCTGCCTAATTACCGGTAACTGCACTGTTCTCAGATGACACTGACAAGAATAATGTAAACTGCTAATATTTATTATCATTGCACATGTTCGTTCATCCATTACTTTGTATTAGCAGGCATTGAAATGAAGATAAACAAACAAAAGGTTTAGGTAAATAGAAAATTGTACAGCGAATGATTAATAAAACTATTCCTTTTTTTTTTCTTTGTGTTGAGTTGTCAATGATTAGAATGTTTACACGTTCAGTACATTGTTTGTGTACAGTAAAATTGAGAGAAGGTTGAGGTAATGTAAATTATTAATTTTTGTTGCTACATGTATAAGCTATTATGAGAATAACACACAGTGATTTTCAGATTTTCGAAAGGGAACAGGCACAGCTGTAAAATATTAGGGCAATTAAGGCGTGAGAAACAATGTTGTGGGGCCACGGTTTTAGCTAAAACCGTCCCCTTTCAAAAATCTGGTCAAACCTTAATTAATGTTGGTGGCCGTCATTTTTGTAGCCATCAGTTATGGTGTTTATAATGTATTATTGTAAAACTCCCTGAAGAAGTCTACGTTAGCTAGACGAAACGTGTCAGAGAATAAACAAGTTTTACAGATACAGTTCACAGAGTGCTGCTCACTAGTTTTAATAGTTTTTTACATTTTTTTAAAATTTTAAAAATGTCAAACTATATTGTTACAGTATTAAAACATTAATTAATACTAACACTTTGGTAATTTTTTTTAACAAAGCAATAATCCTCAGCTGCAGTTCATTGTCTTCTAATAATTCATGCAAATAAAAATAATCTTGACTTACTGGTGTTTTTGCAAAGGGTTTTGCCATTACAAACAAAAGCCAATAGAGCCAAGATGTCTTTGACAAAGATGTGTAGATCAGGTTTCCTGGGTGGACAGCATTGCATGTTACTCCCTTTGGTTTTAAACGACGATTGAGCTCCATAGAGAACAGCAGATTGCAAAGTTTGGATTGGTTATAAGCAACAACAGACCAGTATTTATCTTTCGAAAGTGGAACATCTGATAGAGACAACTTTTTGGAATAGCTCAAAGCAGGAAATCTAACAAAAAAGAACAACACAGTCAAACACTTGAATTACGATCATGAATACCGAAAAATTTGAAGTGAAAACAAGGATGACTTGTGAAAATAATGTACTTGCACTGAAAGAACTTGAGAATTGTTGATTAGAAATTATGGCAATTAAGTCTTAACAAAACAAATTCTGAATGGCTATGTCAAATTGAAGATATAGTAGGTAACTGTCTGCCAAATGTATTACAAGGCTCTTATGACACAAAGTACTCCTTAATTTTGGCGCAAAATTTCAGTGTTAATTTATAATACATTATTTCACATGTGAAATTACAATGCTGCCAAGGCAATTTTTCCTACAGTGCCAAAATGGCGTCCAAGTTTGAAAAAACCTGCATCAGGACTATGAAGTTCAACATAATTTGTCACCCATGGTATTAATAGCTAATCAAATGGTATGCTCGTCAAATTGGGGAATAATTTTACTTGCATTTTGTCCAAAATCAAATAATTTTCCTTGGTCAAACACTCTGGAAATAATTTGATTTTGGACAAAACATGCATGAAATTATCCTAATTTCACTTGCCACCATGTGATCACCGATACTAATTTCCACCACATTTCAAGGAGTAAACAGGGCAAAACTTTTGCAGTAGAGCAATAATAATAGTAATAATAATAATAATAATAATAATAATAATTAATTTAAGCTTATTTCAGTCATAATTATCGGCAAATCCATGGGGAAGTTTGCTGTCATCAACAGAAACACAGCATGAACACTCAAAAACATGTCACATACACTGGTTGATTATCCTGAAGCCCTTCCTTCAATGCTTTGCTACACTTACCTGTGAGATTCAGAAGACAGAACAACCACTCTTGCTGGAGCAGAGGAGCAAAGAACATCCTGTAATAACTTAACCAAATAAAAATGACCAAGATGATTGACGCCAAAGGTACTTTCAACTCCATCACTTGTCTTTTTCCAAGCCATGCCAAATACTGCTGCATTGCAAATCAAGACATGAAGGGGGCTTTGTGAGAGAAAGCACAAAAAGACAGGATTAGCATTATTTACTCACTTTATCAGGTTTTAATAAGTACCAACAGCCAACAAAAAGCTTTGGCTGCTTCACTCAGAGACGTCGGTTACTTTTTTCCATAAAATGAAGAACCCAAGGTTAAAAATCATTTTGACAATGACAACAGCTGGCAGCCTCAGATTTTATCGAAACCCCTCGCTTCTATAGGGTTTGGACTCTGGGACATCACTCAGGGGATATCGTTGATCGTCATACGATGGCATTACCCAGCTAGGGCAAAATCCTGATGGGGTATTCTCAGGGGTTTGGATACTTTTGCCAAAACACAACTACATACACTGAGGAAGGGGAATTCATAAAAAGACAACCTTAGGCTGTTCCCAATCACTTTTGGGTCCTAGGGTTAAAGCCTCCAGAAAGTCAATTCACATTAATTTGACTTGTCAGAGTTTTAGCATGTGAAACATGTAATTAAAAAGACAAGATGATGATAATAATAATAATAATAATAATAATAATAATAATAATAATAATAATATTAATAATAATAATAATAATTGGCAGTGCTAATCACCCCTTACTTGCAGTATTGAGGACTGAATTGCGAAAGGGCACAGCTCACGATATTGGGCTGAAAGCATACAAAGGTGCCTCTGGCTGCCGCTATTAATACAGTCCATGTTTGATGTCAGAGCACAGCACCACAGCTAGATGTGGTTATTTGTGAGTAGAGTTTGATGACGGAGGAAAACCGGAGTACCCGGACAGTAAAAATTGTCAAAAAATGTACCTACAGAACATGGTTAAAATTTTAAAATGTGCTCTATTGGCAAAGAGATTTTTCAAGGGAAATGTAAGCACTGACTGTGTGTAAATATTATTAACTTTCACCAGACTTGTTGTCATAGTTAACATGGATAGACTCACAGTTTTCTCTGTCTAAATTCTTCTGCAAAACCTCTAATGCTTGCAAAGGAGGCCAAGTCCAACAAAATTGTTTCAACATAAGGTTCAGGAGTCTACTAAGAATGAAGAATAAAAAAAATTAATTTACTATGAAAATCTCCGATCTGTGGAATGGGCCCGAATTATGAAGTGACAGCCCTGCCCACTTCATTCAAACATTTTGATGAAATTCCATTCCCACCATGTGAGCAGTAGCCAGCTTTCGCTGTCAAGTTGTACCGGAACAACCACAACAATGGAGAGATATGTTTTCAAAATCACAAGTGCCAGGGGAAAATGAATAAAATTGTTCTTGTCCAGCAAAGATGTGGCAAGTGCAACCATGGACTCGCTGTTACTTGAGAGTGCAAGAAAGGTTTCCTGGCTTGAAACATTGAGTCAAACACAACACTTTCCAAGAATTTGAACTATTTACAAGCAAAAGTGGGAGGGGCAGTGACTCAGTAATTCTGATTCATTCCACAGACCGGTGGTTTTCGGAGTAAACCCAGTGCAAACTTTTAGAGTTCTTCTCGGGTCATAACTAATATAAAAAATAAAAATAACACTGTAGCCCATTTGTATGTGCTAAGATCTGAGGGGGGCAAGCACTGATGCCTGTGGAAGATTGTGTTGACCATTGCCTTGATCTCACTGAGAGGTCATCTTATAGGAAGTGATGAAAACCTAATCCAAGCAGCCAAGGGCTTTAAAGACCGAAGGAGAGCTGAAAGACTGAATGGCATGAGAATTGGAAGGTGTTGTATGGCCAATTCCTTGGACAAACAGAGAATGAAAGCAACGGCATGGACACAGCTGAAAAGGGGTGAACTTATGAGGGAAACAGAATCCCTGATCATTGCAGCTTGAGACCAAGACCCAAGATAATCCCAAGTGTAGAACACATCACCGGGGAAATGAAACCGATACCCACATTGTGAGTGGATGCGCCAAAGTAGCCGAGGCTGAGTCCAAGAAGAGGCATGACAATGTGGCAAGAGCAGTGCATTGGGACTTGACAGGAAAATGTGGCTTTCAGCGAGGTGACAAGGGGTTCAAACATGTACCTGAGAGTGTCCTGGAAAATGAAAACTACAAGTTAATATTGGACTCTAACATCCAGACTGACCATCATGTCAAAACGAGGCGACCACATTTGGTGGTTGTCAATATAAGAGAGAAGACATGCCAAATCATTGATGAAAGAAGAAGAAAAGATGGAAAAATATCAAGACCTGGCAAGAGAGGTGGGGAAAATGTGGAAGGTTACAGTAAAGATATTGTTAGTGGTTATGGGGGCATAGGGGACCGTCCCAAGGAGACTGGAGAGCTTCCTCAGTTGCATAGCATTCAGTACACCTGTGGAGCTAGTACAAAAGACCACACTTCTGGGTACTGCAAGAATTCTAAGAAAGGTGCTGGAACGATGAGGGTTGTTAAAAAAGGGAAAAAGAAAGTTGTGAAACTGTGGGTGACCTTAGGCAACTGGTTGATGCTTGGCACCCATTGAGAGAACCTTTTTCTTGTCTATGAGAACAGTGATCGGTGTGGCAATGAATGAAAATAACAATGAAAAATTAATGGTTAAATCAAAAGAATCCACAAGTGGCTGTTCACCTAATATGATAAGCTATCTAAAATACCAAATAAAACCTTTAAAAAGAAGACATTATGGAATAATTAAGCAGTATTTTCATAAATAATGCAACTTTAACCTATGAGCAAAATAAAATATAAGTAGCAATGATAAAAATTAATATAATAATAAATCATTCTGATGCAATCACTGAAAAGTTCAAGAACAATGATGCAGAAATTGCCAAGTCATTGCCTGCTATATTGATATTGTATTTGGCAAACACTACATTTACACATTTTTCTCACTGTCTTCCCTTGCCCTATCCCCTCTTCCCGCACCTCGAATCCAACATGGCATCAGGTTGATTGATGACCAACTAACAACCGTACTTGCATTTATAACAATATTAGAGGCTTGCACATATTTCAGGCTGGACAAGTCAAAATGGTTTCATTTATTGCATAGCCCTATGTTTACTAAGGCCTCCCGGCCATTTTAGAAAATGATTTGTGAGTAATTATACCTAATAATTTTATGCAGTATTATGCTAATATCAGCTTTCATGGTTTTTTGCCTTTAATGTTCTAAAGAAGAAAGAATAACAATGACAGTGTACCTGTCCTGCTCTGATCATAGTGGCTGCTTTATTTGCTTTCTTCATATCTCTGCAAGCCAAGATCACGTGTGCCCCATGCAAAGCTAAAGCTTTGGCTGTCTCAAAGCCTAGGAAAAATAAATTATGGTAACAGGTGATACTTAAAAACACACGATTTCAAATCATGGCAAATAAAAAATGAAAATAAAAAAAATAAAAAAAATTATGACAAGCTAATAGAGAACCTTTTTCTTGTCTATGACAACAGTGATCGGTGTGGCAATGAATGAAAATAATAATAATAAATTAATGGTTAAATCAAAAGAATCCACAAGTGGCTGTTCACCTAATGATAAGCTATCTAAAATATCAAAAAATCTAAAACCTTTAAAAAGAAGACATTATGGAATAAGTAAGCAGTATTTTCATAAATTATGCAACTTTTACCTATGAACAAAATAAAATATAAGTAGCAATGACTTGTAAATTATAAAAATTAATATAATAAACCATTCTGATGCAATCCTTGAAAAGTTCAAGAACAATGATGCAGAAATTGCCAAACAAGAACCTTCCTTTAATTAAAAATTAGATAATTAGGTTTGCTCACTTTCTGACTTGATCATAAATTAGTTCTTAATATTTTTACTTATTCATCTTCAAGCGATGATTTTCCTGGTCATGCAAATTTTTTAAAATTAATTAACTGAATTGTAAACAAATAATTGTTTTCAGCACTATCCATTTTGTACTAATTTCCTTCTTTCTACCAATTATATTGGTTATACACGTATTAGTTTTGGAGGAGGTGGTAAGGTGTACATGTACAAGGTTTATGCTTCTGTATGTTATCATCCGGTTGTGTAATGCATGAGTTGATGTCACTGGGTGGGGACCTTTGAACCTTCAATGTGGGTGAAATTAAAGGGCAGAGAATGGGTCACCTACATGTATATAGCACAACATTTAACATTTAACACCATTGCATCTGTACTTGTAATGACTAATTTGTACGATCTACTATCTATTGCAGCTTTTGTTGGGTCTTTGACTTGGAGACCTGTTGCTTAATGTACGTGAAACATTGTATATAATACTGACTGGCAAAGATTTCTAAATTTAAAGTCAAGCTTTTTAGTATGTAAACAAAATAATATTACTATTATAGCAAACCTATCCCACTATTTGATCCAGTTACCACAGCAACCCTCCCAGAAAGGTCTTCTCCACTTAACACATGTGTGGCAGTTGAATAACTGTCCAGCCTCTTGAAGTTGTCTCTGTCCCTGGTGAAACTTTGAGCTAGTCTTGGGTCAGCGTAAGTTGTACGTCTGTTAACAGCACTGTCAACAAATACAGCACAAAACCAATATTAACCCATCGACTGGTGGGGGTTTGATGTGGCTAAATGTAATTTAGGCTAAGTTAAAATCAAGCCAATGCTGGTCAGCGGTGGTCAGGAAATCATGCGCATTGAGGTGACATACGGGGTTTCTCGATTCGCACGTGCTGGTCGTTTCTGTTGTGTGAGGTGCTGTTTGTTTCAAGCAGCAAGCGTTCAGTTGTTCCGCTTTTTTCCCCTTCCCTTTCCTCCCTCATTGGTGGATTCGGTAAGTATAGGGTTGGTAAGTACATGTATCTCCACTGACTTGGTCAGTGTGACGGTGCCTGGTGGGTGGTGGCCGCTCGCAGAGTTGCCATGGAGGCCTGTGTGCTCTGCTCATGCCCTGTGGCTCAAGCCTCGTTGCTCGCTCCGGAATCGCCGCCCACTTTGGCAGGCACCATCTCCAAGCTCGTCCATTGGCGATGAGTTTAACGACAAGTAAAATCGTCTGGCGTTAGATAGAGTAAAATACTATTAAAATCTGGTCTATTTTGGCCGGTTCAGGCGCCACAGGGTAAAACGCCCACCTTGCAAGTGGAGTTTGGGTGCCCAGGGGCAGGGGGCTGCAACTGCAATCATACCCCAAGGCAGAAGAACACCTACTGGGCTACCAACCCACAACCCAGCCACAAGCCCCCTGTGCCAAGCCCCCCGCAATAGCACCTGTCAAACTGAGGCCAGAGACTGAGGCCAGTAAAATGAAATCCCAGGGGCAGACCCTAAACCAGGACAGGGAGGATGGGAGGGGAAAGAAGAAAAACTCTACGCTACTTGAAAAGAACACCCGACAACCAACGCTTCGAGTAACAATGTACACAATGTAGGCACATGTAATGGCACAGGTTTGTGCAAAAGTGACATAGTGGACAAGAACCTACCCCTAAACTCAAGGAACAATGCTAGAATGCTACATCGCTAGACCACTACAATGCTACACAAAAATAACAAGCCACCAAAGAACGTCAAGAAAACGCTAGAGATTATTGCTCCTTGTCGTTAAGTATGTTAAATAAGACTTAACTGTATTTAACCCTGTCAGTGCTGAGAGAGAGACATATGGATTGTACTGTCTAAAACCACACAATAATTTTACTTGTCAATGGGGACAGTTCAGGGATGAATGGGTTTAACATTTCGTCAATAAGTGAACATTCAGATATTTATAATCATAAAAATAAATTGAAAAAAGACCAAAATAACACACCCTCGAGGGTAATAACCGTAAAAATTATTAAAATACAACTTACTCAAAAAAGAAAAGATTCCCTTTGCTGTCATGTTGCTTTTGCCAGCCATGAGGAAGATCTGAATATAAAAAGGTTTAGAACTGTGATCATGTAACAATTTTGTCACTCGATGACTGAATACATTAAAAAAAAAGCTCTCCTCCTAATACTAACTTTAATAAAAGTGAAAAAAACCTCTCTTGTCAGTGATTTCTTCCTTTCACATGAGCCCCAAGGTTTCTTTTACGTTTTCTTCCACCTTACTACTTGTTTCTTTCTTTAAGTATTGTGTAATAATATTATAAGTTTGTAAAAATTATTATCTTAAATTTGGCAAGTTAGTACTGGACTATACTAAAAGTAGTTTGGATTGAAGTTTGTTTGGATGTTGAGGCTTGATTTTCAATTGATAAAATTAATAATATCTCAGTCTATGAATAGCACACCAGAAATCAGAACTATAGTGCATTTTATAATATTTGAATAATTAGTGGACAGTCCAGTAATAATTATACTGATAAACTGTAAATAATAAATTGCATTCAATTCAAAGAGGCTAAAATTAATTAATATGGTGTTTTCCCTTCTCAGTTTGTTAAAGGAATTATCACTCTTAGACTAACTGATCTTCGTGACTCTAAATTCAATTTCCATTCATATAAACAATTCAAGACACCTCAAGAGAGCAACTTGTACAACCAAATTTATTGACAGTAAAGATCATTCAAAAAATGGTTGTAAATCAAATATTTGAAGAACCTACTGCAAAACAACATCTTCTTAACAATGGGATTACCAATGACCAAATGTCCAACTACTTAACTGTGAAAATCTGAAAACTGTGAAGTAGAAATGTTTTAAGAAACATTGTGTTTCAAGTAGAAAGCCAAATTACAGCAGGGGGTCTTTGTTTTCCACATAACGGCCTGGGTAGTGTTTTCTGTGGCCGACGAGTCATTTCAGGCGAATTACTGCAGCAGGGTGCCTGGGTCTTTGTTTTCCCACACCCATGCAGTAATTCACCTGAAATGACTCGTCAGCCACAGAAAACACTAGGGATGTTGTGTTTGGATTATCTCTGTTCGTCATTTTTATAATTATTGTTGTGGGGGGTCTTAGTTTTCCACATACCGACCTGGGTGTGGAAAACGAATACCCAAGCATAATTCACAAGAGGGATCTTCCTTATCCGGGTCTTCTGTCTTTGTTTTCCAGGTCTCCGTTTTCTGCACACCCAAGAACGGGCGGTGTGATTAGTCACAACTTTCCTGAAACATTTTGAAGTGCTCACGTGTTTCTGATAAAAGCTATCAAATCAACAAATTCTCCCCATAAAAAAGTAAATATATTTCAAAGTGTCAACCATATGACAACTGAAAAAAATTCAGTGTTATGTCATTCCATGCAAAAAAATTTTCATGTAGTTAACCCATTGATTCCTGGGGGTTCCCCATTGACGAGTAAATTTGTCTGGCATCAGACAGTAAGATACTATTAAAGTATGGCCGGTTTGGGCCGGTTTGGGTATCAAAGGGTTAATGGGACATAGTTTTTCAGTGACTGATTAATGTAGTGCCTGGTAATAATTATGCTAGGCACAGCCACTCTCTGCCCGGGACATGTATATGAGGTGTGATAATTGGCCTGAAATGCCTTGTCGGTCACAGCAAGCAGGGATGTTGTGTTTGGCTAGCCTCCGTTCCTGATTGTACTTTTTTGTGGGGGTCTTCGTTTTTTTTGGACTTGTTTTCTGCATACGGGCCTGCCGATGTGTGGAAAACGAAGATTCTGGGGTAATTGGCCTGAAATGACTCATTGACCTCAGCAAACAACGGGGATGTTGTGTTGAGCTAGCCTTCGTTCATGATTGTATTTTTTGTGGGGGTCTTCGGTTTTGGTCTTCGTTTTCCATATACCCGCCTGAATGTGTGGAAAACGAAGACCCTGTCGTAATTCACAAGAGATACGTTATCAATTGTTTCCAATAACATAAATGATGTGCTAATGTTATTTGCTGTTTGGTATGCTTGGGGGTCTTCATTTTCTGGGTCTTTGGTCTTCAGTCTTTGTTTTCCAGGTCTTCATTAAAATGCGCGGCATGAGCAACGACTCATTTAAGGTAGAACTGCTTGCTGTCAGATAGAATCATTGTGCATGATGACCTTGATAAACTAAAGTACTGTAGTGATCACCTCTTAATAATCGCAAAATATGACATATTGCTACTGTAACAGTATTAATGAAGATTCTTTCCCTGGCTGGTTATGACCGGTTTAGGAGTCAATGGGTTAAGTTCTTACTTCTTAATAGTAAAAAACAAGGCTGAAATGACAATGTGGGAGTAGTAGTAACTTTTTGATACTGGTTCCAGTTCTGTGAGTTGTGAATGTTACCAAGATTATACTGTAATGTCGTAATGTACATAATAGATGAGTTCACACTCTTGATTGCATCATGGGTAATCAGGGCAACATGGCCGGAAATTCAAAGGTTTGTATGGAAATTCAAAGCAAAATATACTTTACATGACCCTCCTTTATAGACTTTCGCCTTCATAACCCAAACAAATAAGTCCATGTTCACAACTGAGATGATGTAGACTTGGTATCCGTTCTTTGGAATTCCTAAATATTGCCTTTTTTGTCTCCATACATGTACATTCTCTGTAATTTGGTGCCTTGGAATTACAGGAAATGTATGGCAGAAACTCTTTTCAATAAAATAATTTCTATAATAGCCATTCTCTCCAAATTTATTCTCCTGCACCTTTGAGTGCATATCTTATGTTTTGGAAAATAAAAAACCGAAAATTGTATATCATGAATCCTTTTTGTCATTTTGAACTTCCTTACAAAATTTCTCTCCATCTTTCCTTGATTACCCATGATGCACTCAAGAGCGTGAACTGGTCTATTATGAATGTCGATTTAAAAAATAAAAGTTATGTACCTCCTGAGACTTTGTATCTTTTTCCTGATTTTGGATGTTCCCATTGAGTAATTTGCATCGCATGACTGTAAAATCAATCAAAGTTCAAGTACTATCACCACAAGTAAGAATCCCAAGAGTTATACCTGAACACTAATAAACATTCTCTTGCATGCACCCACTTTTGAATCAGATTCCAAGAAAAGCCATTCTTGGCTTCTGATTTGTAGAGGCATGAAAGCAAGAAATTTAAAATTGTCACAGTTTTGAAGTTATCCTCAGTGTAAGAACTTGTTAAAAGTTTTTTTTGTTTTATTAGCTGGTTTTAGCATTAGGTTATTGTTTCAAGCTTTTCTCTCTTTTGTGTTTCAAAGTTTTTAACGAAAATGAGCCCTCTTTTGGGATTTAAAGCAAGTAGCAAGGATCGTGAAGAATGAGTGCACGTACATGTACCCTGACTGGCCACAGAGGTTCATTGACATAGAACACAAAGTCTACACAAAAGTGATCTTTCAGTTTAGCTTAACAAATTGAAGACAAGCTTAAAATCCATAAACTCAATCGAAGTCTACTCCTAACCTCTGGCCAGAATTCGCCATTATGGGGGGACCAGGGGGACGGTGGTGTGGTTTCAATTGACAATTAAATCTGGAGAATCTGATAAAAATAGGGCGTTTTCAACCAACCTCTAGGGACACCAATAACAATAGAGAAATGCACCACTTCTGGTGGGCGAACAAAAGAAGCCAATAAGAGATCTTTTGTTTGCTGACGATGACGTCACGTGAAAACCTCCTATAGCGAGAGCGGGAGATCAAATCGGGAGGGTTGGAATGTCTGCTAATCTCTGAGCACTCCATAAAATGATCTTCAAAAAAATCACAGGCTTAAGACAGAACGCTTTAAAGCTTCATTTGTAAATAGACTATTGGTACATAATTCATAGGTTATTGTACGTTCGACGTTTTTAATAGTATGTTCTTTTTAAAAAATTTAGCCCGGGTATTTTGTCTTTTTGACATTATTTAAAACATCAAAGACTCACTGTACATAATATATTCTTCCATCATCCATTGTTCTCACTTCCCATCCTTCTGGTAAGTCTTCTTCCGAATTTAGTTCTCGAGGATCTTCATACCTTATCTTATTTTCATTTGCCGCCATATTGAACTTTCCATAACCCAGAAGGACTGGGCTGAGTAGTCGAGTTGAAAGAGTTGTATCCACAGGCAGCCCAGACTCGGAGGGTACAAAGTGCCAAGGATTTTTGTATGGGTGTCTCACATTTCAGACTATTGTAGCTTACAAAGAATTTCGACACGGCTGGTCAACGGTTCACTTGAGCCTCGATACGGTGAGCGCAAATTAGTAAACGGTTGACCAACTGTGTCCAAATTCGTCGTAAGCGAGCCTCGAAGGATTTTGAAATTTTGGATATTCATCGCTGTTTCTCAGCAGAGGATATTCGCTGCACTTTGAAGCTTGGTCACGGAGAAGTAAATTTATCCTTGTGGCCATCGCTGAAGTTTGAGCGTGACTGATGCCGGAGAAGTGTGATTTTATCGGCGAGATGTGAGGCAAGCGAGAAAGACATGACATGAATGCAATCCCCTGCACAAATTCAATGCGGTAGATACAAACGTCATCCCTTAAATAGAGTGTCAAAGGGGATAACCAATAGCTGTAAAAAGGCCAAAAACTTATCTGTTAAGCTTAAAATGCTAGTCGTAAAATGGGGTTAATTGACTGGGAAAAAGTTCTAGTAAGCCTGTTATTTAAACTTCTGTCGGCAAACGCAAGGAAAAATTGATAAAAAGGCTTTTTTAGATGAAAATGAAGCGCTGAAGCACGCTTGATGTTGCCTTCTTACCGAAAAATCCGGCTTTCAAAATACGACCCAAATGTCTAGCATGGAAACGAGGCTACGCTGTTTTCCGCTTGTTTTGAATCAAAACACTTTCCCAAATCAACAATAATTTTTTCATCATGAAAAATGTCAATTCATTTCCACACGAAGAGCCGGACACCCGAATCTTTTTCATTGTGTACACTCAGATGCAAGGCCCTATTTCCCTCAGAGGGAAAAGGAAAAGATGATGATGATGACACTCAGATGCGGAACTCCTTGTCGTCGCATGTCAAGACACTGATGTTCTGTTCCTTTTAGTTTCACACCATCGACAAGATGAGCTGCAAACAGCTGTAGATGAGAAATGGGACATCAAAGAAGCCCAAGCATCTTCCTATTCAGTCGATTCGTGAGCTTGAGAGCTTGAGCACATTTCCAAGCGATGATATGGAAACAAGCCCTTAAAAAAATGGCATAGAAGACATGGCATAGAAGACTTTTGCTACTTGAAAACCTAGGGAATGGAGACTTGGATGATTCCACAGGGGAGTCCGCAGAGAAGTTCATCTGCAGAATATGTTACCGATGTCGAAAGTTTCAATGAAGCGCGCACAACGTTGTTTCTTAGATGCCGGTAACCAGAAGCTCTTCCCCCGATGAGTGAAGTAGGACTATGGCATATTAGACGGGCACACTTCCAAGCGATGATATGGAAACATGCCCTTGTTCCAAACCCCACCCTCCCACTTCCAAAAACTATTGGTTGGACAAAACTGCATTCCAAACTGGTACCCAAGCTGATGTCTCTTGCACCCGTACCCGCGGAAGCTGTGATGAGATTGCTAAGTGCGGATGCAAATCGGGATGTAAGTCAAGTAGACTGCGAGCAGTCCTTTCATATATCAGTCGAGGGGCCCGCTTAGATGAGGCAGTCGCGTTTTCTCACGCAAACAAATAAAACGACCGAGGGAGGCTTGCGAAAAGAAGTGTAAGAAGGAACTGCACCAGTTGCAGTAACCGACGCGTTCAGAATTTCCCGTTGCACCAGTAACGGGAAATTCGGATTGGTCCGTTGACAATGCACCGCTGTCAGATTTTTTTGACGAGATATTACTCTTGTGAGATTGTGCTTCGATTATAAGCACGATATGGCTTTTGCGAAAGATTTCGATCATTTATCCCCTCAAATGGGAAACAGAGGAGAAACTTGCGGTCGAAGCTCTCCTATCGGGCAAGTATGTTATGGCTGTGCTACCAACTGGTTTCGGCAAGACCATTATTTGTGAGAGCTTTGTCTACGGGTGACCGAAATCAAACGCCATCCGATCGTGGTAGTCGTTCCTCGTTGCAGCATCACCGAAGACCACATATCTATGGGCAGTTGCCTTCGAGAAGA
>NC_090869.1:33443359-33473359 GCF_036669935.1 Montipora foliosa
CGGTGTCGTTTCGGTATTCACCTCACCTTTGGTGAAGAATTATTTTTAAGTAACCAATTCTTCATAACACTTACTAGTAATACTACAGTAACCATGCTTCAAGCAATAATTGCTAGGTCATTAAGTTAAAGTATGCCACTTCATTTCAGTAAAATAAATATAATCTTGACCATTTGGAGGTAATAATGTTATTATCTACACCACATTGAACTTTCTAAAAGTCTTACCAACACAACCACTCAGAAAAGTTTCTTAGAGCCAACAAACCTCAAAATAGGTTGTTCTCACTGTACAATTCTACAAGACTTTTATGTGTATAATCTCATGTGTTCTGTATAAATTTGTTTAGGAACAAATCAGGAACAAATCAGGAAGTATTATATCATGTTTAATTGTTTCCTTCATTCTTGTGACATGTTTAGTTGATTGGCGTATTCTCAGAAGAAATTACAAAATACCCTTGACATCATCACAGTGCATTTTGTGGTACCATCTAGGTAATGAGTATGGGTGAATTCCTGAGAAAGAAGACAAAAAATAGTTTAGTCACAGTAATATTTTGTGCAGAATTTTTTTAAAAATTTTGTTTGACACAAGTTTGTGATAAAGTTCAAAAATGCTACAATGCAATACCTGCTGAAGGAAGAATCCTCGTATGATGTATCCACTGCTTCCATTTCAAACTGTTCATCACCAGACTGGTATTGAGCACTGCGGCTTATGATCATATGATATGGGTTAGGAAATAAATCTGTAATCTCCAACAAGAATAGAAAACAGAAATATCAAAGTTGCTGTGCAACATTTCGATGACTTCATGTCATCATAATTAAGCTAATGGAATTACTAAGTTAATGAGATATATAATTTTATTGAATTTTCAACCTCAGTTAATGCATTTCTCATGCTCCGATTGGTATACTCAATCACGGTTATCAGCTCATATACCATACCTTAATTTGACCTTATATGGCAAATGATTGTGCTAAGCGTTGCTCCACTAAAATTTTTTTCTCTGGAGAGCGAAATTTATCTCTGAATAAAGCAAAAAAAGTTTAGAAAGTTTGGATCAATTCCGACATTTAGAAGTACACAAAAAGATGAGAAATGTTTTTGTGATGAGCCTGCATCTGTCTGACAACCAAGTATTACACATCATTGCATCTTCATCAATTTTTTTTCAATTTTTCTCAGATTTTCTCACTTTTTTTGCTCGTATTTTGTACTCCCAAACCTTTAGAGTTTAAGGAATTTAGCAGAACATTTATTCCGTTTGCGTTTGTAGGCTACGCGCCTCGTTGGCTATTTACCATCCCATATCCAATGCGCACTCATGGAATTATTGTTAAACTTAATTTATCGTCATGTAAAGAGCTTGGCACTGGTGGAATCCTAAAAAAATGTTGCACAAAGCTGGATTGTTTGATTTTAACACAAAATCAGATTCTGTCTGCACCAAATTCTTTACATGACTACAGATTTATTTTATTTTGCCTGAACCTACACCATAAAATTTTCACACCTTTTTTATGCATACAGTATGTATTTCAATCAACTTAGTTATTTAAGTAGACTGATAATGATAACACAGAGTCATCAACATGTCAATCAACAACTTTGAAATCACTGATTTTTATTCTTAAAATATTTCAACAAAAAATAATTCTTTGTAATACTTGAACATTTTACCTAGTTCATGCAAAATAATAAAAGCGCTTTTTAACCACTTCTGTCAAATGGATGGTGTTCAAAACTTAAGCAATCTAGTGGTGACCTGTTACAACTTAGTTATACTAGACATACAAAGCCAGGAAGGCAACTGGACGTACATGCACATGTAGAGAGAGACAAACTTCTTCTACAGCTGTACTGTTGTTTTATTGTCAGTTGCCTTGTGCTTGCATATCATTTTGCAACGGTTGCTTGCACTTTAACTTCCTCGGTGCCATTAACTTGTTTTTTTTATTATTTTGCACTTGCAGAGTGTTCTCTACAAGACAGTACAAACAGGTAAATTCCTTCTTTCAAGCTGACTCCCAGTGAGTATGGCTAGAATAATATTGCAACATTACTTTACATGTACATCTCAAAGTACTGTAGGATTTTCTTGCTTTGGCATAAACAATGTCTACAAAGACTGTGATTTCCTTGCACTGCTTATAAGGTGCAGCCCTAGTGAAAGCTGTGTATAGGATTTGTGATCATGGTTGTAAAAAAATGCTTTTTACAAACCCCAACTATACTTACATTTACCTGTTCATTAATTTAAGTTATTTGATCAATATTTAACAATAAGACCCGTAGCCCTTGCGGGCTACAGGTCAATAGCCCATGAGGCGAAGCCGAATGGGCTATTAACCCGTGGCCCTTGAGGGCGAAGGGTCTAATTGTTTTAGTATCACCCAACTAGTCAGACAGAAAAGGCAATAATAAAGTTAGCAAATGCAAGTTGAAGAAATATTTATTTGGGAATAAAATGAAAGAAAGCGTCACCCTTTTCGCTACTCGAGGACTATTACTAATAGTCCTCTAGTAGCGTAGCCAATCAAAATGCATCATTTGCATTAGTCCACTAGTTGGGTGATACTAATAATTAATAGTTATTGATTAATTAACTAGCCATCATTCTCAACAAGCCTGCACCCTTAAAGATCCTTACAGATCTCAGCAAAACCTCATGGATTTTTACAGCAAGAATTCTGAGGACCCAACTTGAGATATACATGACTACCTGATTAGCTTAAAGGGAATTAAGATACATGTATTTTCATAAAGTTCTTACAAGGTAACAAGACAAAGCAAGTGTTATGCAATGTCCAACTTACATAACTCTAATAGGCATCGTGTCTCACCTTGAAGCCCTACAGGTGAAGAATATGATCCTCTTCATCTTCTTGTTATAGAAGAAATAATTAAAAGACCAAAGGCTTCCTTCCTCTCCATAAGGGTCAGAATCAAGGTCAGGGTTGTAACTGGAAACAATGTCATAAGAGAATAATATTATTCCTTGCATCAGACTGTTGGCACTAAGTTGATTTCACACAGCATTGATCAAAATGTATGTCTTATTGATTAGTTCAACCTTCAGATATACATAATTATATAGCATAATACCAGAGATAAAGAACAGGCGATTTGGATGGTTTGACCACATAGTCAGCAGGGTTGTCATTAAGTTTTGAAGCAGGTGTAGCACTCAAGATTTCACCCGTAACATGTAAATAAATGGTCAAAGGCCATGTAAAGGAAGGCCCCAAGGGCCGGAGCCCCTAGGGGGGTCTTGGGGCATGCTCCACCAGAAAAGTCTTCAAATTAGATCCTCGGAAATGCATTTTCCAGCCCTCTGAGGTGCAATCAATCAAAAAGTGATGAAAATAAAACAGGGCAATAAGATAAACTTCACGATGAATAAAGATATTTACTAACCATGTGGAAATGGTCATGTATCACAGAACCTTGAAAAATTATACCATTTATACCAAGTACGATGCATTGATAATGATTTTGTTACTGAAAAAATGGCGTCGGAATCCAACAACGATCGATCGGGGGTGTTCTCCAAAGGTTTCTTACAGAAAATGTTAGGATTTTTATTAAAAGCACGTCTTAGAATCAGGAACACAGACAACACAAGGCAGTAATTATATTTTCTGTAGAAGGTAAATGTTTATAAATAAATTTCAATTTGTTTTGCACCATGAATATTCATTCTGCAGCAACCATCACCCGTAACATTGACTGGGCTCAGCCGTAACAGGTGTTACGGGTTACGGCCCCTAATAACAGCCCTGGTCAGGATGCATCCAAAAGGTTGCTCTCCACTGAAAACCACCTGGCAAACGGAACCAAGGAAGACTAAAAACCATGTGGCATAGGACAAGGCTAAGTAGCTGAAGCTAAGGAGATGCAACACAGTTGGGACAAGTTACAGAAGATACATGTAGCTGAAGACAGAGACAAGTGCTGATCTACAGCTGTAGCCTTACTGTATAATTATCTCACTGGGTAGGGGTAGGGGTAGAAGGAGGAAGAGGAGGAAAAGTAGGAGCAGTAGTAGTAGTAGTAGTAGTACCGGTAGTAGTGGTGCCCCACGAGTGTTGTGGAGGTGCCTACAAAATAACATGGGTAACAGGTGACTTGGTCTTTTAAAGATCACTTCCTGTGAAGAAACAGCGGCATGAAAGCAAGAATAAAGTCAAAGGAGAGCTTAAGTCCAGGTTTTGAAAAGCACTGTTTCTCCACATGCATTGATCTGAAACATACCAATCCACCTGAGAAGCAGGCCACCTGTAGTGGTGCTGCCATCTGCTATAATGCCAGAGCACAGAGTAATGGAAAACTAGTAAAGTGCAAACTAAAACAATGCAATGAAATAAATAAAATCAATTAATGATTTAATATTATTTTTATTTACTTTGGTTAATTCCTGAGACTACCCAGTATGGCCAAATTTAGAGCAGTTAACACTGGAGGTACAACTTATGCAAATAATAAAAACTGTAGTTATTGTGGCTACAGGTGACACACAAATGCATGTACATGTACGATGATGCCCTTAAAAAAAAAATAAAAGGTAAAATATATTTTTGGTCCCTTTCATCAAATGACCTTTTTTTGCCCATACATGTAAGATGAACCCAAAACATTTTTTGACACTTTTTCTTGCTTAATTTACCCTTTCATCCCTAAACTGGCCTAAACTGGCCATACTTACAGTAGTTTTTACTCTGTCTAGCCCCAGATGATTTTACTCTTCAATGGGTTAAAAATGTGAAGCTATTTTGCCAAACTTGATAAATACATGTAAGAAGTAATAGCTGCCTTCTCATATTGCACTTCAGTATAATAACATTAGTACCTACATTGTATTCAAGATGATAACCAGATGAGAGTGGAAACCACCAAACAATTGAAAAACAGGACAATTTTTGATACATGTATTTCATGTATTTCTCTTTTGTGTAAGAGAAAACTGCAAAAATTGATATCTCAATAAAGACAAGTACAGCAAATTGCTTGCTGGTACATTTTTGATGGGGATGAAATAATATTACTGTACAATGTATCTTATACTAACCTTCATGTAGAAAGAAAGCTACACTTACACGTAGGGCCCAATGTTCAAACACAAAGACAGCCCAATAGCCTCAGAGGAAAGATAATCTTACATTTAAATCATGTATATTACGTTTAACCAAGTGATTTCACCCTCTGCTTACTTCTGTGGGCCAAAGTTCATAGTGTGAAGTCTGCAGCAAATTTTGATCATCAATGACAATATCATAATTATTAATAAGAAGAGATGCTACAAGTTTCAGTACTTCCCCAAGAATCACAAGAAAACATACCATCACAACAGCAAAACTGAGTTGATTTCATCACCTCTTATTAAGGCACAAGACCATGGTGATTTTTCAATAAACATTGTTCTCACTTTGGTAACAAAGGCAATTTTCAAAATGATATTGTTAGAGAATCTCAATACTGGGTTCAGGGACTGTGTTTTGTCTGGCCTCTCCCTCAAAACCTGTCCGGCATGGTTAGACCTGCCGGGAGCCTGAGCTCCCGCCGGCATAGCTCTCGAGATCTCTGAGACACACAAGCTCCTACACCACAGCAAGGTAACAGCCCAAGTAGGAGAAACAATCACAATATCCAAGGATCAATGCTGTTGATTCAATATTAACAAAATGACTGGTACTGAGTTGGTGAAAGCACTCCCCTTTCAGCAAGTCCCCAGTTACAATCCTGGATTTGGTATGTTGTTTATTCTCTACTCTGCTCTGGTATGCTTTTAACTGGGTATTCTGGTTTTCCCCTCTCATTGAAAACCAACATCCCAGTTCACCTGATACGATTTGCTGTCTTCCCATAAGAAGACATCTACTGTTGGCTCATAATTTCATAAGCTTGAAACTCTTTGACTACTCTTTCACTTACTGTAAGGCACTGCAGACCCAGCAAATCACTTGTTCTCTGAGACTTATGCATGTCACTCCATTTCATGACTTTCGTTCCAACAGTGAACCTCTTACTGTTAGTACCTACAATCAGTGGCAAAAGTCTTGGGACACTCACCATTTGAAGTTGGTTTTCTTACTGAGTTTGCCTCCTCCCCCCCAGAACAATGTTGCCAGTAGTGAACATACATTTCCTTGTCTATTTCAACATTGATTGGGGGGAGGGGGGACTTGTATTTTGAAGCTTTCAGTGGAATTTTGACAGTTATGCTTAGTTTCTGATGTCTGAGAGGTTTTCAGGCCCATTCTGGCACTAGCATCCCAACTACTTTTGCCACTGATTGTAGGCACCTGGAGACCATATTAATTTTTCATCGAAGTCGTCATCTGGGGAAATTCTCCTGATTAAGTGTACTTGCACGGACAAAATCTTGGTTTGCTGAAGTGTGGACTTTCATATTAACCAGTGGTACAATAAGTGTAACTTCAACATGGCATATAAGCCAGACAATATCTACATGTATTTGCCATGAGGGCGAGAGGGTGCATTAATCTTACATTCGCTTTGCTCTGGGTGCTCTGCCACCCAGTGACATATTTTGTTTTCTGTTGTACTTGGTGACACGACACCTTCCTCACCAGTGTAGGGCTATTGTGGGAGCCAGCAGAGATGACGACAAACAGGTTGTACAGTGTTGAGAACTTATGGTTCCCCTGGGTTTTGAAAGTGTACATTACTCACAACTTATGGTGTCAGTAACACTTACTTGAGTGAGTAATAACATGTACCAGAATAATCAGCCTTCCTTGAGTAATGCAAAACGTTACAATACGCGACAAAAGAGTTGAAACACTTGCAACTTTTTAGGAGTGTTGTAATCTTTCCATTTAACCCTCTTCCACAACAATGTTGTTTTTTTTTTATCACCAAGACTTACTTTTTCCATTACCAACAATGAATGGGAGAGTGCAAGTCGAAAATGTAACAAACATGACAGTATAGTGTCTCAACTACTTTTGTTGCTCATTGTTGCATGTGCTCTGAAAATTTATCATATTATTTCAGTTTTCAAACCTGCTGTAGCTTTCTGTGCATAGACACGAATGGTCCAGTAAATTAGATATAAACCTTGAAACTGTTTTACCTGAAAATATCACACTCCACCAGATTAATCTCTTCATCAACAGCGGCCCACAATCCAGTTTTTATGGCCACAAAGCGCTCTCCAATAATGGCAGACAAATTCCCATTGATGCAATCGATAACCTCTTTCAAGTTTTGCTCACGACAAAACTCGTGAGACTTGGCATTGCTGAAGTCATAATCAGGATTAAATGCTGCATTCAGTGTAGAGATCAAGTAGAACAACATCTTCCCACTTATGGTATCACACAATACACCTTCTTCTTGGCTGCTTGCACTCAGTGTTCGCTGGCGTGCACTGGCTTGGATACCAGGGTAACCTCTAACTGGTGACACGCTACAAGCATTAGTATTTTGAGGTGGTGATAGTGCTTGAAGTTCATTGGGTCCAGTGCCTTCATTTAAGGTTTTGTACAGCTTTTTATCACCACCGGCCATCTTGCAAGAATAACTTTCAATTCTGAAGACCAAATGACACATAACACAAATGGATTCATGAATTGGGCCAACCAACACCCAGGGTCTTTTTAAGCCATTGACTCCCAGGGGTTCCCCATTGACAAACTGGCCGGTTTAGGCCGGTTTGGGTGTCAAAGGGTTTTAAACTAAAGAGATACAGTTGCCTTTGTAATGAAATCTGCAAATTGTTGCGCATTCTAGTCTTTTTGGATAAGGATCATAAACTATGGACCACATCTGGCAGCACAAAGGTATTGTAAGATGTGGCCATGAGTTTACGTCAAAAAGTCACTGGTACAATGGTTGTCTTTCCGTGATCATGACACCCTTTTGATGTAATTCATTTTCCGAGTTCAGTGGCTTTTTGCGTAGGATCTAGCCTTGCAAAGTTCTCTGTCATCTGACGGACCCATAATTTCTTTTTGAGCTTTTAATAAATACCGGTAAACTTAAAAGTTTCACAGGTTTAAGTTTAATCAGTTCAATTTCGTCCAAAAGGGTAAGTTTGGCAAAAACATTAAGAATTAAATTTTTACTTTTTCGTGAAACAGGTGAGCTGATACTGCTGATACGTCATCAGCACTATTTGTATTTTTGGAAATACGGCAGCGTTCATTTAATCATTTAATAGAATGTTCACCTTGAAGCCAAAACTCACCTTCCATCAATTTGACTGTTTCCTGTATTCATCGTAATGGCTGCACTAAGCGTATCCAACCTTGCATTTTCCAAGAGCTTCATATTTCTCGTTTTTTCGGGAAAAAATGGGATCGGGTAGCTTGCTACTGTAAGTTCGACGTGGGATAGAACTGGCCGATCTGTCGTGGTCTGTTGGACAAATCTTATTCTTGATTTGGCTTAACAGTCAAACCGTTGCTTTTCTAATTGCTCACCGAGCGGACTAATGATTGAGCTCTTGACAAACGAATGGTGTGGAGGCTTTCTTCCACTTTGGGCGCCAAACTTTTCCACAGAGAAGCTGAGGAAGGTGTTACGCTCACTCGTATGCATATAGATATCTTCCTCTGTGCTCCAAAAATCCACAACTAAACACACACCGTTGTGTGAGAAAGCCTTGAAAGCAGGTTTGGTGATAGCTGTAGTGATATTTCAAGATTGGGCTACTCTGAAAAACGCGAATTCTCCCGTTGACTCAACGACAATATGGCGACAAAAACAATGGTTGCAATGGCCAACTAATCAATGACGTCATCATGCATAATTTAGAACTCGCAGAAAGCAAAGGGAAACTCCCACCTTAACCTGCGATCAGGCTCTATTTTAGTTTCGCGTGCTACGTAATGTGGAGTTGGCGAAACGAAAAATAGAGCCTGACCAAATTCCTCTTCGAAATTCCTTCCGCCCACCTTTTTTGATTGATTGACATGTCCTTCGTCGGCCAATCAAATTTACTTCCATTACACCAATACCCGCGTGGACGGCAGATTCACGCTATTTCGTTTTGACCAAAGTTAATTACCGTGGGAGGAATATTATGAACGAATTCGAAAGTTACCGTTGGCTTTAATTTGAGAAAAAACACATTTAAAGCATGGGGAATGTTTTCGACGACTATATTGCGGCAAAGGCCGGTGTAATTCTCCCTCCGAACTTCACTGAATATGCAATCTTTTAAGCTTGACATCTTAATTTGTAATTGAGATAACCTAGCATTTTGTCGTTGGACGGTTTGGCAATAGATTTTTAAAGAAAAAAAAGAGAAATACATTATTCCTTTAACGTGTTTCCCATGAAGGTTTCTTTGGTGATTTTTTCGGGTAATATCTTCAGTTGCAGTGTATTTCTAGAATTGCGCGCAGTAAAATCATGATACGTTTGGCTGTTAATTTTTTGATGGAGTACGAACAGTAAGATGGACTCGCAAAGTTTCTTTTATTGTTGTACAATTGATCTCTCTGGAAACACGCCATTTTAGTTTCTGGAGTGTGAGTTTTAAGTTAAATCAACTGGAAATATTATGAAGTGTGCAAAAAAACCGTGTCATCAGTCATGTACAGTAAATAAATAAAGCCGTTTGATACACAGATATTCAAAACATGCATTTGTGTAACTTGCGATTTTATTAGCATCTCCTCCTGTTGATATATATGTCCCTTGTCTCATCCAGAAAACCAATATGCATCGGCTTTCATTGCCATTTGAAAGAACCAGCTATTTAGCGGCTTTCAAAACATCAGGGAACTTTGTGCCAAAGTTCTTTCAACCCCATGGCCACAGAGCTCGACAACGGAATCGCTAATTTCACTCGTTCCAGAGATTCAAACCCGATTCTGGACAAGTTATGAGATATTTCAGATGGCATATCTCCATTTATACAAAAAAAATCAAGTTGCACCGTCCACGGCATTGTAAGAACAAAAGGGAGCAAATTTCTTCGTACACTTACGGCGGATTAGTCTCGAGGACTTCGCGAGAGCTCCGCGCAATCACGATGGCATTTTCACTTCCGGCGTTTCAACAGCCAATCAGATCACGAGTTTGGTCGGCCAAATTTTGGCCGACCAAACGGAATTCTTGAGAGACTTTTGGTCAGGCCCAATTTTAGCGAGCGACGACATAAGAGAACATATGGGCGAAGCTAAAAATGGGCCTGATCGCAGGTTACTCCCACCTCCGACACGCGACAACGACTGCTCCACATTAGGCCACTTCGGAAAATATCATGATATTCTTTGTCCGTCCCGTCAAGTTTTGTATAAGCATTGTTTCCAGTTTCTCTTGGGACTTATGATGGTCCCAAGAGAAAACAAAAACAATGTTTATGCAAAATTTTGGGGGACAAACAAAGACTATATATATGTTAAAATTCAACTTGATAGTGAGGCAGTAAGGACAAAGACAAAGGAAAGTGGATGATGTGTAAATATTTTTCACATTCATTCCAACGTGGTTTTCACTCACTTGATCAACACTCATGTTTTTCAACGAAAACAAAAGAAAACGTTTGCATAACAATAGAGTTAAATTCCCAGAGGATTGGGTCGGGACACAAATATGGCCGCCGTTTCTTTGTTTAGGGGCACAAACATGGCGGCTGTGACGTCATGTGAAAACCGAGAATTTTTTTTGTCCTCACTGCCTCACTATCAAGCTGAATATTTGATATTTCGAAAATGGCCTAATGTCGGACAGCAATGGCTGGTTCGATCAAAGGTCCCTTTTTTCTATCGCCATATTTCGCTTTGTTGTTTAGTTCTCGCTATTAGCTCGCATGGCGTGACACATTGTGCACGCTGTCGTTAGCCTGTTTCATTGTTCCGCCTCGTAGGCACGCTGTTGTTTAGTTAGCCTCATAGTCACACGGTTCGCGCATAATTAGCGCTGCACCTTTGTTACCCTTTTTTTGCCTGTCCGTCCTTTTTTTTTTTTTTTTTTCTTTTTTTTTTGTTTTATTTAATTCCTTTATTACAAAAAAAAAAAAAAAAAAAAAACAAACACACACACAAAAAAAAAACAGAGTTTCACAAGACTAACATAGTTCTAACGCTACTTACATTGCTAAAAATGAGAAGACAAAACAAAAAAGAGAACAAAAAGCACCAAATTACATACAGCACTGAATAAAAGTACATACTCTACACTAAGCTACATGAATCATTACACTAACTACAAGAGTTCGGGAAAATTGTTCAGTACCGGCTACTGCTCTATCATTGGAAGCAATGGATTCCATTTTTTATAATGAAAGTTTTTGCACATCATTCTTGTCTTCGGTTAATAAACATCTTCTCTTGCTCGGAGTTTCGGTTCAACTTATTGGCGTATGTAATTTAAAACCTCTCTCTACGAATTTACTAAAGCTATCAGCAGGTAATGGATCTACGAATACCTTTTTATCAGAAACAGATGGTGGACAATTTTTGAGAAAACTAATGAATTATCTTAAGAGTTTAATTTAATGCAACTAAAAGACAAAGAACTTGAGGTGTGGCGGTCTTTATCAAAATCAACCAGCGCCTGACCAAACCAAATAACCGAAAATAAACGGGTATTATGTCGTTAGTGACGAGTCCATACCGTGATGTGGTTTCGAAAGTACCGTGAGTACCAGGCAACGTTGTTGAGAACGGGAACTGAATTGTAAGCCCACCTCTCCTCTACTGAGTCGTGATTGATGAAATAAGGGCCCACCATTGGCGTGGCATGATGACGTCATATTTAGGGTCATTGCTTTGCAAAAGTTGGAAACTGACCAAAATAATGCCAAATTCTCTCAAATTACTTAACCATTACATCCTTAGCAACGCACCCCCCCCCCCCCCAAAAAAAAAAAAAAAAAAAAAACAGGTCAGTGGGCCCTTAAGGCAGCTTTATAAGGCCATTCATTCTCATCATGAAAACAATTAACAACTGAATTTATGGTAATTATACGCAGTAAAAAATGACACAGTAATGCATAGCAAGAGTGGCACACGGGTTCCTTTGCCATTGTAGGTTGTTTATTTGGATTAACTTTGTGAAGAAGCGGCATAGGTTACATGCGTTTCAAATTGAACCCAAGAGCAAGGTTCTGACGGATCTTTTTCTCATTTTCTGTTGGTCGACGGTTGACTGTAAGGCTTAGAGAGAGTTCAGTTTCCATCGTGGGTTTGATAGGGCCTTCCATGTCAGCCTCAGGGACAAAGATCTCACTCAGACTACTTTCTAGTGATCATCATCGACTTGAGCCTGACGTATATATCTGTCTCATATATGAATGTGGAAATTGCTGTAAGAAACAAAATGATGAGTTTTCGTATTAATAACAAATCATCAGGCCCGGGGTCTTGAAGCACGGTTAGCGCTAACCAGCGTTAAATACCATGGAAACCTACGGCTTTTGATTCTTCTAACCCGCAACGGTTAGCGCTATATCCAGGCTTCGAGCGACCGGCCCCAGGCCCCAGTTGCTCAAAGGACGTATATTTTTATCCCGCAGTGGATTGCTCACTACCCAGAGTATAAAATATGCTTCACGTAAACGTTGGCCATGGTTTTCGTACGTGCGTTTACTTGTGTTGTTAACAGGTCACGGTGGACCAAGGAAAAACGCTCGAAATATCACCTTTCAATTGGAGTCTCCTTTGTAGAATTGATGCTACACTATAGCTAGAGTGCGTCTCTTCCCACCCATCCGACGCTTTCAACTGTTCATTTTCTTATTCAGATTTTCTCCCAAATCGGTGTTTTGAAATGATTTGTAAAATTCCGACCAATAAGCTTTCCGTTGTCTTTGCTTTGCTGAAGGAAGTCAGGCGCAGGCAGCTCGGCCCGGCACGGACGTGGTCAGGGAGCTCGCCTTGATATCGGGGGATCCCGGGTTCAGGACGTTCCTGATAGTCCCAAGTTCAATTTCTCAGTTGCACTTGTAAGTAAATAGCCAACCAGTTTGCCTCCGGGCAGTTGGGATTCAAAACAGTTGTTGTTGTTCTCTTCTGTCGTTTCGCTAACTGCGTTTTATTGGCCCTGAAAAGCCCCTATGAGGAGTGGTACATTAAGTATGTGCAAGAGATTATAAGCTCTTGGTATGTGGTACAGTACATCATAATTATCATGATGTATTGTAATGTACGTACATGTAAGGAAATTCTAGGAGGACTCACTTTATTTCGAAGTGGACCGAGTTCGGTTCGGAATTGTGGAGTAAATACAAAAGGAACTATGCTTCAGTTCTAGACCGATAATTAATGCAAAACTGTAATGCACTCACTTCATGAACTCAGGTGATCTGGCAATGACGTTTTCAAACTCCGCGAAGGATAAAAGGCCACTTTCATCCAGGTCAGCTTCCTCTAACAACTAAATGAGTCGAAAAAACGAAACCACAATAATGAATTAAGTTATTTTTCGTTATAACCTAAAAGCAATTTTATCACAGAGAGAATTTAGTTTTTTTAGTTTGTCGATCATTACCGAGCTTGGTTGCCACGGTTGGCCCAAAAATCTCGCACTATATTTGGACTTGCCTAAACACTTTTTTCCGGTCTTAGCGATCGTTGCAATTGCATAAATTTGCTTTGCTTTTAGTTTGGTTGATTGTCCGGGTATTTTGTGATTTACCCGCAAAGTAATGTTCTGGCTAGCCCCGATCTACCACGACAATGCAATTTGTCACAGTTGTTAATAACAGTCGATTCGTTCCATTGTTCGATCTATAACAACGAGCTTCGAATCCTCTTTCCAGACGGCTTCCTCTTGCCCGCGGACGGGCCGTTCAGTGGTCAATTATTAGGACACATGGACTTCAGCGTTTCCCTGAACATAAGCCTTTTTCAGTGACAAGAACACAACACCAGACCGACGGTATTCCGAAAAGTTAAGGGGAATGAGAGTCGTTTGACAGGAGAAAAGCAGGAGTGTGTTGTGTCGATGCTTCCCTCCCTGGATAAGGATTGTTGGGCATATTTTTGCCGCTAATACCCATCAACGTACATAGTATTTCAACTTTATTGCCTTTTGAATAAAATTACAACCGGAAAAAATGGAACCGGTCAAGAAAATTGGACAAAGGCATGCAGACAAGAGCGGGAAACACTGCCTGTACTATTCATTCAGTTGTTGTCTCAGTTAGTCTTACACGGCTGTCTAGCCCGCGACGGAACGGTTTCCACTTTGAACATCTCCGTCAAGTGTACTAAAATGCTGTCCAGTATACCGTTGTGTCTCACGATTTTATATCCTTAGTATATTCAACATTCAGTAAAAAAAGAAGTGTGATCAGTATTTCTCGCTTAAATTTTCCATTCCCATCCATGCAGCTATCTTCCATAAAAAAAAAGGGAACATTAAAAAATAACAAAAGCAAAGGTAACCAAAGCCATAAAGAGGAGAAACAAACTTAGGTGAGGTAGAATACTCCCTGAACTGCTATCAAGGAGGCAAAACGCATATAAACTAGGTTCAATACTAGTTTATTTGCCAGAGAACCAGATTAACTTGCAAGGTAAAAACTTCTGACTTGGCCGTCTTATAATGGTTCTTCTCCAATACCTTATCAGTAACAAACTCGATTTCATCGTCAGTAAGTTCGTTGGCTGTGATGGCTCCCACAGTAAGTCTGAGGTCTTCTTTACCAATATACTCGTCTCCATCAAAGTCTATGTAATAAAAAGAAAGCACAAAATTAAAGAATTTGAAGGTCCAACCTTCAACCGACAGGCTTTTCGACCGTTTGTTTTTGTTATGGAAATTCGCGATCGCATTGCTTATCGTAGCGTTCTAACTGGATGAATTTCAGCTTAGGGCGGAATTTTCACATATGAAAATTAAGAGATAGTGTGTTCAACGAATGCAACTGAATCGTTGTTGACATCTATCCATATTAATATTTCATAGCAAGAAGACAAGGCTACAAAAAAATCTTTTTTTTTTTCAGACAAGCATGATTTCGTGATTCAGTTGCGCTTACCAAATATCTTGAAGGCATACTTTGCTTTCAATTCTCTGGGAGCCTGTGGTGAAGATATAAATAATGCCAGAAAATATATTTAAGGATAAAAATAAGCGAAAGTAGTTTTACACAACGTTTCGATGACTCCGTGTCATCGAAACGTTGTGTAAAACTTATTTTGCTTATTTCTATTCTTAACGGTTTAACCAAATTTAACCTTATTAGAAAATCTATTAGTACAAATATTTTCCTTTTCAATTTTCGAGCAGAAACTAATCCAATACTTCTGAAAGAATACATGTAGTCGAGACAATTTAATCACACGTCAGCCCGGAGAGAAATTTGAATACAACCCATAACGAAAAGACTGACCACTAAGATGCAGATAGTCCATTATAGCTCCTCCCATTTCCCCAGGTCATTCTCGCTACTTTCTCCTGGCATAAACTTGTTTCACTCTAGAGCATTTCTAATCTTGGCAAATTAAAGTTAAAAAACCCTTTGATTTTTACACTTACAGATTCACTCAACACTGACATCATGTTGAGAAAGTCGTCAAATGTCAGTCCACCATCTCCATCGGTGGAAAAGACTTCACATATCCTTCGTCTAAAGGGGTTCTCCTGCAGGTAATCATAATGCAAAGGACATTAACCAGTCAAAAATGGACTGGAGGCCAACAACACAGTATGGAAGCATATTATCCCGAAGAGGAGCATGCTTCCCCAGACTTTCCCCGTAAACTGAAAATTAGAAGTGGTAAATAAAGGGGTAGAGATGTTAACAGTTGATTAGAGAAAGTCCTGCCCAATCGCCGGAAAGCAGAGCAAAGATCACCTTACAAGCACAGGGTGGAATCTCCCTATACATTTGCACTATGACCAGTTTTCAACGAATGCCTCAAATGCAAGCAACTAAGCTCTCCGAAGTGTATGAGATCAGTTTTTACCTCCTTAGTTCACTCTTCAATATATCTACATTTTATTGCACTGTATGCAGTCAAATGGTGAAAGTATATCCAGTCGACGTCGTTTTTAGCCGCAAACATTGCCAGCGAAGTGATGATCTAGTTATTTCATTATTAGTCCTAAGGTATAGGCCAGGAACATAATTTATTGGTGTAAAATTACCTTAAGTTCGGGGAGTTTTTGAAGAAATGTGTATTTTAACTTTGGTTGAACTTCAAGTTCAGAAAAGTCGTCCGGAATAAGTTCAGCGTTTAACTCCCTGTATCTCTTATGAATTCTGAAAAGGCAACAAAAATCTCTAGTTCACAATTTTTAATGCAGACTTGTCACTCTATATGAACTGGATTTCTAATGTAAGCGGAAAGTGTATGATATATAATGTTGATTGAATTTGCTATTTAAGTCATGATTTATAAAAGGTCTCATTTCCCATGTCATTAACACTTCATGCATGTCTCACCGGTTTAGCTCACCAGGCGCACACTCCCATATAGGCACCCAAGCCTTTTAAGTGTGTATTATTTTCTTGTTATTCAGTCATAATATCAGCTTGGTTCAAAGACGTTAAAATATCATGACATATCCAGAGTGGTAACCCACAACAGCTATTGCTTTTAAATCACTAATATCAATTACTTTTACATCATTACATCGGCAATAGTAAATTCTTGAAGTATTCCCATATGCAGGGATTATCACAGCTCACCCACCTCAAAATATCAGCTCGATTGAAATATGTACAGTCCTGTATCCACATTATGAGACAACACAAGCAGAACAAATGAAGAATTACGTTTAAAAATTTTCAAATTCTTCATAATGAAATCGTTTGAAAAAACTTTGAGGAAGTATGTACCTGATAATCCTCAAGCTGACTTTCCGTAAACGCAACTTGTTTGTTCCCCATTCTTAATTACCGTCAAATGTAGGTCTACTCAAGACTCTTTCTGTCACAATTTTAGCAAGGAATTCAGCTAGCAAAAGCTTTACACGCTTCGCGGCTTTGACTTGGTCTTAATGATATTTTGCTCGCACCTGTCCGGTTCCATTAAAAAAAACCCTAAACAAAACAAACATTTTCATTGGTTGTTGACTGTAGATGAAATTGCTGTTTTCAATTGTTTATTTCGACGCCTTTAATTCTTGTTTTGGATTCCTTTCATACTAACAGTTAAAATAGGAGACCCCATTTTACATCTTTCCCGCTGTGCCAGACCTCATCAGTCAATAATTAATGGCGTCTCGCAGGATTTTTAGCTCAGAACAACTTCAGCGCAGAAGTAATTTGCTGGCTACAACTATACAGGGCCATGAATTTTTAAATGTGCTTTAGAAAATGTGAGCCCACTCTTTCCGAACAGACTTTTACTACAGTTATCCGTAGGGTTCACTGGTTGTTTTTAATTCACTTCAAAGCAAAGGGAATTCAACCATAAAATAACGAGCCGTCTTTCAAAAGCATAACAATTTCAAGTGTTGGTTATTTTTTTGAGAATTTAGAGACCTTTCCCCGAAAGTTTTCGTGTGCAGCAATTCCCTTTTAAAAAGGAAAAACCGCTTTTAATTAAGGCATCCAACTTCACAATCACTTTGTTTTTTGTTTCCAAAGACAATTTTTTTCCAAACAAGCCGAATGGTTTTTCGGGCCCGAAAAGCTTTCGGAACTTCAACGGCTCATTTGTCGGATAGTGATTGGCCGTTTTTTGACTGGAGACGCACAATTAATTAATAAGCGTTTTTCATGTTATCCGTCTATTGTAAAGACGGGAAGAACTACTATAAGACGCGTAATTCGCCTGGGACGGTCTTGGGCAAACATTTTTTTTGCTTTGACTGCTAAATTTGTCTAGTATAAAGATGTTCAGAAGACGCATATTAATGCGTCTGGACGAACTGATCCAGTTTAGTGCTTCTCCGAAGACGTGCTAAGAGGATAGTTCGTTCAGACCCATTATGCGTCTTGTACATGTCTTTTATACTAGATGAATTTAACAGACGCAGAAAAAATGTTTGCCCAAGTTCGTCCTAGACGACTTATGCGTCTGTCTAGAGTAAAGACGGGACGAACTTTATGAGACGCATGCATGACTGCTTTCAAATCAAGGAAAAAAATTGACTTGGAGATCGACGCGATGCATACCTTCAATTGTAGCTTCGGTTGTAGACAAATCGAGAACCACTGTTTTCAGACGTTTCGCTCCTGGAAACACTTAACGCTATTTCTGTTCCCTGCTCTCTTATGAGAAACTCACATAGTTTACTTTTCCACCCTCTCCACACTGGCTAGTAAAAGAATTACAGTGGGAGAGGGTGGAGGAAATGTCAAGTTTGTCACGTGAGCTAATTGGTTCTCGGAAAGAGGGTAGAAAGAGATACAGAAGGAGTGACCGTAAAACGTTCCACTATTAACATGGAAAAGGAAAACCAAAATACGAGAAAAGGTAACGAATTAGTGTTTATTCCATAAATTTAAGTGTTTAATGTGCATATTGAAGGCTTTTTAGCTGGTGAAGGCGGTCAACCGGATGAGTACTGCTTCCGCAGGCAGTGAGCAGCTACAGCTGCATAGCTGGCCAAGTTGAGACAGAGAGACTGTAAGCAGTTTAATTAACTGTTCGTTTTCCTTTCTCTGAATGATTGTTTCCATTATGAGACTCACTCATCACAAGCACATTCTAAGTTTGCAACGACAGAGAGAGTGTTTACGATCAAATATAATTGCTTTAATATGATGCATCATTTACACTGATTTTCCCCACCCCTCCTCTCAGCGTTTGAAATTTGCCCACGGGGGAAATATTGGGGTTGACACTTTCGTTCAAGGAAAGGAATATTCCATCATGTTTACCTTAAAAAGGTCTCGTTTCAAGTAAAGACCAGTAAAGAAAAACCACTGAAGTTGTCTCTGGTAAGAAGTGGGCAGCAATAGTTTAGTCTCAGAGATTTTCCTGATTTACAATCATACCAAAGCACCAAGGAAATAATTCTTTTATAAAATCTCTATGCAATATAAGTATTAAGGGTAGAACTTCAGAATACATGCCCACTATTTGCATATTATTGAAAACAAAAGTGCCTATTGTAAGTTATAGTAATGATAAAAATTCTGAGCACCGTTAATTTGCAAGTGCTAGCCATGTCAGGCCCTGAATTCTCTTAAACCTTTTATTGAGTAAACTTTGATATCTCATTGGAAACAATACTTCTCTTTTATAACTAGAGATGCAAGAGGGTGACAGACAAGAGTGCAGCAAACAAAAGCTTGTTTAGCCGCAGAGTCCTGATGTTATGACCTACAAGAATAATATATGTGAGGTAAGATGTATGGATATGGCTTTGTATGCATTTTTAAGGCTATGCACAGTTCCATTGATTCCAGGAATCAACAGCAAGTCAACTGTATGCAGGAATTAAGATAATGGAAGGTAGCCTCTATAAATTTAAATTGTTATAAATGTAAATATATTATTATTGAAAGAACATTCGATCCCATATGTTAAAAACGATTTTGATTTAGAAAGCTATTACATTATCTCTCTTGTTTAGTTCAATACACAAGTTTCTGAGTTCTGAGATGATGTCATATCCTGTCCTCTAGAGTCCTATTTCGTTGAAGCTCTTGGAAGCTATAAAATAATGTTGTAGGCTCTTTTCCTTTGATTTGCACTAGTCTTTATTTTCGAGAAACAATATTAGCAAAAATCGTGGACTCCCTTAATAAACCAGGAAAAAAAGAAGCTCTTTAGAGTCTTGATCTTGCAAGGCAAAGCTGATTGAACCTTGTGATTCATTTTCCTATAAGTATAGCAAATCACATGATCTAGAGTACAATGATATTAGATTTTTATTGAGATGTTTGATGTTTCATAAGTTCTCAAAATGCGAGGCATGTGCTAACACGGGGAACACCGGAACAGTCCCTGAAACACCCCGGAACATGGAACATCACGGAACACCCAAAAGAATAAAGACTGACAAAAAAAAAAGAATTATTAAAAATACAGTTAAAAACATTTTGGGTTTGGCTTTGGTTTTTTGATGACCAGAACATCATTACAGATTGCCATCTTGGTAGTGCCTCCCAACATGGAGAATGGGGAGTGAATTATCACTAATTTCAATCATTTCTGCCTTGCAGAATCTATAAATAAAGCTGACCTTTGATAAGCTTATTAAAAAACTTCATCTAATCTTAAGAACGAGACATTCAATTAAAGTGAAAACACATTAAAAAAAGAGAAATTATGTTAACTTTTGGGATAAGTGATATGCAAGTACTTTACACAGGTATTTGCGCTTTCTACGGTTAAAGCTTGGCAATCTGCCATAGGAAACTTACACACTTTGAGAAAGCTCCTTGTCTGAGTCGCTACTTAACACTGTCAGACAAAAAAAATTTTCACCAATTAAGGATTGAGTTGATAATGGCCAGATTTCTTTTGACTTGATTGTAATTCATTGACCGTTCTCCAAGTTGGGAGGCGCTACCAAGATGGTGATCTGTAATGACGTTCTGGTCAGCAGAAGACCAAACTGCTTTCTAAATTGTATTTTTGATAATAAAATATGTTCTTGCTGGTCTTTATTATTTTGGGTGTTTCGTGATGTTCCGGTTTTCCATGATGTTTAGGTGTTCCGGGTGGGTTCCGGTGTTCATGCTTTTAGCACATGCCAAAATTTGACACAGATTTAAACAAAACCTTTCAAAGATATAAGAAGCACCAGTTAATTCTGGATTCTAAGAAAAGGTTGTGTGATGTTATGTTTAATGGATTTCACTCAAGTATTTAGGAGAGATTAATTAAATATCTCCATAAACTGAGTTTAATCATGCAAAACTTCAGGTTTGAGTAAACTTGGTTTTGTCATCATACTTTGCTTTGTTTAGATTTTGCAGATTGTTTTATTATTGAAAATAGCAAAATTACTGTTGACCACTTTGTTTTTACTTTTCCGTTCTGAGTTATTATGCATGGTTGCCATGATAGCAAATTGATTGGAACCCTTCAGAGAACACTGTTTAGAGTATCGTAAGCACGTACAAGTTGCAATCACATTAATCCCACCTGATTAACAATGGCTGGAAATAAAATAAAAAAATAATTACTAAGAATTTGCAAATCGTTCATGATGAAAATTTTTTAACAACTGGGAAATATGAACCTGATAATAATAATTTTCGTGAAGCTGGCTGTGCACAACTTGCCACTGATTTGTAAAAGCACTGTAAGTTTTATCATCTTATAAGAGTTTCGATATTATCTCCCAGTGGCGAAAAGATTTATATCTTATTAGTTGTTTTGGTGTGTAGTATTAGTGCATATTTTCATGAGTTGTTCTGTATTTTGACGAGCCTGCTAGGGCAAGTCAAAATACAAACAATGAGTAGAAATACTCAGTGATACTACACACCAAAACATCTAATAAGCTATTTATTATCCAACTCTTTTTGCACTCTATTTATAGCAATTGAATTGTAAACAACCGAGAATGCGTGACAGATTTGTAGTTGACAAGCACAGGGCAAACATCATTGCCTCAGCTAGTTAATCAAACAGTTCTCCACTGTACAAATATTGTGGAATATTTGTACTTGTTTCGTGCAATTTCTGTAAAAGAACTAATTCCTGTGGATGATAATTTAATTTACTGAAGCAAAGGTTGTGAATTTCTGTCTTTAGAACGACATGGTCATGCATGGTAGCTTTTTAACCTTTTACTGTTGAATAGGCCTCTGTTGATGAGTAAATCATTTATTAGACAGAGTAAAATGTGCAAGAGTGATGCTTAGGAGGGGAAGGTTTGTTGAGTAAATTTGTCACATGTTAGACAGAGTAAACTCCGCAAGTGCTATAAGGGCTAATTAGCCACATATTGAAAATCAACCACAAGTTAATATCAAAACAACTCTAACATTTTAATCTCAACCTCAGCATTTTTAAGCACAAATTGTACAAACACTATTTATTTTTATTCCAGGTTCCCTCACTATTGGATAATGGAGAAATCAAGTTGTAGCTATTGAATGCATGTACTTGATTTTGAAGGGACAACCAGTTGTTGATGTGAGTATACCCTTGTTTTGTCTGAAAAATGAACACTTAGGAGGGATTCTACCAAAAACTTTTCGCTGTAATCTTCTAAGTAGGAGCAGATGAAAATGTACGGAAGTAAAATGTTTTTTTTTTTTTTGCTTTTTATAATTCTTCCATGTTTATTTTGACGTTTGGCATTTTTTTTGCCTTTGGTTTTTGTTTTTTTTTTTGTAAATTAAAATTGTTTTTTGACGACTTGATATATTTGTTAACATAGATATACATAATAAGAACAAATATACATGAAAATAATATTTTTTCAAACTTACGACGTCATTGCCAGGCGGGTCAGCGGTTGTCCACCACATTTACAAAAATACACCATTACGTCACGCAACGTTTCACGACGTTTCAGAACGTTCATGCAAGCTATCCAGGCTGAATCTCGGGATAGAACGACATAAAAAGCATTCAAACTAACAAGGAAACTTGCAAATAAGTCATTATTGTGACTGATGTTAACTTTCTAAACTGTTCTAAGACAGTGCGATACGTGTCGATCGCTTGTAAGCTACTTGCAAACTCGTCGATAATTTGACGCCCAACTTGACTTGAACTCGAGCAATTGTACTTGTACAAAGCTGAAATAAGTTCAGTTTCTTTCTCAGTAGCATGACCTCTCGCTTAGTTTGGCAGTGGACTAACCTTCAGCAACTTGCCAGGCATTCTGGCGACACGAGTTAACAGCTCCAAGTATTTGCTCTTGAACACGTCCCTCTCCTTTTCAACAGAACAGACCTGCTTTTTCACTCGTTCGAGCTCTTTGAGAAGATTTGTATTTTCCTCCTCGAGATTGTTTTTAGTCTCTATCCTTCGGAGCCTCGAATGTTGTGCATACCCGCGGTTTTTAAGCGTTCGCCTTCGATGCTTGACTCGATCGATCTCTTGTTTGGACAACCCTCTCACTTTCAAAAGTCGATTCATCTCTTTTACAGAAAGTTCTCTTAATTCTTGCTCGGTGAACAAAGCTTCTTTTTCGCTAATATTTTGCTGTTCGTAACCAACATACTGCCCAGTGCTTGAAAAACTACTAACTGAAGGCGACGGGCTTGGCAGGTCGTTTGCTTCAGCGCAAAATAGTTGTGGCTGCTGATTTTCGCTCATCCACTCGGGCATTCCGTTTAAGTCTAGGAGAGTCGAAACATTTGTAGGGTCCTCTTTTTCCTCAGGTAACATCCAAAAATTTTCCAGCTCAGAGAAATCAAAAACCAAGGAACTCATCGTGTTAAATCGATCGATGTATCACGCAGAATGAGTAGCTCTTCTCTGCTCGAACCGCTTTAAACCGGTGTAAGCGGCAACTGAAGTTGCACCATTCTTTGCTTTGTCATATTATATATTTGGTGACGCAATGTTACTAAAAAGAACCTTATCGTAACGAACCGTACATCAGCCAATCAGCCACGCGAACTGGGGGGCAAGTCTGGGCAATCACCTTGACAACGATGTGAACAATGACAAACGGGGAATCCCCGGCTGGAATATTCGTGACAGTTGAAGTCTTAAGTGTTTTTAAAAAACATTTAAAACACGCTAATGTTTTTTGCACAGAAAGTTTTTCAATAATGATTAGGAACCCTGACTTTCATGATAATTTTAGTTCCTCCTAAAAGAAAAATATGAGTGATGTTTAGGTCTCGGTTTGTTCGATTTAAGTTTAAGGGATGGTGCAATAATTGCTAATTAATTACATGGTACAAATGTATTTTTCCGCTCGGATACAAGCTTACTAAATCTGATGAAAAAGGCCTTGTTTTAATTGAAGTGAAATTTAATCGTATTATGACAGAAAACCTTGACACGCACACAAAAATAACCTTTATAGCGGAGTGAACCGACTTTTGACAATAAGATCTGAACAACGTTGAACAAGGCGCGAATCAGTGGAGCGTGCGAATTTGACACGTCACCAGAAATGTCGTGGATCTTTTACAACTCCTGCAAACAATGATATCCCCTCTACAGATTTCTTTAAGAACAGACAATAAAGTTAAATATAGAAATGATCCCACTCTGCCTTCTTTACAATGTGTTTGTTTTCAAACGTATTTGCATGGAAAGCGTTAAGTTTAAATCGCTTTGCAAAAATATTGCGTCCTTTTCGTGTGTCCCTAGAATGGAAACAAGTCTGGGTTGTTGCTTGACATTAGACTCTCGAAACCGAGAGCCTAATCCCGAAAATTAGGACGCGAAGAAGTATCAGTATTCAGCTTCTTGAAAATACACCTAATTTAAATGCATTTCTTACATCGCTATGTGTGATCCAGTCTTGTGTACATGTGACAAGAAGTTTTCACCCAAATGTAAGAGTTGTAAATTTACTTTCAAATGGTGCTTTTTTTCTACGTGAAAGGAACAGTAAATTGAATTAATATGTGTCTTGAATCAAATAAAATAATAAGCTCCACAGTTACCCCTCTTCAAATTTCAATTATGATGACAAAAGACTGATAAGGTGAAGAGTTCGAAGTTCGTGAAGGCGATCAATCACATAATTAACACGCGAACAGATTGCCATAAAAATTCTTGCCATATAGAAAAACAATCTTTAGCGTTTATGTAAATCAAAAATGACCTGGAGAGACCACTTAAGCTCTGGAAAAAAACAAAGAGGACAACTTTGTTAAAAACCAAGCACAATGTATCGAAATTCTGAAGACGGAATGTAAATTGCCTTTTTTTTTTTTTAATCCAAATGTTTCGCTATCCGGAGTTTAGAGCGAAGAAAGTGTAGTGTTTTAGTGCCCGTCTAATTCAGTTCGATTTCATTCCGTTTCGCAGTCATAGCCCTGAAATTTACTCGATACCGCAAAAACTTTCGATCCGGTGCAAATCAACCTGTTAATTTGAAATTAAATCAATTATTTAAGTACATAGTTTACACTTTGGAAATAAGTAACTCGTCATTATTATGTCATTTGTATAAGAGATATCCTAAAAACTTGATTGCAGCCATCACATCAACACTATGGCAGACAAAGCAAACAAAGGTATTGGCTGTTTGTGAAGAGATCTTGGCAACTGCCCTTATAGTTTGATTACAAGTTAGTTTCACTGAACAAAATGGCTTGGTCGCACGCGGGATGCCAGGATGGACAAGCAAATGGGAGCTGTACAACGTCGCTGTACATTCGATTTTGTAAAGAATTGTTGATAGCGAACACCTGGAACTTTGACAAATCTTCTCGAAATGATTTTAATTTGATCCCCCTACTCTTCTAAAGGAAATGAAAAACGCACGCCTGCCAACGAGAATATAGTTCAAAACCACTTAAGCGTAGCATTGTTAAACGTATTTTAGTATTTAAACGGTAGATATAGGCCTTATCCCCTAAAAATCTTTCATCTGTTCGAATTTCCTAGCTGAAAGTCTAGCGATCCGAAAATTATAGGGATCAAAACTTACCTTTTCGAAAATTTCAGCCAGAAAAAAGGCTCCAGAAAATTCTAGGTGACGTTTTAGGGTAAAAATCCGTCAAAAAAAAATGGGCAAATGTGCGTCCCATTCCTAAAGAAACCAATATATCTACTCTGGATCAGCTCAGACCGATATCTGTTACTGACGTTATAATAAGACTTTTTGAGAGATTAGTCGTGGACTTTGAATTGCGTGAACCAGTTTCTTCCTGTATTCATTCTGATCAGTTTGCTTACACTCAAGAAAGATTGCGGAACTGAAATTACTTTGTTATATAATCAGCACTTTTGGATGAGATGGCTTGATGTCCCCGCGAATTTGGTTAGAGTCTTGTCTTTTGATTTTTTTAAAGCCTTTGACTCAGTTTCCCACAGAATAGGGATTGATAAGCTTATAGGACTGTGGCCGGCATTAATCCCTATATTGTCAACTGGGTTATTGACTTTCTGAAAGATCGTAAACGGAGGGTGTGCGTTGATAACATCACAGCTCCTTTCCTGCCTATCAATCGTGGTGTGCCCCAGGGCACTGTTCTGGGGCCCGTAGTTTTTACTATCATGGTTAATGATTGGTTAATGATATAATTCCCACTTCCAAAAATATCTTGATGTCTAAATATGCAGATGACGTTACGTGTGGCATACCTGTTGGGCCTAATGTGGATGACTATGCCTTTAGGGAGGTAGAAAATATTAAAGCCTGGGCAGTGAAGAATTTAATGAAACTCAATTTGAGTAAAACCAAGGAACTTACTTGTCATGAAAGGAAGAACAACTTTGCCCTTTCGTGATGAAATTTTTGATATTAAACGTGTGTCGTATCTGAAGCTTCTTGGAGTGACATTTCAAGATTCTCCAACCAACTGGAATAAGCATGTTGATGACTTGATGGACAGAGCTCTTAAGCGTATGCAAATCCTCAGAGTGCGCAAAAATAATTGTTACAGTATTTTCGACCTTCATTATCTTTTTAACTCTCTTATTATGTCACTCTTTACTTACTGTATCCGAGTTTGGGGTGTTGCTGCTTATAGTAAGTATTTGAGTCAAAATTGATTGGGTACAGAAAAGGGCATTGAGATTTGGGTACATACAGTACGTAACATCTATCAAACAAATTATCAAAGATAAGGATTTGAGCCGATGGAGTAGTATTGTGGATAATCCCTCGCACCCTCTGCAGGATCTTACGAAACGAGGACGACGACGGCTACGAGGACTTCATTTAAAAATTCGAGTTCGCCTTATTTATATCACTGCGAAACTATTTCATGTCGTTTCGCGTTAAAAATGTGTAGTAACTGGTGAGGAATTAAACTGGTATGAGTGGGTTGGAAGCGTAGAGAGAGAACTGAAAATTCATCGTCATGTGCTAACGTCCTCCACAGAACCTTGAATTTGGTCATTTCACGTCGTCATTTCCATAGGAGATGACGGCAAAGAAATGTACCAAAATGTAAAACGTAGGTGCAGAACGTGCAGAGCCATTGTTTTTGCTCGCTAAACCTATTGTTTTGTAGCGTCGTCGTTTCGTAAGCTCCCTACTGAAGTCTATTCGCCTACACCCAGGAAGTCGTTTCGCCTACAGTCGAAAAGTCGTTTCGCTAACAGCGGCAACATTTGAGAATTCGCGCTTTCAGTTCGAAATTAATAGGCATGGGTGTTCACTACAAATGAATCCCTTTCGTACTTTTTTCCTACAGTGTTGTTTTCTCCTAAACCTCTCACCTCTCCCCTGACACTTCCGTGATCTATACCAAAACCTAGCCCCCACCCCTCCCCTACTTCCCCCAACTTTCAAACGTATTCCGCGGCCTCTGACTTCCACAGCCTAGAGGCCATTGCACGGCAGGCAAGAGCCGTCCAAGAACACGCACCGTCGGCTGTTTAACCTTCAAAAAGAACCGGATTTCTTTAAAGATGAGAAGCAATCTGCGTGGAAGTTAAACTTTTCTCCTAACTTTTCCAAATTTGTCTTGTTTTTGATCTTCTTGTCGTTCATTACCCGTTTTCTATTTTGAAAGGGGACCCTTTCTCAACTCAGCAGTACGTATGCAATACTGTGTGTCTTTAGAAATAGTTAATATATCTGAAATAAATGGGCCATTTCCAAGTCGCTGGATGCCTCAGTCTCAAAGCGAATCCTGGTGCATAACCATTCAAGTGGAAATGAGTTGCGTATACTTATGCAAATCAAACTCATTTCCCTTTCAGTAGTTGAGCACCAAGACTCATTTCAAAACCAAGACATTCAACGACTTGGAAATGGCCCATTTATTTCAGAGAATCCAGCCGTACTGTGCGAGCCGCGGTTCGTCAATAACACAGCGCTGTAGAAGTACTGCACAGAGAGGTAAGCCATGACTTTGAAGTACTTCCAACCTCCCAAATAGGAGTAAAATTGATTGAGTACAATAGACTAAACAACGTTAAAGTGCCCCTAACCCCAAAATAGTTTTTTCGCTAAAATGAATCCTTGCACCTGTTCGAAACGCAAGGTGTATTAGTAGAGAATCGATCAAAAGTCAACTCACGTGATGTATTATCGACCATTTGATAGGTCAATGCACTTATGAATTATTAATAAGATTTTTAACCTTTTAGAGCGAACTATTACGAGAGCGTGTGTGTTTCTTTCCGACAAAGATCAAGACCGCGTGCCATCGATAGCAGAAAAGCTCAGCCTTGGAGAGAAAACAGTTTTACACGGGAAAGATGGAACAAATTAGAAGTGCTCGACTGCTTGCTGTGAGTACTGATAATAGGAATTGCTACAACTCAAAGTTTTCGTAACTTTATACTAAAACAACAACAACAAAAAAAAACTTTCTTCTTGCAGTTTGATCGATTAAGCTCTTCGGTTACTAGTAACTATTTAAGATTTCGCTTTAATACTGAAAATCACTCGAAAGCGGGGAGACGCGGTTTCCAGAGAGAACGCTGAATCATTGTTTAACAATCACATACGTTTGTTTTTGCTTTAGTAGCGCCAGGAAGTTCAGTTTTGATTTCGTGTTTTCATTCGGGAGAAGACAACTTTAAGGTGGAAAAGATAGGCAAAGAAATTGGCTTATTCTGTTCTAGCCTCACACATAGTCGTTTTTAGGGAAGTCGTATTTCACAACCTCTCCACAAACGCCTGCTTAACCGACCGCCACCGTGATATTCCTTTCCCATTGTTCGAACTGCGAAGCATCCTGGCCAGAACGATCCAGTCATTGTCTAGCTGTGATCCGGGCAATCGAAGACCGATGGTAAAGTGACTTTCCATGTCCAGTGAGGAAATTGACAAATTAAATATGCCATTCTTCACCTTTAAGAGTTCCTGGAGGCAGGGAACTGGAAATGACTTAACGTGATAATTTGAATAAAGAACAAGCAGTGCTAACAGCTTGCTCGAAGTCCCTTTTCTGACCCGCCACGTTATTTATTCTTGAATTTCCAGCTCTAAAAGTGTTCTGTTTCTGACGTCACTTCCAGAATTTGGAATGTTCGATGTGATTTACTTAGGGCGCGTTCGATTGACCCTATTCCGGAATAAGAATACGTGGAGTGATGATTAAAACGGTATCATTGGCACGTTTCGAAGCAGCAAGGATAATAAAAATATGTTTAAAATACCATTTTAGCAGGTGTTTGACAGTTTTAATGTGAATCTCCGTAAAAACGAAGGATTTCTAAGTTATATTCCGTGTATTCCTATTCCGGAATACGGTCAATCGAACGCGCCCTTAGCGTGGGAAAGGAATGTGACGCTCTGTTAAGGCTGCGGTGAAATACGTCTTCCCTAAGAACGACATCGTAGGAGGCTAATCTTGGTCACCATCACCAGAGATTTACCAGATAAATCTGAATTTGCCTTGTCCAAATTCTTGGAGTGGACAAATGCAAATGACACACATTTCAGCACCAGTAAATGCAAAGAATTAATCGTTCCAAAGGGAGGCAGTTCGAATGGCTATCCACTGCTACACAATATCAAGCAGGACAGTAGTACAGTATCTCTATTTTGGGACTCACGATCCAAGATAATTGTAAGTTTAGTTTGCATATTTGGGAAAAGCTTAATGAAGCCTATTTATAGTCAGAAGCTTGCGCAAGGAAGGATATACACATAGTGAAATAGATCACCTCTTAAATGCGATTGTGCTTACAAAAATATTGTATTGCAGCTAGTGTTTCTGATCTTAACGTTGTGCAAAGTTTTTTTTTTTTGAAAAGATGTTGTAAGGGGAGCTACACATCTGTTAGTTATAACATTTTAGTGCTTGTTGAAAATGTGACCACCGCCTTTAAATTAGGCACAGAGACCATCCATTGTATAGCTTACTCCCCAGGTATAAAGAATCATCTGCGCGTCTTAGGAATAGATCTACATTTAGTGTATGACCTAATATTAACCCAGAACGTTTCAAAAATAGTTTTTTTAATAGATTAATTTTAAAGTATAACTTAGCTATATAACATTTAAATTTTTAGAACTTTTCAGAAATTAGTTCACATCCTTCTCTCTATCCTTGTATTTTGCGCATATATGTAGTTAAAATACTCATCCATATCGGATTAA
>NC_090869.1:33483359-33485859 GCF_036669935.1 Montipora foliosa
CAACCCTTCAATGTTCATAATCCTGTGGGACGTAAAAGAACCCGCACACTTGTCGCAAAGAGTAGGGCATGTAGTTCGCGGTGTAGTGGTCTGTCTTCTGTGGTGTATCATGGTTGGGAGGGTAAAATGCTCGGAGAGGGCCGTAAGTTAGAAAACTGTAACAGGTTATTACGTCTCCCTCTTTAAATAAAGATAAAACAAACAAACAAACAAACAAACAAGGCAAAATAGAAATTATCGCCGGTTTTATCGCAGTTGTAAACGATTTAAACCCATCAAGTCATTTATGTTATATATTATTAATTTTGTTCATCATTATTCAACGAATTCGTATTTGTTCTTACCTGTAATCTAATAGCAGAGGAAAAAACGAAAGTTTTGGTATGATTCATAGGACAAGTCACCCTGCTAGCAGAGCCTTCCTTTTGCTTGCTCGATTTTGGCGTTCTCGAGAAAGGCTCTGCATGAATCGAGTAAGATCTTCATTGAATATGCGCTGCATCTTGCCAGGATACAGTCTCGAACCCAAGCCTAATATGCCAGATCTCACCGTCATCTTGGTTTTTCATGGTACAGCGAGCTCAATTATAACCATCGGTTTTGTCACTAAACGGACGCTCGCACTGGAAAAACCGGTTTGACGAGAGAAAACAAGATTGACTAGTCCAGAAGCTCGGGCTGCGGCGGCTTCGAAGAGTTGACGCTATTCGGGCAGAGCCTCCTTTTCTCCTCCTCAGTAAAGAAAAAGACAAAAGGAGGCTCTGCTCGCAGGGTGAGGACAAGTGAAAAATGTTTGAAGCGCCACTCAAGTTGTCATAACAACACATCGCGTTGAAATTTTTGCAACATTTTAGCTCTTTGTGATTGTATGTGGAAGGAATTGCTTTTTTTAGTTGGTTGACAGCCCACTCGTGTTCTTATGGTCGAATCTGGATCATACATACCACGTGACTTTAAATTTTATGAAATCCACTGGGGTTACCATTAATTATTATCCAACTGTATCAGTTATAGTAAAAAAGAACGCAAAAAACGAGGAGAAATATTAGACGATATTGTACAGTTAGTTATTTCGGTACACTTGGTTATTGTACAATAGAGAACCGGTTTGACTAATTTAAGTGCTCATGTTGCCCCGCACGCACAAATCTGCGGCGGTCTAAAACACAGGTCACAGGTCACAGGTCAGGTCAGGTCAGGACAATGGGAAGAATATTTTTTTCTGCCACGGGAATAACGAGAAATATAAATTAAATAAATTATGGCAGTACCCATAAATCCTGTCATCAGGTGATTTACCTTTGCAACGCCACATAAATGGAGGATTCAAGCGAAGCCGGGAACATAGCCCACGCAGGCTACCGGGAACGATGTAGGAAGCAATTTGTAAGTGAAATATTTCATTATTTTTGTTCTGCTGGAACGGATTTAATCGCATAGAGCCGTATTCTGAAACCGTAAAAGTAAACAACGTCGCGCATTTTTAGTGATCCTTGCTCGTATCCCTTTATCTTCTAAAAGGAACTCAAAATTTTATTTCCAAAAACCATCAGGCCCTTCCGCAATTTTTAGCCACAGAATGCAAACAGATCAAATCTTTTTTTATCAATTTTGTTTATCTCTTTGAGCATTCAATGAATGAGTTGTCAGTAATCGGATCCCCGTTTATACGCAGAGGGTTTTAGGATCGCCAAGGGGCAAACATTGCAAGTCGCTATAAGAAAATGTATGGCGGAAATTTATTTCCACGTCCAAAAAATGATTTTAGAGAGAGATCAACGCTTTTTTCGACACAGATTTATCCGAAATCGATTTGGGCAACGTAGAATTTTTAATTTTTTAATTTTTAATTATTTTTTTAATTTTTAATTTTAATTTTTAAGAATTTTTTAATTTTTAAGATTGAACTAGTGAGCAGCACGTCTGCGAACTCTAAGAGTTGTAAAACGATTTATTTTATCCTACGCGTTTCGTGTGACTAACGCACACTTGTTTTAGCTAAAACTGTGGGTCCCAAAATTTATTTCAGGCACAAAATATGTCACTCCCCGCACACCTCTCTCCTCTGTTTCCTACAAGGAAATCCGCTCTTGTAGGTTCGGTTTTACGTAATTTAAAAATATTTTTTACTCTCTTTTGTAGGTATATATATATAGGTCCCTTGTGTTGTATTGTAAAACATCGCTGACGAAGTGTGCGTTAGTCACACGAAACGCGTAGGATAAAATTTAGAGTTCGCAGACGTGCTTCTCACAAGTTCAATCTTAAAGGAGAAGTTTGCTCCAAAATAGTCCTTGTTTTTCTTTTTACCACCAAAAAGCTAATACAAAGATAGTTTACTCAACAAACTTTCATCTACCAATGTCCCTTAAAACTTTATGAAATCCTTCTTTAAACTAGCCCGAAAATCGAAACTGGCCGCTGCCATCTTGAATTAACTTAGCAGCCTGGCGATCTAAGCGTGACGTCAAAGAGCTCAAAATGAAGTTTGGCGGGAAGA
>NC_090869.1:33490859-33523359 GCF_036669935.1 Montipora foliosa
GAAGCACTATTGGATGAGATGTCAAGGAAACCTATGATGATTGTCTAGTACGTGCTTTAAAGACTGTCAATCAAAGTCGTCCCCCTTTTGGAATCCTTGTTGTAAGAAATATAATAACCCTCCATGTGTCTTAACTGTAAAAGGAAAAAAGGTGAAAAGGAAGACGTTTACCTTCAAATGATGCTTCAGTGACTGAGTGACTCTGCATTTAATTTGCAACACAATTCTATAGTTCCACACTAAAGGAAATATTTTGATCGTGTAGCCATGCAGTAAATCAATAAAATGCTAAGTCAGTATCAATAACTAAAGGATCCTTGAAGCCTGTGTAGTCGCCATCAGGTTCTAGAAATTCTTTTCGTATGGCAGATATTACGTAAGATCAGAAACCCATAAGGGTTGAAACGTGTAACGCGCGTTCACAGCTTCCGAATATTCAGTGCTAAGTACCATATTTGGAAACCACTCGCTCCAGTTAATTTCGCGCGAGGACATTGGTGGTATTGCGTCACGGTGTTCTTGCGAACTGATCGGTTGAATGTTTCTCTCTTGTTGTTCTAAATATGGTACTTAGCAAATTGAGTATTCAGAAGCTTGTTTCCCAGCACACAAGGGGCCGTTACACGTTTCAACCCTTATGAGTTTCTGGTAAGATGGGATAACTTTTCTTTGTTTCCTTTCAAGTCTCTGATAGATCCACCACACATATTGTCCGTATGCTGCATAGCGATAGTTTCTGAAATGCACACCATAATATAGAATGGAGTGTGTTGCTGATAATCATCACTAATGATTAATGTTGTAGTAAGTATAATTGCATTGCCTGGCTAGTATTTTAACATCAAAACCCAACAACAATAAAAGCCGTGAGGTTCAACTACAATGTAACCAGTAAGGAAAACAAGTCATATAATGTTTACAACAACTGCAATCTTTGGCAGCTGTATTTTCCCAGACAAAAATTACTTTTTACTGTTGTTTACTAATTTACAGTCACATCGTAACTTTTATATACAGATACAAATCAGGATTTTTATTGAGAACTTTTTCTTTCACAATATCCAATGTGATCTGGTGTTAACAAACTCAGGAATAGACTGTGTAAACAGTGTTTTCAAGCCTCAAGCCAAAGCTTGAAGTAATGTTAACGTTTTCAAGTAGAAATCAATATTCATGAAATTTAATGCTGGTAAAACTATTATGAGAAAAGAAATTTTCGTTTATTGCATCCTTAGCGTTTAATTTACATGAATTCATTTCTTACCGGTTTTTCATAGGTGAGGGTACTGGTGATCTGTTTAAATAATGGAACCCTACAATTGCTGTTCTTAAGACATGTCTTTATCAGAACGCTGGTTTTCGATCGTCGGGAACACGCTCTGGTTCGAAGCGACAGGGCTCCAGAGCGGCGGGTCTAATTTGCAGGTCTCAGCTCGCAGGTCGCGGGTTGAAGGTCATTGTTTCACCAGATCCAGTGAGCTAAAGTTTAATGAAAGCCCTGGTTCTAGCTATTTAGTCACGGAGGTGTCTTCACCGTCTTCTTAATGTATAGTTTATATTGCAAAATTATTTCAATTCAACCTGATTATCATTAATTTTTCATACACTTGAATGAATATCTGATTTCTTATCGGCGTATATGAGCCTTCTGACAACGACTTTCCCCAGTATACATTGACCCAAAGCTATTTTTCCTGAAAGAAAGTATTATTATACCACATCTTGTGTTTTGAGAATCTGTGGTACTTCTGTGGTGAAACCATTTGAATGTTCTATTGTGGTTTTATCACAGGCGGCCCAGACGTTGTTTGAGATTTACATACGTGACAGTATTGCGTTACGTTTTGAGCCATTTAAGAGAATGCATGAAACGGTTCGAAAATGGCTCTAAATTCAATTTAAATAAAAGAAACTTACTTTAGTCTGCTCTTGTGTTATTTTGAAGTCTTTGTGGCAGCTGAGGCGTTCTAAAGTCGTTCTAAAGCCATTTTGACGATTTAAACTTTTCCAGATTTGCTTTCCATTAAAGTGAAACGAAAGGCTGGCGACCTGGTCGGCCGACTGTTCGAACTCGAAGCTCCATAAATTCCACTAAAATGCTCGGAGCTCGCCAAAATTCCCTCAAGGCAGCCATCGACAATTCTTCTTTCTAGTTGCTTCGCCTGGGATCCCAAGGTTTATCTTATCCGCCCGAAAAACGCTCCTTTTCGAACGCTGGCTGCCCATTTCTGCTTCATTTTGATCCGTTACGAGTGATCTTGGCCACGGATTTCAAAATCGTTGGCTTAGCGACCAACTCCAACACGACAAAGTCGCTCTCAACCGTAGGGAGGCACAGGTCAATTTGCTCCATGCAAATTGGACCGTATCAGAGTCCCTGGGGAAATTACACCGGAAACGGCGGGAAACTCGCCGCTTGAAGACCACCGACTCATTGTATACAACTGATCGAGCGCTTGTAGCGATGGCTTGTTATAGCCGTATGAGTATTAGCTAGTATTTGCAAAGATGAATGTGATCTTTACCAAAGAGCAATGTGAAATTTTAGAGTATGCAAGCTCTGGGCATAATATCCTTATCACCGGCCAAGCAGGTACGGGAAAGTCGACTGTAGATCGTTTTCACGTGACGTCATCATTTTCTAAAATCCAAAACTAAAGAGCCACGAAAGTTTTTATCCTCATCAGGCATAAGAGGCGGTAAATTTGTATCCATTTGCAATTTTAAAGCTCAATAGCGTGCTTCGTTTGGAAACCAGAGCATTTTGAATTTCTGAGTTATAGCGGTGCGTGACACGAGGCGACGATCAAGTTTATTGAGAAATATATATTTATCTCATGGTTTTGAGCCGTTTTAGAATTTAAAGCATTAGGAAAAGTGCTTAAGTAAATAGCTGTCTGTTCAGTACAGATGATCACTCGCCTAGATAGCCAAAGTAAGTAACAGATGTTGACACTATTTTCCGGCCGCCATATTGGTGTCTGGAAAACCCGAATAGCGAATAGCGAATAGCGAATAGTCGCGAATACCGAACAGTGAATAGTCACGAATAGTACGAATAGTGCGAATAGTGGCGAATAGTAGCGAATAGTGACGAATAGTGACGAATAGTAACAAACAGTGGCAAATAAGGGTGTAGAGGGGGGGGGGGGGGGGATTGTGACGAAATCACAAACCATTTGCCTCACATTTTGATTTTATTCCTTTTTACAGAACGTGTCTCGCCGGATCGGACAGCACAGATGAGGATGATGAAATGTGAGTATCTAAAATTTATGTTCGGGCGCCACTGTGCGAGGAGGTGATCATGAGCTTGATGTATTAATGAAAGTGATTTATATTTTTGCATTTTGACGTTTGTTCTTCTTTAGAGTGTTTGTAAAAGCATGCACGAAACTCTCTTTCGACGACAGGTGAGCATATTATTTGCTTTGATTACGAGATTGTTCATAGTGCTGTTCCGGGACTCCCTCTTACCCCGCCCTGAAAATGGGCCCATTTTCAGGGCGGGGTAAGAGGGAGTCGCGGAACAGGACTAGATTGTTCAGCATAAGGCGGTGACTATTAAAGACTATTCGTCACTATTCGCGACTATTAGTCACTATTCGCCACTATTCGCACTGTTCGTACTATTCGCTATTCGCTATTCGCTATTCGGGTTTTCCAGACACCCGCACCAGGGTCTATTGGTGCACCACAGATGTGCACCAACATGGCGTTTTCATACTGGGCTCTGTAAATTTCTGCGAAACATTTCGACAAATATCTGAAGTTTGGGGAAACGCACGGGCCTAAAACTTGGAGAAGTGTCTTCTTCATTTATGTTCTACAACATCACGAATTCTTGACTTTTTCCACTGGATGGTTTTCGATTTATTTTTTTATTGCGTGACAGTGAAAACGATCTATAGTAAACGCCTCGCGTCTTGCCACTTTAGACAACATCGCAAAACCGGCTCCACCAATTAAAGACAAAGCTGGCTGCACGACCGGAACTACTTACGTGTCTTTAGCGCTTAAAAGCTCTGTTTTATTGAACAATTTTAGAGCTCAGAGGAACTGTTATATTGAGCTATTTAAGCGCTAAAGAAAAGCACTGTTTCTGAGCGATTTTAGCGCTTAAAAGCACTGTTTTACTAACTTGGACTTGCTGAGCGATTTTAGCGCTGAAAAGCACTGTTTTGGTGGGCAGAAATGGGAATGCCAAAAGGTCTAAAAATTAATGCCACTAGATAGTGCTCTCGAGTAGAACTGACCAACGAACAGCAACGACGTGCAACTGTCTTGTTAGCATGGTAATATTTGACTCATTTTACTTCTCTGCAAGCGGCGAGTTTCCCGCCGTTTCCGGTGTAATTTCCCCAGGGACTCTGATACGGTCCAATTTGCATAGAGCAAATTGACCTGTGCCTCCCTACGGTTGAGAGCGACTTTGTCGTGTTGGAGGTGGTCGCTAAGCCAACGATTTTGAAATCCTTGGCCAAGATCACTCGTAACCATAGGCAGCCCAAGCTCGCGTCACTACAGACAGCCTTTGAGAATTTAAACGAGTTATAAGACTTTGTATGGGAAATAAAATACAGTCGATTATGAAGCCTGAAAAATGCTCAGTTTAACGTTCATTCAATAAAATGAATCAAAATGACTCACCTCTGGTGTATTCTTGTGCCTTTTGGAGTTTATTTCACAGTCCGTTTTTTCAATGTTCTTCGTCTTAGAACATTGAAAACACGGACTTCCCGAAACTGTGAAATAAAATAAGGGCAACCCTAAAACGTTTTTAGGCCTAATTAGGCCTAAGGTTATCTTTTATGAATGTTTAGGATAGTTTTTACTCTCTGTATTGTACTGTGATTCCGGATTCCGGATTCCTGGTTTTAGGGTTGCCCTTATTTTATTTCACAGTTTCGAGAAGTCCGTGTTTTCAATGTTCTCGAGGAAACTTTTGGCTTACTTGTTGATCATTGGAGCAGCGACTTCGAGTCTTGACCTGAGGAATGTGACCTGTATTTAACCACAGGTAACCCAGGCTCACTGTGTGCGTCACGTACTAGATATTAAAATATAGAGAACATATGTGGCGAAGTTTAGGTCTGGAAATTTGCTAGAAAATGGAAATAAAAATCGATGAAACTTACCATGTGGTGAGCTGTTGTTGTTTTTAATACGTACACGAAGTTTCGGGGAAAATGGTCCCCGTTCGCCCTCCTTCATAGTATAGTGACAAGGTAGGAGACAGAAGCCAGCTTAAGGACTCCGATCGACCCAAAATAAGCACGATTATTTTCGTGAAAATCGAATCCAGTCGCTAAATAAACACGCCAAGTTCGTGGAACAGGAATTTCTTTAAACCATGAATCCACAAAGCATCTCCAGGTAGCAACGCGAAGCCACCAGGCTCCGTAGAACTTGTAAGTTGACCTGCTAAAATGGCGGCCCGAAAGCGTTGTCCTCGCGAAGTGTCCAATTCAAAATGGCACTGAACTCGGGACACCTGGTGACGAGGGGAATATATGTCGCCCTGGAGGGAGGGGAGTCCCAGATAGCTCAGTGAGTTTTGTTTTTAGCAATTTGGGACTCCCCTCCCTCCAGAACTTGTTATACTCGTCACCAGGCGTCCCGAGTCCAGTGCCATTTTGAATTGGACACTTCGCGAGGACAACGCTTTCTGGCCGCCATTTTAGCAGGTCAACTTACAAGTTCTACGGAGCCTGGTGGCTTAGCGTTGCTACCTGGAGATGCTTCAGTGGATTCATGGTTTAGAGAAATTCCTGTTCCACGAACCTGGCGTGTTTATTTAGCGACTGGATTCGATTTTCACGAAAATAATCGTGCTTATTTTGGGTCGATCGGAGTCCTTAAGCTGGCTTCCGTCTCCTACCTTGTCACTATACTATGAAGGAAGGTGAACGGGGACCATTTTTCCCGAAACTTCGTGTACGTATTAAAGACAACAACAGCTCACCACATGGTAAGTTTTATCGATTTTTATTTCCATTTTCTGGCAAATCTTCAGACCTAAACTTCCCCTCATATGTTCTCTACATTTCAATACCTACGTGACGCACACAGTGAGCCTGGGTTACCTGTGGTTTATCAGCTGTTTACGGACGGTGCCTACTATTGTTATTGCGCATACGTTCTGCGCATCTTGAGATACTCGGATTTCCTATCGGTGGTGCTTACTAATACAGGGTTATTTTTGCGCAGTTTAAAACTATCCGGAGAAAGTAGATCTTAGTAAGTACTCTTGGTATCCAAAAAGAAAATTGGGGGTAACCATGCATTTTTGAGAGATGATTAAGCTTCAATTTGAGAAAAAAAGCCATACATTGCTTTGTATTTTAAAGCTTTTTGCAAATATTATTCATGAATTATCTTTGAAAAATGCGTCGTTACTCCCGATTTTCTTTTTGGATTTCAATAACACTTGTTAATATCTACATTTCCTGCATAATCACACACCGTCGTCCGTCAACGACCATTTTGGCGGATAGCTCATATTTTGCCCAAAGATACCCTTAAGTGAACTATTTTCAAGAACCACATTTAAAAGTTCCAGCGATTCTTATTTTTTAAGAAATTTGCGAAAATTTGAAAACGTTAAAGTGCGGTTTTCTGTTTGAAAAATTGTCCAAGATTTGCTGCGAGAACCAAGCAACGGGGAAGTCTTTAAATGAATTCAATTGGCACCAAACTTGACAAAAATTAAGAACAACTATTCTGGTTCATTTCTACTTCGATACTTTTTACGAAAATGTTAAAATTGTGATACAAATATTGCTGTTATTCATTTTCTGTGTGAAGTTTTATCCTCGAACTCGGAACGCTTCCCTCCGAAAATGTAACCTGAGCGAGCTAAATGACGCGAAATTTGAACGCAAGCTGATGCTAATTATTCATGTAGAATCGTCGAACTGACTAATTTTCGGCTTTGTAGCTTGGAAAGCTTTAAAAATGCGAAGTTATCCTTTAGAAGTATTAAAAGTGACTGAAAATAGTATTTGAGGCAAAAATCCGCAAGTGAACTATATATTGCTCAATTCAAACACATTTTAATTTACACTGGTTTATGCAAGTGACTTTTCTATCACGATGTCAAAACTGAAATTAATACGATTTTAAATCTGTTCAGTTTTCTGTCAAAAGCGATCGTGATTCACACGAGAAGTTAATATTTTAGGTGCAAGAAATGTATTCACAGGAAAAAATAACAGATTCCCATTTTTGGATATTTTAGGGTATTTTGAAGAATACCAACAAAAATCTCAAATTTGGAAGAGTGAGACAAGTCCCAGTCAGGGAACTTGGTTGGGAATTCCCTGGTTGGGACTTGTCTCACTTTGCCAAATTTGGGATTTTTATTGGTATTCTTCAAAATACCCTAAAATATCCAAAAATGGGAATCTGTTATTTTTTGCTGTGATTCCACTGTAATGCGAAAGGTACCTAGAATTATTTTTGTTATTGTTTACATTTCAAAACGCAAGCAGTGTCAGTTTCACTGAAAAGCAAGTACGACTTGGCGGACCGTTTCATTTCAAGAGCACCCTTTTAAAAGCTAGTAGTAGGGCAAAAATATGACAGAATTTCAAAGAATTTCAAACCAAATCAGTATACATATGCTCAAAAACGAAAACTGAATGTGCGTCAATTGTGCGGTATCAAAGACATAATTAACAAGTGATTATCGGTGAATATTCACCGAGACGAAGTATAAATACACAGGTGATTATTTCAAAAAAGAGAAAAAAAAACCTTTCAACGGGAAATCATCTTCAACTTACAGTGGCAAAACGACTACTGGCAGCCATTTTGTCCGTCGAGGTGATTATCGGCTGATAATCCGAGATAGCGAGCCAACGAGAGCGCGCGATTTTGTATTTATACTAATTTGACATGATGAACAGTTACTACCGAAAGAAAGCTACCTAAAGCAGTACGTACTTGCACTTCAGTGAGCTACGCAAAGTTTGAGTCCATAATGTTATCCAATGCTATCCGTTTCATTGTAAACTCATTTTCTGGAGGCATACATATGCAAGATGTTGTTGAACTTTTGACCTTCAAACCTGGTAAATATTCATGTCACGCAAAGCAACGAAAGGTTTTTTTTGTTCATGCCCTGTTTTGAATCGTTATTCGAAACCCATTTAGACATACATTACTTTTCGAAACGTATTACGTTACCTTTTCGAAACTAATTCGTTCGTTTCGCATATGTTTATCGAAACGAAATTTTGCATTACAAAGAACCTAGAAATGCCCTTCGGGAAGGCGTTTAGTTAAAAGTTGTTCCTTGGTTACCCAGCAAATTCATGATACGAACTGAGGTTGCCTTGTCATTCAAAGACAAAATCTTATCTGAATCAATCTTCTCCGGCGATAAGCTTGCGAACTTTTTCATCGTTTCCATGACAATTTTTCGCTACTCCCCAGAAGTCAACCATATCATATACTTTTGCAGGTAAAGAATCGTTATTCAGCGCTGTACACACTTCACAAGGCCAAGAATCAAATAGCGTAATTAGTTTGAAATCTTTCTTCCACAAAAAATATTCGTTATAAGCAGTGTCGTTTGTGTTTAAGTAAAGTAAATACTTCGCAAGAGCTTCGACAGACTCGAAATTTGCGGTATTAATAAATGAGCCAGGAATAGCGAGTTGTTTGTTTTCATACGATGCTCCCCCCATCACAACTGGAACGATACTGTGATTGAGCGGGAACCAGTATTTTTCAGTTATGTAGTCAACACAGAAGGAATTTTCGAAGGACAAGTAAAATTTGTAACGCTTTAGCTTGTGATTGCACTCTTGAGATCCTCTCGGGCAGGATTCATGTTGATCAAATTTTTTTGCACATGAACCAAAGACATCTATTTTGATATACTTCAGAAGTTTCTTGACAAACTCGTCCCTGAGTGTTCCACAATGGCTTACCAACCAAACAGCCAGTTTGTCTTTTCCCTCCGCAAAATTAGTCTGATTTAAGGAAATCTCGTCGGGATTCAACCGAGTGTAGTATCCATATGGTAGGAAAATATCTGAATCTATTCGATACGTCATGGTCCAATTAAACAAGCCCTTCAAAGATGCTGGATTTCTGCCCGCATTTACAGGACTTTCCAAAAGGAAGAAAACCCATCGCTGGTTTGGTGATTTTGTCTTCTCTATGTCTTTCATATGTGATACACCTGGTAAATCTCTGCCATGAAACAGCACAGCATCGCTTACTTGAAGTTCGTTTGGGTTGTGTGTGAACCTACACACTTGCTTACCGCAACTTATGTTGACATCTGAGCCTTTCGCAATGCCTGGCCATTTATTTCCAAACCACGTTGTGTAAAATAAAACTAGCTTAGGGCTATGCTCCGTTTCGTTGTGTTTGCTGTCTTGAGGCACCATTGAAAAACTCAAGCCCGTTTCACGGAAATGTTTAAAACCTCTCGCAAAATCACTTTGAAAGAGCCATCGCTGAAAAATGACCACAACGCTTCCCAGAATGATAACTGCAAATACCACAAGTTGCCTTTTACGATTTTGACTCATTTTGTCTTAAGATCAGTTTCTTTGATAATATACCCGTCCTCGAGCGATTTGAAAGAAGTGTTGTAATAATGGTGATTAGCCATGCCGAGTTAGTAACCGTGCCGCAGACACAAAAGCGAGGCGATCATTGACACGTGTAACATCCACGGGTTAAAGACCTTAAGCATTGACGACGAAGAAGACGATGACGACGAATAGTACCGCGTGAAGACTGGGACGGAACCGTCCGTTCACGGTACGAAAACGGCGGGAAAATCTAAACTTAAGCTTCGCTCGACGAGAACGTTGACCGCGCACCGGTGGCGGCTATGCTTAACATAGCTTGGGTTTCCAAAAGAAGGGGTTTCTAAGATTAATACTCCCCTTAAGTGCAACCTGTTTTAAAATAAGTTTCCAAAATCTTGAGGAGACTTGTGATAATCACTTTGTGAATGTAGCTTTTTCCAATACAGCCATTAATGACTGATTCTGTTGTTGTACCATCTTCATCATTTCTAATTGCTGCTTGTGCATTTGACTCTGCTGATCCATCAACATCTGCTGTTCATTTTTCTTGAACTCCATTTCATCTTTCCTCAGTTTACTTTCTAACTCAAACTTCTCCTTGAGGTATTCAACAGCATCAGAACTTCTTCTCTTCCCTCTTTTACTGAGTTTTCCTTCTTCTTCGGAATCTGCATTTCTTTTTTGGGTTTTGCCCAGACGTTCCATAGCTTGGCGTCTAACCTCTTCGGCACTTGCCTTCTCACTCTGGTATTTTTTGGTGAGAGTGCCAGCTTGCTCATTCCTTTCCATGTCAGCTGCCTTTTCTTTGTCAAGAATTTCTTCAACTGCTGCGTCTAGCTGGGTCTCCTCATAGTCTATGCCTGATGCTCTTTCTTCTTCTCTTGTTTTCTCCTTGTACTTAGTCTGCAAAAGGGGTAGTCTGTATCTCACTGATCTCTTGGACACGTTGAATATGGGACTTGCAAGACTGTTAAGATTAAGGGCTATCTGCCCCACACTTCACCCCTTTCTTTGCTGTTTTTTGGATGCTTGAAAGGCTCCTGGAGAAGAACTTACCCCCAGAGGGTTAAGTCATGGTCTTCTGTCCATTTCATAGAGTTGTTTCTAGTGAAGAAAAACTGATGGAAATGTCTTAAAATTCCTTTTAAACTTTTGAGCAGGGATTAAGACTAATGCTGCTTTAATTGCATATCATATTTAATTGCATACACCTCGATAGTTAAATCTAAATTAGTGCTAATCAGGCTTCCTCTGGCCTTACTCTGGCCTGCATTGAATGCAGGTTAGCTTATATTCCTACGTTGCAAGTCTGCGATCTACAGGACTGTTTTTTCAATCTCTTGAAATATTCGAGCTTGCTATAACGACGTGGCTTTTTGTTTCTGGGATTCTTCCCTATATATTACAAACAACCTTATCTGTATCATTACTAGAAAAGGCTTATATATTCAGACAGATCGAGCAATGAATGAGGTTGAAATTGATAAGTCAGTCAAAATTTAGAAAGCTGTGGATGCTCTGCTTTTTAATATTCGCGAGGAACGCTAAGGATAAACGGAAACACAAATTTAACCGTCCCGAAGCGACTGTCATTTTTCACAAGGAAATTATAAAGTTCATCATGAACGATCCAATTTACTAAGACTTCAGATCTTACCCTGACGTGGGAGTTTGACACGCCATGTACAGTTCCTGCAAAAGAAGTTTACAGAGGCAAATTACTTTAAGTTAGAGCTAAAAGACAAAAGAAACTTTCACATACTAAATTCAAACCCATGATTGCTTAGCTTTTGCTCAATTAAACCTCTAAAAGGCGAAGAAATAGTCTGACAAATACATACGTAGAACAGAGGACGGCAACACAGCTGTTTTCACGTTCTCGACGTTGGGTGGACGACGAATGAAGTCAGCTAAGACAAGACATGACATGCGCAGTATCATCTTATGGGTCAAAGTTACTTCCGGTTCGTACTCGTCGTCCGATCTCGTCGTCTCTGCTTAAGGTCTCTAATGATAATACATGAATCGCGAATCTGAGATGGCGCGCGGCATTGTGGGAAAGTACAAAGAACAAGCGGGCATAAACGTTCATGTGGTCTCAGTAGGCGTTCTGTATGTACCGCATATTCAGCGATCTTCTTCGACTTGAACAAGCCTTCAAGTGGTAAAAAGTGTGGACACCCTTCGTGAAATATGGCATTGAGATTTCCATTCGTAATCTGTCGTTTACTTGGCTGAAACCAAACAATTGTTCGCCTTGATTATTGTTCAAGTCCATACTAAAGATACACGCTGAGCAACGAGCAACGAGAATGCGATAGATGACAGAGAAATCTTGCTTTTCTTTTCATTTCATGTTATTTTAAACCAATGCAAGTTTATATACCGTACTATATATAATAGGTATATTATACGGCCATTATTTCTCGGGACTGTGACTTTAAAACAGCTTGGAAACAGCCATTGCAGACAGTTTCACCCGCAACATCGCAGACATTTGATTACCGTAAAATCCAGTGAGCTAAAGTTTAATGAAAGCCCTGGTTCTAGCTATTTAGTCACGGAGGTGTCTTCACCGTCTTCGTAATGTATAGTTTATATTGCAATTTCATTTCAACCTGATTATCATTAACTTTTCATACACTTGAATGAATATCTGATTTCTTATCGGCGTATATGAGCCTTCTGACAACGACTTTCCCCAGTATACATTGACCCAATTTTTCCTGAAAGGAAGTATTATTATACCACATCTTATGTTGTGAGAATCTGTGGTACTTCTGTGGTGAAACCATTTGAATATTCTATTGTGGTTTTATCTCTCATCTCATCGACTGACTGCACGTATTGTCAAGTCAGTGTAAAATCAGTATTTTAATTCTGTTCTTATTGCCAACAGGGAACCACAGCATGTTTAGTGCCCACATTCTTACAACTTGTTATTGTAAATATATTTTGTTGTAAAGTTGACATAATCAAGTCAAAGTACATTGTTGAGCATGCTATTCCACAGCAATCTGCTTCTTGTGCTTTTCAAGCCATGAAAAGAAATTTTCAATGTCTTGAATTGTCCTACCAGTGAAGACAATGTGATGTCTTGGAATGCTGCTCATGAAATCTGTTGGGCCTAATTCAAAAAGGACACCGTATTCAATTTGTGCAAGTCCTGAACATGAGCATCTCATCATCTTTAGCTGAGTTCTTGAAGAATGAGCCCTGGGCAAGGGATGAATCTTTGTTGTTTATCAAACTGGCTTTTAATGTGTTGTTTTGGAGGCAGTGACAATGGCAGTGTTTGTTTTGTTTGCCCCCATTCCTTAAACTACATATTTGTTTCGTTTCATTTCCTTCGAAGAGAAATTGTATCTATTTTGACTTCAGGTGAACTATTTACACAGTGAGATAGAGTGGACATTGAAAACAGAGTTTGTAATTGAAAATCTAGAGATAGACTATTGATCGAGTTACGAGTTGAGTTGAGTTTGAGTTGAGTTTGAGTTAATATTGAGTTACGGTTTTTGGCATATTTGGCACTTAAATCTATAAATATTAAGTAGAAGTCACTGGGAAGACCATGAAACACCGTTTTCGTGAAGTGCACAGGTGTATATTTACGAAATGGTTTTAAACTGATCAAAACAATCTTGAAATTTCATGCACGGCAGTATCCTTGTTTACCAGTTTACCAGTTTCAGCACTTGGGACTCCTTCGATTTGACTACTGTCAGTTTTGCTGTTATGTGGTCTCATCGACCAATGGTCCCTTTAGAAGATTATGCCAAGCCGACCATATGGCTGATGAAAAGACCAGACCACAACACTGCGTGGTGCGATCTTTAACATCTCACAGAGTTTATGAACATTGAAGTTTGTGAGACGGGACCTGCGATTTTTAGTCCTTATTCGCGAAGACTTGAAAGTCTAACCATTTGCGGATGTTATTATTTTATTTATTTCAATTATTTTAAGACCCTGAGTGCTGCGAGTCCGTCCGGAGTCGAATTCACGATCTCGTGCATAACAAACTGAGTCACCGGCGCGCGGTTGTTCCGTCCGTCTAGCGATCAAGTCTATCGACGCAGAAAAGATGTCTTCTTGTAAGGCTAAAGATGGGTTTTACTGTTAAGCCACATCTTATAGCCCAGGCGGCTAAACGATTAAACGTACCGTTTGTCATCCAGCAGCGTGGTTTTCATGATCGGCTATCACACAAAATTATCGGAACAAGTGAGCCGCAATGAGGGTTTGTGTAAAATCTGGAACTCGGAACCTGACCCTAGCCTCGGAAGTGCCTTTGTCAGTTCTCATTTACGTCACAGTTGCCGGCAAAAACAAAAGAAACCGTGAACGAAAAACCAAAATTAATTAACAAGTACATAACAAGTAACTTCGAACGCTTGCCGACGACTCTTCGATTAACTATCAACATTCCATTGAGTGAGAACCAGAACCCGAAGTGCGCAAAGATCCCAAGTCTTACCATGTAGAAACGGGAAACAGAAGGTGAGCGAAACAAACAACATTTCATAGTGTTTTCCCTGATTAGTAACAAGTCATATCCTAGAAAAGGGTTTTTAGGCCTAGGGTTAGACAAATGGAAGGTATAATTTTGGGTTACTTTCGGAAAGGTAAAACAATGACCTGCAAGTACGAGTGACCCGTCAAACTGAAAGTGACTTTTGTTTTAGACCCGGCCTTTTTGACTTTTCTCATGAATGCCTAAAGTTATAGCGCAATCAACATTGAAAAGGGGGAAAGGGGTGCATTTCGGGTTGGTGTCACCATCTTTTTGGCTGGAATTGTAGCTAGGCAACTAGACGTCATAATCAAGCATTACTTGATTACTCGAGGTGCAAATGCTTGGAACCAACAGTCAAATCAAATACGTGAGATAAGGGATCTTGCAAGCTTTAACGTGCGATATCCTAGGACACATTTTAAATCGCTAGGGCACATTTTTGTACATGGCTTGTTCGTATTATTACATAGTAAATTATGTTGGTTACTAATTATTACTATTTTTTAAATTTCTTTGACATTAAATAATATTTAGCGCTAAGTTATACCTAGTTTATTGGTCGTTTTAACATTTATATCTTGTAATTCTTGTAATTTTTTTGGCATTTATACTTTGTAATTCTTACACGGCATGTCTGAAAACCAGCTTGCTGAGCCATTTACCGTGTTTTAAATAAAGTTGATTGATTGATTGATTGATCTTGTCTCTTTCAACTTTGCAGTGAAATGGTTTTCCGACATATGTGACTAGATCAAAAATGTCCACTTGCTCGGCTTGCGTTACAAAACTTCGGTGACTAGCAAACGTGACAATGGTGTTTTAGAATTTCAGCGGTTATGAGCAAAAAGCGTAATGCGGGCTCTCTTCGTCGTCCTCTTTCGTTTGATGATCGATCATGATGCCGCACGACAAATACGGTTCATCGTAGCCGCTGGGCTGGCTTTAAATGGCTTACCCTTATCCCTTTGAAGACATCGTTTTGACGTCGATAGACTTTACAGCAGCAACGAGAATGATGCCTTAAAAGGTGTAATAATAATGAGATTGTTTTGATCAGGAAAGCCATGCAATTTTGCAAAAATTTATGCAAATATAGCTTTCAACACGAAGAAAACAGTTTTCGAAGTGACTTGTACTGAATATCCACTACTTTTAATTCCGAAAACCGCCAAAAACTGTAACTCAAACTTAACTCAATCTTAACTCAAACTCAACTCAGCTCGTAACTCGATGAATAGCCGATCCCTTAATGATAAGCCTTACAATTATTTTGAAGAATAATAATTATTATTGTTAAAACTTTAGATTCTTAAATAACCCTCTTAGCTTGGAAAATTACAAGATGACGTGCACTTTGTTTGGTGTGAAGAGATTAATATTTTTTATTACGTATAATGAAAGTAAAAGGCAATGACTAGTGAAAACCGACCCGAGCCAAATCTGTCTGTGCGCCACTAGCTGAAGAGTGTGGAAGGGATGATATGGGAAAGAATATGGTTACTGCAGCTGCAGGTCTAAAACATAGGTCACATTCCACAGGTCGGTGTACATGTCACTGTGCTGCAGATAAATAAACAACAGCAAAAGTGTCTCCTAGCGCAAATCACTCAACAAAAATGTTGTTTCAGGTCTCGACGAAACTTTTGGCTTACTTGTTGATCATTGGAGCAGCGACCTCTAGTCTTGACATGTGGAATGTGACCTGTGTTTAACAGCTGTTTAACAGACTCGCCTTCATTGCAGCTGTCACACGAGTCAACAGCTAAAACAACCACATCAATAATCTCTGAACCCTATTGCACAATTTTATTATTTGTAACACAATCTGACATGGTGAAAAACATTGAACAACAGTACTAGTAACAATGCTCGCGTTAGGGAATTACATTTTTAAGACGCCAAAATCAACCAAAACGTAAATGTACGCACGAAATAAAATCACTTCATTACCGCTAGGTATTTCAAACACCATTATGTCCTTTTATATATCTAGCGATAGCTATTCCAGACGTCTAAGGTGCCCAATAAGCGTACGTGAAAAGCCAACGTAGCTTTAATTGGAATCGAAGCCTGATGTAGATCACCGTGCAACGTGAAAAAACGGCGAATTATTATTGACTGTTATATGCTTGTTAATTTGCGGCTACTTCTTACGAAACAGCTACAATTTTGAAATTCTGTTCCTCACTAGCCGCCATCTTTCTTTCGACATTAAACCAATCAGAGTTCATGTGAGAAAAGCACCAATCGGCGATCTTTTTAGTTCACTGTGTTTGAGGGTCTTCTCCCGACCCGCCGCCATATTGAAAGCCGAGAAGACCCTGGGGACGAGGTTGGTTTTGGGCTACTTTCGAGGTGGAACGCACTTTAGAGGATGAAATTAGGGTGAGTGGCTTACATTTGTATTAGCTTTTTGGTGGTAAAAAGAAAAACATGTAAGGACTATTTTGGAGCAAACTTCTCCTTTAAAAAATAAAAATTACATGCTATAGCCATGGCAACCGGCTTTCGAGAGAATCACATTTCGTTTCGAAAGTATCTCATTACCTTTCGAAACCTATTTCGACATACATTACTTTTCGAAACGTATTACGTGGTCATACTTTGACCGAAAATCGATCAATAAAGGGGAATGGGTTCGATACCGCGTTGATGTCTCCAGTGAGACAGTTGTTTGAACATAGCGATGCAAATTATTTTGTGACGTTAACCTGGTATCGAAGTTCATTGCTCGGATAAATGATCAAAGTATGACCACTTTTCCCGTCAGTTTCAAAGCAAATAAAAAAAGTGAAATTTCAATCAAAAAGTTCTAAAAACAACACGATGTATTTTGGACGATTTCGGCATGTCATGCTTAAGAAGTTGCCAAGCCTCTTCACCAAAGACTTAAGGCGGTCGGGCGTGGTTCAGTTTGGAATACCATATAAATCCATCGGCAATGTGCATTGCAGTGCATGCCTATAGACTACTGCTTTGGGGCTCTTTTGTCTGATAAATGCTTGCATACCTCTTACAGCTGAAGATTGGCATACTAGACGTTTATAGCCTTCGCCTTTGCAGTTTCTCTACGTCTCGTTAATGACCAAGTTTGCAAAGCTGTTCGGTATTCGAGACGTCAGTTGCCTCATCGTCGAAGAAGAAGTTCTTCGTCGTGAAGAAAGGTACAAGTCTGGGATTTCACTTTTTATCTGTTTCCTGTCGGAAGTGACGAGTCGGAAGTGACGAGTGAGTTTATCAAGAACATCATCAACTTTATGGGCCTGAAAGATTAGGCAAAAAGTTCGGTAAAGGTTTATCGCAACCACCTAAAGGAAGACTTGGCGACGAACGGTCCATGAGGAACTGTCTCACAAAAGACCCAAACATCAATCGGACTTCTGTTGAATGAGATAGACAGCCTTGTTAAAAATTAAGCACGCGTTTAAAATGCAGATTACAAAGAACACATCGATATGAATATGAAAACATTGCTAACAACACAAGTAGAGAACTTACATGCACTGTGCCATTTTATGCACGAAACTTTCATTGCTCTACAATACGCCCACGACTTTGGCACGATAGAAAAGGAGTCTCTCGAAAGAGTTAGTAAATGGGCCGCAAAGTACTATACCCATCCATCGTCATATTACCCTGTACCACAAACGGGTAGGTTGTTCGCTGATTTAAGCTTTTTGGCTCCCATATCTTCTGAAACGCGCCCAAAAATTGACGAAGATGCAATGCGGGATCAGCTAGACAGCTACCGCCCAGTGAGGCAAAGGACCGTAAGAAGTGAGGCAACAAAGGATAAGGCAGGAGCTTTACCACCAGCCGCGTATGCAAAACGACCAGTGCCCATTGCAAAAGTATTCTTTGCATGCAACTGAGCTGGTCAACACAGTGTTACCTGTCTTCCCCGAGACGACGGAGACCCAAGCGGGGGTCACAGGGGTGCCTATAACATTCGTATCAGACAGCATCATTCCTCTTTCTATTCTCGCGCCTACTCCCTCTAGTGCTACTAATCTGAACCAGGTTGAGGAATACGGAAGTGACTCAGATGAGAGCGTTGGAGTTGACGAAGCAGAGGAATTTGTCATCCCTGAGCGCGCAATGACAAGGTCTGGAAGACAAGTCAAGACCTGGGCAAGATTTGACGTGTGAACAACACAAAATCGTGAGTCGCACTGTGATAAGCAATGACTTAAAACTATTCAATATGTCTACTGAGACCCTAATAGTAACTAACACAAGGGACAAACTTACTATTAGTTGCCCATAATGCACGGCTTTTGTTCGAATTCATTCAAGCACGACTGATTGATTATCCAAGATAGTGATCAACAAACAGCAACACAGAGACGGAAGCCCTAAAAGATATTTCTGGCGCTAGAAAAAGGGACTGGTGATTTAAAAAAGAACGACAGATAACATTTAATGGTATATTGCGGATACATTGCCATGAGAAGCTGTTTAATTGCACAAATTATCACAGAGCTCGGTTGCATCTACGGTTGATTGATAAATCATTTGCATGTGCCTAAGATACCACGCCTTTTATAGTGCGTCTTCACGTTTAAATTAAGGCATTGGGCTGTGGTCAGTTAACTCTTGCGTTCACGTTTAAATTAAGGCATTGGGCTGCGGTCAGTTAACTCTTGCGTCGATGGTTAAAACCTTCTGAACAGAAGAACAAGAAGAACGCGCAATTTAACGTGGGATTCGTATCACCGCATTCTTTGATGCGGCCAGTTGATTAGGGAGGAAAGGAAAGGAAAGGAACTTTATTTAAAAAGGGGCGGTGTCACGCTATTTTAGTCAAGCTTCTAAACACTAAAAGACGTCTTTACATCGATGAAGACCAAAAATTAATGGTGTAGTTTTGTTGCCAATAACCATTGAAGGGCACTGAAGCTATTTTTTGTTGTTTGCTGCTAAGGATGGAGAGAAATGGATTGAAACTTGAAAAAACTGGCCAGTGCTTTCAAGTCTGGAGACGGTGTCTTCAGAAGTCACCAAAAATTAAATACAAATAGCTCTTTGTACCACAAATATGTTTCATATCTTCTCAGTGAGTTGTCAGGAATGTTGTACTTGTGAGCTTAAGTGCTAATTTAGATTTTTACTCAGTTTTGACCTAAAAACAGCACTGTTTAGCATGACAGTACCCCTAAGAAATCTTCTAGCGCCGCAGAGCACTAATCGGGGACACTGTAAATTGAAATTAACACGTTAACGCAAATCGAATCAAATTTTGGTTTTTGAGGAGAGAAGAAAACCGGAGTACCCGGAGAAAAACCTCTCGGTGCAGAGTAGAGAACCAACAAACTCAACCCACATATGACGCCGAGTCTGGGAGGCGAGTGCTCTCACCACTGCGCCATCCCTGCCCCGAAAGAGAAAAAAAAAAAAAAAAAAAGACAGAGTAGGGTCGAGGAGCAACAAAAACTCAGCCCACTCTTGAAACCTGCTTCGTGCGTGCTAACATTCGAATATTGTAAAACGAGACATGTAAGAAAAATGTGAGAGAACGATTAATTCAGTCAAACTTCTAGACAAGCAGTATCCAATGAACAAATTTTAATCAATGACTTGAACAAAAGAAAATTGGCAAGTAATTTCACCTTTTAAAAGTCTTTTTAGCATTTAGCACAAAACAGATCGATGTTGGATCTTTTTGTTGTGTGCAATATATTCGTGGCTACCCATTTGCTGATGTATATATATCATGCTTTCGTTGGAGTGTATTTTCTAGTTTTGGCTGTGTTATCGTAAATGAAGATGCTTATTTCCTTTTTGTGAAGATAGTTCATCCCGACAAAGACAAGTTTCCTTAAGGTTCTGCTTAGGAGCGCTAGTTTTTTTGAACGAATGTTCGCTTTTTTTAAAGATGACTCAAGTACCGCACTACTCAGATAATTCACATGTTTTCTGTCATTCCTTAGCAGCGGCTGATATGGGAGGCGCTTGCAGAGGGTCTTCGTGATAACCCTAAAATGGTTGTTTTAACTGAAAAGGTTATGTCTCACAATTGTTGTTGTTTGTTTTACGAATATCTGGTTCCCAAACTGACAGAGACTGAATTTCTGCAAACATTTTACCCAAAGGTATTCTGAACAGAATGTCAAAAAAGGCCGGTACGTCATTAACATATATCGAGTTCACTTGTTGTCAATACAAATGAGACCACTTTGTTATCTCTGTGGATCATGTAGCATTTTCAGCGCTTGTAAGACTTTAAAGTCTTAAATAAACAAACCCCTTAAAAGGGATGGGAAGAGCATGGGTGGAATGCTTGACTACCGGGCAATATACTTTTCCAATGACTTCTCAATATTTCATCTTGTGCTGCCTAGGGCCTTTAATTGTCCTTAATGACGCAATTCCAGCTCTTCTGAGGAATATGGTTAATCATCATCATCATCATTTATTAGCCTTGGTATTAAATGAATTTTGTACAGCATGTTGTTAGGCGAGGAGACCTCAAGAAACAATCTGGTCTCGGCTGTTCAAAAGATGGATAACGCTATCTACCGGATAAATCACTATCCAGCGAATAAACACTGGTAAAACCAATTGAATTATGCAGTGGATAGTGATTTATCCAGTGGATAGCGCTATCCACCCTTCGAACAACTGGGGCAAGGCTAAGAGGAGAGGCCACCTCGACATCACAATATGATAAGAAATACCTTTTTCAAAATATTTTGAAACGTTGGGCAACTGTACAAAGAAATATGTCAGTAGTTTACAAAAAGACTAGGATATTCTGCTTTATAAACAGGAATCCCTTCAGCAATTTTCAGTTTATCAGGGTAAATGCCTTTATAAAGAGAGATTGATAGTATTTCCGGCTTTTGAGTGTCAACGAATTAGCCGGAAATGAAATATTTTTGCGGCACAAGAACACTGAGCAGGGTCTAGGTCTGGGGCCTGGGGTCTGACGGTGAATTACGGGCATAGCCATTTGAGTATTTAAGGCTCTGTTTGCATGTGGGAGATAATTCTAGGTCGACACCATTTTGTCACATTTCTAATTTTATTTATGTATATAGACAAGTAGGACGGCTCTATGAGCTTGGGCCTGGTTCCTACCGGTTTTTTGCACAGGTTTTTTTGGCCGCCGTTCCAACCACAAAGTTTGTCAGTGGTTGCTCAGCTCTCGGTTTGTTTGATTTGTATGTGCTGTGATGGCGGGAAATGTCAATACATATATTCGATTAGCTCTGACAGATTTTAACAAATATAAGGTATATTTGATGGGAACTGTATGTGGTTAGAACTGAGCAAATTTTCAAATAATTTTACCAAAGGGAACGCGAGGAAATTAGCAGTTAATTTTACAGATTTGGTCACGTTGGCGTCACAAAAATCAGAAAAACACGCGTAATTCAGGCTTTACACGCTATACATGTGTCCAGCTTGCGCTCGGGCGTAAAACTCTAGGGAGTCTCCTTAAGGAAATTTCCTGAAACTCTAGTTCTGGTTTTATTCATTAAGCTCCAATGTAAAATTCTGAGAGCAATTCTCACAAAATCTATCCTCCATTATTTTCTCAATCTCATTCCTGTGCTGGGCATGACCTCTATATAGAATTCACATGTTATTTACATGTTTTTTGCAAAGGCCTTGATTTACATGCTATTTGCATGATTTGTCCCAGCAATTTACATGAAATTTACAAATAGAAATACTGTAAATTTCTTTAAAATATTTCCATGTTATTTACATGTTTTGTTCAAATGTAACTTTACGGAAGGATCCTGTAAGTTCCAATTTCCAATGAATTTACAGAATCAACAAAAGATGCAAAAGTATCATGTAAATATTATTTACGAAACAACAACATGTAAAATATGTTTTACAAAACATGTAAACTGTAATTTACAGGTTGTAAATTTAGATTTACATACGTCGGTAAATTTTCAAGTTTTGCAATCCAATTTTAGTCGTCCCTGCCTCCTTTTGTATTTGCTTTTCAGTATTCAAACCTTCCTTTAATGTTCTAAGTGAATTATTTTAACATTTCGCTTGATTTGGTTGCCAGTTGCCAGTCGCTGAATTTGGCTAAATTTGGTGACGCACCTTTTTTAAGTCAACAGTTTTTGCAATGGTAACTTGCAAAATTCTTCTCATAAATAAAACTTTAAGATCCATGAGAACGGCTTCGCTTTTTGTTTGAAGGCGCGGCTGTAAGGACGATGGAGTGTCGCATTACCATGGGAACAAAATAAACAGTGATCCTACTTATTCATTCACAATCATTCACTCGTTTTGCGGAAAAATCGATTGCCTATTAAAAAATCTTAATTTAATTTTTACGTTCCACAACAACTTGTTGTTATTGTTCTTACGCGTACAGATAAGTTAATCACATAAATATTAAAGTATGAAATAAACGGAAAGTAAAGGTATAGAGACAGTCGAAAGTATGAGGTCGTCATAAACACTATTTGCGTTGTTTTGAAATATGCACAATATAATATGCCGAGTTGGGTAAATGGCATTGTTTTGGAGTTTGGACAACTGAAATGAAAGAAATATAGCTTCCACAGTTTATAATCAAAATAAAATATCATCTTTGAGTTGGAAATAAACACATTGTTTATATTGGTTTTGAATGAAAATATACTCATAAAAGTGACCGATATTGTTTAAATTCAAAGAGAAATAACTTCTCATCGCAGTAATTTCCTATGAGTTAGGATGGCATTGACAAGAATGTCTTCGCTTCCCGTTGGGCAAACAACTGTTGTACATGGGACAGAGCTGGAAATTCTGAGCCGGTTGGGGAGCGGAGCGTTTGGCGTGGTGTATAAAGCCAGAGATTTACGAAGTACCGTCCCACTGTTCTACGCTCTTAAAGATGTTATGTGTTTAAACCATTCATCTCTTGGCAAAGCCATCAGCGAAGTTGAAACTCTTCGTCGAGTTGATCATGACTTTATAGTTAAAATTATAGCAGCGGACCAATTGGAAGATCGTCGCGGAGTATTTCATGTGTTAATCTTAACCGAATACTGCTCGGGTGGCACTTTAAACGAACGGCTTTCGAATCCAAGCAGCGAAGTAACGACTCTGAAATGGCTGAGTCAAATGGCGAGCGCACTGAGTTATCTTCACTCCCGACACATCGTTCACCGAGACTTGAAACCCGACAATGTTCTTCTGTCAGATTCAGTGAACGAGAACTTAAAACTGGGTGATTTTGGTTTAGCGAGGGAGTTTTTGGCCTTAAAGCAAGCCAATTCCCACCGTTCTCCTATGGGTTTAGCTCAGTACTATATGCAGTCAGGAACCGGACCAGCACATTGGATGGCTCCAGAGGTCTTTCGATGCCATTATACAGAAAAAGCGGATATATTCTCTCTTGGAGTCTTATTCAACGCAATTCTTGTGCGAGACTTCGCTTTTTCATCCAGCCGGAAGAAGTGGTATGGCGCCTTCGTGAAGTTATCCGGGGGGGTTAAAGTTGGCCTCGGTTACGCAATGTCGATTCTTGGTCCATCGGCCATGGAAGAATTTACTCGCGGTTATTCTCTGAAGGAACAACATGGCTTTCGTGTTTTGGTGTTAGATGCTTTAAATTATGTTCCTAGAGCGCGACCAAGGGCGGATGAAATCTATTTGCGAATGAATGACATCTCTGAACGAATTTATGGACAGCTTCAGGGAAATCGTGGAAAGAAAGCAAAATCTCAGCGTACAAAAAACAGTTGTTGCATTACTTAGTTTCTGTAGAGCTTACACAAGTTCCAGAGTCTCGGACAACTGGGTCATAATCTTGGAGATGGCTCAATTCCCAATTGTTTGGATTTTGATACCGTTTCTTCAAGATAATTTTAATCCTTTTTATTTGTATTAATCAGGCGAGTTTGATAAATTACTATTGTTTTTAAAATTTGGCTTAGCTTCTTGAAGTTATTTAAAATAATTATTTAAATGAAATTAATAATACCAAACCAATATATGGATCCGACATTTCTTTTTTAATGATCACGTCAGAGACTAGAAGACGCTTCATGGAGACATGCAGTTTACGAGTTATTAGCCATTTTAGCTTTAAGAGGTAATTGACCATTTAATGTTCTCTTGGCCTCTTGGCAAACACATTTAATAGAGAACCCTCTTGCTGATGACGTGGAGAAAACTTCAAAAGTCACGTTTCACATTAAAAAATGTCAGTCATGTTAAACTAATTTAATAAAGATATTGTCAATGCTTTCTTCAAGGACGACTCCGCCGTCGGAGTCGTCTGTGAAGAACAAGAAAAGCTGATCAAATTCAAAGACAATAGCTTTAGTTTGGCGTTGCAAACATTGCCTTAAAAGGAAGTTTTGAAACAAAAGCCTTAGCTCCTAAATAAAGAGTCATTAATTCACGAGGGAAATTCAAAATCGCCGATTATCTCAGCAGCGGGAAATTTGAATATTCGGTTAGAGCTTAGTCATGTGAACCTCAACTCGGGGGAGCGGATTGGGGTTACATTTTGTTTGAGGTCACTGGATAGTCAGGGAGGGACGGTCACGACAACGAATGCCTTGGGATAAGTTTCATCGATCCCAAGATGATTCATTTTATTTGACCGGAGAGAGAAGATCGAGCATGAAAATCTAAGCATGAATTTTGGAAGCTTAACTTGACACCATGATCGAGGCTTGTGTTCCCGTGGAATTTCGCTGTTGGGGAAAATTTTGAGAATTTTACGGAACGAAACAATTATTGCTTATAATTGGAACACAATACAAAGACTAGGACGTTTGCGTATAAAAAAAAAGAAGCTTGTTTAGTTGCCTGTTTTGCACTAAACTCATGGCGGCGGCAAAGTGTTTTAAGGACAGTGCCTACTAATTCATAGATATTTTTGCCCCGGTTTTTTATTATGCAGAAATGTAGATCTTAACAAGAGTTATTGAAATCCAAAAATGAAATTGGGGCATTTTCCAAAGATAATTCATGAATAATATTTGTAAAAAGTTCTAAAATACAAATAATGTATGGCGTTCTTTCTCATACTGAAGCTTAATTATCTGTAAAAAATGCTAGGCTACCCCCAGTTTTCTTTTTGGATACCAAGAGTACTTACTAAGATCTACTTTCTCCGGTTAATTTTAAACTGTGCAAAAATATCTCTGTATTAGTGAGCATCACCGGTAGGAAACCCGAGTATCTCGAGATGCGCAGAACGTGTGCGCAATAACAATAGTGGGTACCGTCCATAAACGTGAGACGTTCGAAGGCATGAGCACCAGATATTCAATCAGCACTAGTCAATCGCAGTGATGCTCAGGAAATGTAGGATGAAATGAGGATTTTTCATCCCTCATCCCGTGTTGAACACATTTCGTTCAGCGAGCGTCTAAACAGTTACCACGAAATGACCAGAAACCAAGACGAAGCTCAACCAGGGAAGACTTTCGTACAGGGATGAATCACACTTTTTCCGCAGAAATGTCAGCGATCGGAAACTTCTATGAATCCCACCTGTTTAGGTTCGGTAAAGTTTGCTTGTAGTCTGGTTTGAGTTGGCATAATATATATCAAAAGACGGTATTACTTTTTGCAGATAGGCAAAACAATAGATGGCTATTTCCTCACTTCCTTGCCCAAATGAGTTTTTGTCAAGTTTCAAGCGATCTCAATTTGTGCGCGCCTCGATAGTTGTTTTGATTCGTTCTCAAGAATACAGTGGGTAATTTCTGTTAGGATGTTACATTTAGTTATGGGAGGAGCGAGGGTGGCACAGTCGGTTAGTGCGCGGCCATGGTGCAAGAGGTCCTGAGTTCGATTCCCGGATCTCGCATCTTTGTTTCGACTTCTTTCCTTTCCGTGTAGCTAAGTAGTTTTAAATACCCGTAAAACAGAGCACTGATCGTCGACCTCAGGTTTGTCAGTTGAATTACTGTTACGAGTTATCGACGTTAAATATGGTTGCTATACTTTACTTTACTTTACTTTTACTTGTCAAATGTTTTTGACAGGCTAAAGGAAGATTGCTAGTCGGTATCCAGAGGTAGTATCCTGGAGCACCTGTTTTTGATCAATGTATTAAAGGAGTTGATTTTCATAGACTTTAGAAATTGCTGGCCGCAGAATAGCGATAGGTCGGTAATGATCATATTCAATAGGAGAGTCCACTTTAGGGATATATGCGAAACACGAGCGACTTTCCAGGCCTCCGGGAAAGAGCTGATAGTAATAAAACTGTTAAGGATGTGTGTCAAAGGCGAGGCTTTGATATCAGCGCTGAGTTTAAGATACTTTGCAGGAATCTGATTGGCGCCGGTTGAACACTCAGATCTCATAGTGGTTAACATCTTCGTTACCTCACTGTAGGTGACCGAGCGTTGATTAAACGAGCTTGTAAGATGGTCTTCACGAAGGCAATTAGTAATATCAAGAAGGAAGTCTGATGAATTTGCCTCCGATCCCAACAAGCGTTGTGAAGTGGAGCTGAAATGCTTTTTCAGAGCATCTGGGTCCCCCTTAATTGGTTGCCGGACTGGGATGTAACATACGATGTATAATATTCTACAATTCTTTGGGTTTATTGGATGATAGAGCCCTCTTGAAAAAAAGCAAGTTTAACTGATTTAATATTCGTCTTGACCTTTTTGCGCAGCACACCAAATTTATTCCAAACGCTTGCTGAGTTTGTTTCGTGTGCTAAATACCTAAGTACGTTCCACCCTTTCTGAAGTTTCCTAACTTCCTTGTTCAACCAAGGCGCAGGGGGTCACGTGATTTTAGTTCTACGTAGTATAGAGGAGCGTGCTTGTCCGGACAACTGAAGTTTTAAAAAGCGAGTTAAAGATGTCTAGTTTCTCGTTGGGATCGCCAAGACTCTAAACAACGTTAAAAGGAACACCACTAAGTTCTTCCCTGATTAAAAGCTGTTTCATCAAATCGCTTTCCTTTATAACGTGGTTGAAAACGTTTGACTCCTACTTTAATACAATTGTTGCGGTCCATCATGATCACTAATAGTTGGACAGGGCAGCACATTACAGTACGAGACGCAACTGGGTGCGTTGCTGATAATGTGGTCAATTAGTGTTTTAGAGGTTGATGTGGTTCTTGTTGGGCGCTGCACGTGCTGATGTAGGTTACGTGACGCCAGCATATCGATATATTTCCTTACTTTAGAACGATTTGGCGTCAGCATGTCCAAATGAACATCACCGGTGGTGACAAAAAGTCGACCATCCCAAAGAAAGTTCAACTGGCTCAATAATCTCTCTACTGTGTCGAGCCACGTTTGGTAGTACTGAATAAGTTCCGATCGATAGAGAACTCCTAAGAGCATTTTACAAGGGTACTCCCTGATTGTAGCGAGTAACTCAACAAACGAGGATGCCATGCTTCGCGTATTTATGTGGAGTATTGGAAGCTGGTGTGATCTCTCTTGGAGCACATGAAGGTGTTCATCAACAAAGTCTGAATCCTCGGCTCCAGGCTCGTTCATACAGCTGGTATCAGAAAGTGATAAGTTATGCTTATGAAAGGGCAGAACACTTAGCGTACACTTGGGAAACACTTATTGCTTTGGTGCATTTGATGATATGTACTTTGGGTTAAAAACCTTTGAACACTTCCCATGAATCACATCAAAACACGTGGAGTAAGCACATCGTTTGTGGTTTTTGGCAATAGGTTTCTCACATTGAGAGCATCGAGGAGCTTTAGGTTAGTCCTCTAGTAGCGTAGCCAATTAAACTGCAGGATTTGCATTAGTACACTAGTTGGGTGATACTAACAATTGTTAACAGTGGTTTGCGCTTTATATGTGGGCTAGCATGAATTATTAGCGTTTCAGGCTGCCCTAAAATCCAAAATGATAAAGGCAGTCTAGTCTATTCAACAAACTAAATTCTCCTCGCAAGCTATTTAAGTTTCTGCTGATTCTGTTTAGCTTTTGTAGTTGCAAGAAGTTCCTGAGAAGAAGGGTGTCCTCCCCTCTTTTATCCCAGTTTCGACTCTGGTAATTGCAGCCGCCTAGTCCCTCCCCTCAGCTTGCATCGTCGACAATGGTCTTTGTTTCTATTCCCATTTCTTAGGAGGAAATCTCCACCTTGTCCCGGGATGGGGGGAAACTAAAATATACGTACAATGTACGACCTTCTCTGGATTTATTCGTGTTTTGTTAGTCATAAAACACCTCCTCGTCCCGAAAATTTCACATTTGATGGTATAAGCCACTAGACCATATTCGTATTCTCAGTATTGGACTGGAACTAGCTTGAAATGGAGGCTAATGCGGGGGAATATATTAAAAAGTATTTGCATTTGAAAAGATTTCCCCATTTGCTTCTATTGCAAGCTACTTCCAGTCCAATACCGAGAACACGAATGTAGTCTATTTATTGCACACAAATATCAAAATATGGGAATAAATCGAGCCGGGTGGTTCGCGCGCAGCCAAAAAATGGTGGGCTAATTCATTGACATTCCTTACCGTTGAAGGATAATTAAACCACTCTCCCCGACACAGTAATCTGTGGCAAATGATCAGAGAACAAGACCAGAGAGAAAAACCCACGTGAATTGTCTTCAACTGAAAAACTATTGCAACTGAATAAAGTGAAAACAACCAAGGTTCTATCGATTAATTGAAAGGCCAGAAGAGGTTATATCGAAAGACAAGGACGACGCAAAAGCTTATGAAGACACACATTTAGATATAAGAGTAAACTTCATGAGCGCCCAACAATACTTCTTTTGTATCCGCTGGGCTGAAGGACTGGAGGAACAGAGAGGTCTGCCTTGGGTCAAAACACACGGGCTCATTGGCGCTTTTGCCACGCAGTAACTTGGCAGTTTTCCTGCGCTTGCCCATATGTTGCTGATTTCTTAATAGCTCGTGCGATATATTATTAATAATTCATACGGAATAGTCTTAGGTTAACTGACATCGATGTCACTATCTAAATTTCGATTGGCTCCAAGCATTCAACGAATTCTCCTTTGCGTCATACCTAAAGACAATAGTTTTCATACATGTAGAAATGACGTCATACTTACAGACAATAGTTTATATCCCGACATGCAGAAGTGATCTCACCTAAGACGCCGACTTGTAGTTTGATCAAGTGATTATGAAGAAGTTTCGTTCAGAGATTATAAAGAATTTTAATCCTTTTAACTGTAATCTCAGCATACACTAGTACTCAGTAAACGTGTTAAGAGCGCAAAAAAAATGTAAGCTTAAAAAGTAATAAAGTTGTAAACTTACAAGTTGATTTTCTGTTACAGTGATCACTTTTTTGCGCACTCTCGTCTTAGCAAATGCTTAGCGATACGCATTGGCAGATAACACAAACCTCATTCAATAATTGTTAATTATATGTTATTTGGAGACTGTTCTATTGGGATCAACCGGTTTAGGTTGAAGCACTTGAGGTTTCACAATAGAACACCTTTCCAACCGTTTTCGGTTGAAGCGCGGTAACTCCTAGTTATTACCAGACTTCTCAGCGTTGACAAGTTGAGGGAAATCCGCGGCCGACTTTAAAAGGCCCGCGTAGACGACAGCGGCCGCTGACAATGCTTTTTCAACCGTTCCAACCTCGTTTGATGCCGGCGAAAAAGGTTTTTCTGAATAGAACACTAAAAAACCCAACAGGAGGCAGTGTGGCCCAGTGGTTAGGGCGCTTGCCTTGAGATTTGGAGGTCCCGGGTTCAACACCCGCTCTTGTTAGCTTGTAACGCCAACAAATTTATGTAATCCACTCAGCCAATCGGGTTCCAGTGTAATTCGAGTGTCACACTTGGCAGATACAAGACACTGCGTCTTGCAGGACAATTGCTTTTAGATTGGCGTAACTTAAAGGATTGAGTTATCGATTTTCGGAATTTTGCGAACGTCTTCTCTATCGAATCAAGCAAGCAAGGACACCAAAGTAAGATTACATATTTTATTTACAATAGTTTTAACTTAAGAAATTTTGGCTCGTGTCTATCTTTAGAACGATTTAAAGCGATTCTTGACCTGTAATTGGCACGTGTACTCATAAGAGCATTGTCATTATTCTGTTATTAGTTCAAACCAACTTCAACCTCAATCTCAACATCAACATCAATAATCAAGAATCAGCCATCAACTTCAACTTCAAAATCTAACTTTAGCTATCAACCATCGACAACTTCTAGTAATAATCAACGACCTACAGATTTTCGAATCAAGAATTTTACGTCAATCAATTTGAGACTTGCCTTTGAGAGCATTTGAATAAACGTTTAATCATTGGAACTTTCAGTTCAATCAGTTGCGTTTGAATTATCTATGGTTTGTTTGGTATGAAATCTACAGCTCTGACCACTCATTGAATTTGTTCCCAGCTGCACTTGTAAATAGCCAACTGGTTTGCTTCCGGCCAGTTGGAATTCTCAACATTTGTTGCTCTGTTCCGTCGTTTCGTTGTGTTTCATTGGCCCTGAAAAGCCCCTATGGGGAGCGGTCAATTAAGTATGTATGTATGTATGTATGTATGTAACTAACTCAACCAACTAAAAACGGTTGATCCCAATAGAACACGACCTTAGAGTAAGCTTTGTGCATAGGAAACAAATTAGTATGTTAATGCCATCTAATGTTGACAATGACGTGACTAGATCCCGGTTGAAGACTTTAAAGGCTGGTTTCCATATGATCGCAGACGATCGCGAATCGCAGATCGTAGATCGCAGAAAGTTCTGCGATCGTCTGCGATCATATGGTAACTCACTTCTGCGATCGTTTGCGATCGTCTGCGATCCTGCGATCGTGATCGCAGAAGATAGAACCATGTTCTATCTTCTGCGATCGTCTGCGATCGTCTGCGATCGTTTGCGATCCTGCGATTATATGGAAACTAAAGTTCTGCGATCTGCGATCGAAACGTATCCCATAATAATTTTATTTCTGACTCAAATGATTCAAAACTTCTTAGCAACAAAGCCTGAATGTTCGTTTATGTTCGTTACTGTTCTGTCAGAAACACGAAGTTCTCTCAGCAGTGTGTGGAAAGCCCCAAGTTTTTGTCTCTTCATGAATATTTTTCGAACTCAAAACCGATGTTTCCTTCGCTTTTGAAGATGACGATGCCGTCGCTTCAGGACTAAAAGAAGAAGTAAATTTGCTTGCTGCAAAATTTCCTCCTCGATGTCCGCTATGTTGTTTGCTAAAGAGATTTTGCCGCGAGCACAACGCGCGTGTCCATTAGACATTTCTGCTGACCGAAATGTATGGCTGCAGCCGGCTCTGCGATCGTTTGCGATCGTCTGCGATTATATGGAACTAGATGCTTCTGTGAAGCATACACTGGCTTGCCTGTGGTACGTGCTACAGAAAATCAGAAGGCACTGAATTGTGCGGTATTGAAATACAGCATTCCAGTCTCTGAAGAATAACAAATAAAAGAGAAGCGAGAAACATTGGCTTCTGGGCTGACATGTTGATAATTTTCAAGTTCCCTCACAACTTCTTTTCACCATAAGTGTGCCCTATGAGCATCCGAAAAATTTGTAATACTAAACTTCACTGAAGTCAAGCCCTGTTTCACGGGGTTAGTGTTGGGATGGGAGACCAAAACAATAAACCCCTCATAAAAAACAGAAACATCTGACCGAAAATACTATTAACGCTAACAAATGCGAACTCAGCAAGGTACAGATTCCGTTAGCTTGCTTTATGCAAAACAAATATTGATGAAAAAGCAAATAAATATTGATACACAGTTTTCAGAAAGAGCAGAAGGAAGTTTCCCGAACGGTCGATCGAGAATAAAATATTTACGACATGAAAACAACATTAATTTTGAGCCGTGAATATAGAATATAAAAAGCTACGATCAGCGACAAACATTTTGGGAGATTTTTGCTACGTTCAAGTAAATTGCAAAATCGAAAGTGACATGACCGGAATTCAGCGGGCGCCGTGATTAAGTTACCGCGGCATGTTTACTCGCCAAACAGTGAAGCATCTGTGTCAAATGATGGCAAGATACCGGGTTTTTGTAAGTTTCTTTTTCTGTCAAGTGTTATAAAGGTTGACAATGAAATGAGCGAAGTCAAAACAAAGATCACAATCGCCCAACTCTTGTTTATGCAAAGTCAAAATTTACTCTCCAAGACACGTACGACGTTATTTATCACCAGGTAATTCCATCATTTTGGAAATAGCAGCTACTTTATTATTTATCTGCGTCACAAGTTTTCACTGATTTTGGGGCTCATTTTGTTGAAACTCAAGCACGCTTCCAACAGGCCTGTGAACCCTTCCTGCTTACAGAGCAATACTAAAAAACTTCTCACATATCACATTTGAACCTTAAGCTCGAAAATTCAATACACAACATGATATTATAATTCACAAAGGCAGAAAATACCACAGAATCCTTTTCCAGCGAAAATTTTATTGAAACAAACAACATATTCGCTCTTAGAGGCGAAAACCTCTTCCTAT
>NC_090869.1:33528359-33530859 GCF_036669935.1 Montipora foliosa
AAGCATAGTAGGGCGAGAAGAGCCCCTGGGGACAAGCTCTTACCAGACCAGTTCCAAACAGCAGGGGTCGTTTCGTGTCTTCTTACACGGAAATCACTTGATCGCCATACTCGCCTGGTTCGTTTGGCAAGGTTTTGCTCGAGGAGGAAAGTCTCAATCACAGCGCAAAATGTACTGGAAATCGTTCGGAATATCGGCGGAAAAATACGGCGCTGAACGTTTCGCAGGTATTGTTACAGTAGCGTATTTCCAAGTGTGCGGGATTTGTTAAAGATGTCCTCCCCGATTCACCCAAAGTAGCAGTCATTAATTTTGATCTGACAATTATTTTTATTCTGCCCCCTTTTCCTGGTCGAGGTATTTCTAGATTTCTTACATGAATTGCGGTGTCAGAAACTTTGCTAATCTCGAGAGCAAACGTTTGCTTCTGAATGCTGCCAAAGTAACAGCTGATGTGTTCTTTCATAATTAATTGCAAAGGGCAAACCCAGGCTGTACAAAGGTGCTGGCAATTCCTTTGAGATAATTTTACTTGGAAAATAGACAATAATCTGAATGTGAAAAAAGATTAAAGACATTTGCAAAGAACATAGGAAACAGATTATGAATATTTTATGAGCACCGTAAGTTGGGTTGTCATTAATGTTTTAAAGCAACATTAATTTTGCTCTAAGGAAATTATTGTTTGCTATTTCATATTTCACACAAAAGTGTGCTGTGTGTTAGACATTAATAACAACAACAGAGTCCTGAGGTTTCTAAAACAATACTTAAAGAAATCTTCTCCAATAGCAAAACGAGTTTGGATCCAGGTAGTACACAATATTCTGAGTTGTACCTCTGTAAATATAAAATCTTAACCTTGATATTTCTCTTTACAGCAAAGATCCCAAAAATGTGACAAATTTTAATAATTAATTCACATTTTTTCAATATTTTTTATTGATTTATCAGCTTTATTGGACACATCAGAAAAAGTAGCGCAATATTTCAGTTTAGGGAAACAAAATAGAACTGCAAAAAATGAACCATTATCTGATTTGATGTACTATTTTCATATTTCCCACAGAAAGAAGGAAACAGCATACTCTTTCAGTTTCTATAGTACAAGTATGTACCTGGACACAGTTGAACAACAACAATAATAATAATTATTATTGTTGTTCAACTGTATCCAGCTGCTTGGGTTTTGAAATCAGCATAAATGTTATACTCAGGCAAATTGGCAAAATGGTCACAAAGAGACAAATCTTTGAAGAGGTAAAAGAGCACTCTACAGAATGACAGAAATGTGGTCACAGATAAAAAGATGAATTATTTTCTCATTTTAAGGAAGTTCAAAAGGATTTTCCACCGTTAATAGTCGGCGTGTCCAATGGAAAAAGATTACTCCAATCCTTACAAAAAGGCTACAGCTTCATAACTGGGTAATACTATTGTGAGGCAATCTTTAAAGTGTGTTTGCTGGGTCCCAACTGCTGCTATGTATGGTACAGTGCTATTCAAAGACCATCTAAAACTTGGTGTTTGAAAAGTATCTTGAAAACCAATTCAGTAAGCAGTATTTTGCTTTTTAGATTTTGAAACCATATCATAATTCTCTTAACTGAAGTAGAATTTGAAATATTTATGAAAAAGCTGAAAGATGAAAAAAATTCCACTGGATATTTTTTTGAAAATTCACTTTAAAAATGCAAAATAATGCTTCTCACTTGTTTCCAAACAAATCAGGGAAGGACACTGGACGAACTTTTGAGATAAACTCTATTTCTGGTTGTATTAATTTTGATTCATTATCCTCTGGAGCAGCTCAGGTGGCACGTGTGGCATTAAGCCGGAGCACTCGGCTGAACACCTGTTCTGAGCCTCCTTAAAGGATAAGGATATGGCATCTTTTGTAATATGTTACCGGTGAACTAAGTAATTTGCAATAAACTTGAAACTTACGGATATGCCATCACAACGATGGCAAATTTTATTTACTAGTGCACTGTCAGTATAATAAAACAGGTGTTTCTACATCGACATACAGTGTGTGTATGTATACATAATTATTGGAAATTAAATGTGCATGCCTTGACAGATTTTCCTTTGCTTGATTTTGGTGTTTGGGTGCTTTCCTTATGGTGATTTTTTAACTCACTAGGACAAGACAACACCGAGGATGGTGGAATTGGCTTAATTGGTACATTTTCAAAGGGAATTCTAAAGCCTTTTTCCTTTTTCCTTGTGACAAGCAGTTTGTGCATCCCCTTGCCTCGATATCAAAGGAGAAACGGGATGTGTCCTTTTCAACAAGTGCTTTGCTGAAATGGCAAATGACGAATTTTTTTCAAGATTGATTCCACCCATTTGTGACAAGTGTCGCACATTGCACGAGAAAGACCATCATCTACCTCAGCAGCCTGGACTGTAAGTTTGGTTGAAAACTTCTTCAAGTATTCTCAAAAATTCACCATAAAGGTTTCGCTTTTCTGTTTGTTAAAAAAACGTAAGAACG
>NC_090869.1:33535859-33545859 GCF_036669935.1 Montipora foliosa
TTGCCACCAGCACAGTACTCGGTTAAGATCAGCATGTGAACGCCATCCCGACCATGGTACTGGTCTGCCCCTATCACAGTTATTACGTTCTCATGGGCAATACGCCTCAATGTCTGAACTTCACCAAAAGCACTCTCGAGTTGCTGCTCGCACACACACAAGACGTCTTTTAATGCATAGTTCTTGTAGGTCTTCTCGTCTGTGACCTTATACACGACACCGAATGCTCCTTCACCAAGCTTTTGTTCAAGAGTGACTTCATAATTGCTAACTTGGATCGTTGAACGAAGATGATTCGGCCCGAATACCTTTCTCAGCATTTTCACCGAAAAGTTTTATGAGACAATTCACTTTGCGGATGATATTGCTGAGGCACTCAGGACCCCACACAGGGTTTATGTGCAGCGATCGGCTTGATGGTTCTTGGAACACCGTGGGGTGGGATTTCTTAGAAAGCGTCTAAACGGACGAATCAAGAGAAGCCAAATGTAACTTTCAGCGTGACAAAGCTGTTGCCAGTGCTCAAAGCTTCAGTGGTTTACTATTTAGAGTTTCTTTATGGATAGACTAGTTTTTAGTCGGCACTGGATTGACTTCCCCTGGCTCGTGGAGCACTGCCCTGCACTGATGTTTTGATTATACGACGGCAACCACGCTACGGCTCCGTTTAACGAAGCGGTGGTTTCGGGGAACTCGAACTGTAATTCTAAGAGAAATAACTCCTTACATGGGGGATGGGGTAAAATGAAACGGAGCCGGGTGGATTGAGTTGATGCCGTTCTGTGTGGTTCGAAAAAGAGGATTTCTTGCTAATTTTTATTAACGGAGCAACATTACGAGCGCGTTGAACTTTAATTACAAAGCGTCTAATTTATAGAAATACCGACCGATAAGTTTTGTTTGTTTCAACATGAACAGTTTGACGCAGATGGAGTTATTTTTGTTCACTGTACCCTAGTTTTAAGGGGTGGGGAGGGTAGGGGGAAATGCGATGTCAGAAACGCGATGCCAGTGCTTAAAGATTTTTTTGCATTTCGCTGAGCAATAAATATTTAAAAGTATTAGTAATATTATTTTCCTTTATTGGGTTAAAGCCAACTACAGGCAAAAATTGCTATCTCTATTGATGAGTGAAATGTTCATTAGAAATCTGCCTCTCATGCCAAAAAAGTACACATGATTCCACTGTTATATCAATCAAAAAATGCTAGTAACAACGAAAATATCGAAGAGAATGTGTCCTTCGTCAGCCAAGCGAACGCAAAAAGAAAAGAGACCCCTGCTGGCAGGGAACATTACCACTGACATTTTTGATGGGTTGATGCTAGGCTTTTGTACATTATGCTTTTGTTTCCCCACTAAAATGCTCCACCTAAAATTCTCGGTCTCCCCCAAAAAAAGTCACTAAAATGCTTGGATAATGCTCATTATACAAACGGTTTTTTAAAATTAATTTCAACATTTTTAACATGGTGTTAACTGTTAACACTTACAAAAACGTACAAATGTTGCAAGTAACAATAACTTATACAAGTTCATAAATACAGACAAAAAAGCACAATCCTCGAAATCATCTACGAGGCTAAGAACAGAGAGTAGTTGACTATCCCTAAAAAATTGAGTTTCAGTCTTCATTTTCTCTAAGAAAAACAATTTCTTTTATAGTTTCTGGAAAAAAAAAAATTATTTCCGGGAAAATGCCACTAAAATGCTCGAATAATGCTCAATGCTTTTGCCTCACTAAAATGCTCGAAAAAATGCTAGCATAATGTACAAAAGCCTAGTTGATGCAACTTGAACTTTGAAATTGATCGAAGAAGCTCCATTACGTCACTTCTTTTAGAACTGCGCCTTTCCTAGAAATTCCAAATCTGTACTTGTCTAGTCCACTTGAGCATTCGGCGGTAAGTAACTCATGGGTTGTTACCATGGAACGCGGGCCTCGCATTTCAGCCGAGGCGCAGTGCAAAGTTGCCTAGGTTGTAAGTTGCCAATTTTGCTTTTTCGCTTGTATAGTTAGCTGTTTTCCTAATTAAAATCATGTGACAAGGGACAAGAGTGTTTTTTTCCTTTCCGTGATGGTTGTAAATCTTTATTTTTCATTCATTCATAATACAAACACCAGGCGTTTAAACTTACATGTGGGTTTGACTACCCTTTTTAATTTAGGCTCTTTTATAGACAAATAAAGAATCAAAATGTGTTGATTATCGTTGAATAATCGGTATTGCGCGGGCTCAGTAATTTCACACTATAAGGATCGTGTTCAAAATGCTTCTTTAAGTAACCCGCCTATCAATTCTTGTAAAGTAAAAATGAACATTCTCAAACATTCAATTACATATTCACACATTGTGTGAATTGCAGCTCTCCAGCAGTTGGGCGGTTGTCTTTGTTATATGTCAAAGAAGCGAGAGCTTAACTGCACCGTGGGTTTTGTTACTCTATATTGACATTTACTCTGAGTACAGCCAATGCATGTCCGAGACCAATTTTACCGACACAAGGAATATTCTTGAACGCATCATGAAACGCTTCGCCGTATATAATAATAAAATGTCGCTCCAAAGTAACCAGAAAGATCACGCCGATGGAAAACACTTCAGCTTTTTCGGTGTAATTACCGTTGAAAGCTGAAAACTTCTGGAGCTACCCAGTAGGGAGATCAAGCAAGTCAGCTCATGTAATACCGCCCGTAACTGGTTGCCCATGATCCATCGTCTCTCAGAGTACCAGTTTGTTTGAGTGCGATGCACCCCCGAGGCAAACCAAAATCAGCCAACTTGGTATCATAGGTTGGGAATGACGTCAGAAACACGTTATTTGGCTTCAAGTCACGGTAAACAACGCCTTGCGAATGAAGGAAATCCACGGTTGCGGTCGCTTGATGCCTCCATTTAAAATCAGTTACTTCGTCATTCTGTCGGAGAAGACGCTCGTTTAGATTTCCTTCTGAGCAGAACTCGGTCGCAATCAGCTCGTTTAATCCTTCGCTGTCCTGAAGGAGATCTACTCTAGCCAAAGCGACACGGGTCTCATGGGAGATCTGTTTCAAGGTTTCAGCTTCTCCATTGCAGTAGCCGAGAATATTCCCGTAGTGCTTGAAAACAGGATATCCTTTAAAGGGTCTGTCGAAGTTCTTTCATCGGTGACTTTGCAAACGACGCCAAAAGCACCATTACCGAGTCTTTCTTGAATTATGAAAACTTTTTCGCCAACTTGAATTCTTCGTCTTAAAGTTTGTCTGACGGGCAAGATAGAGAGCTAACTGAAATGCATGAACCATTTGCAGTATTTGCCAGGTTTAGTGTATTCTATCGATGCTAAAGAGTTGACTTCTAAGAAGTAAGAAATGACATAAAAAGAAACGTCGACTTTCTAAGAAAGCGCTACAGTGGAGGAGAGGGGAAAGGAAATCGTTCAAGGCTCTACATGATCCTCAGTCATTTTCGTCATTCACGTCATTTCATGTATTCCACATGCCAACCATATGATATAGTTGTGCGCTTGCGTAAGGTACTGCAATCCATGAGGCTGCTGTGTTGTTACCTTGATTTTTAGTTTATAATCAAACCTCATAGCTAATTACTCAGCAACAAGAGAACCAACCATAGGCATTGACTACCTTTTCCATGCTTTCTACACTTTCGATCAAGAAAATAAACTTCAGGAAGGCCCAATTACATGACGGGTTTTCAGCTGAGCACGCTCGCGTAAGCCACACACGCATTTCTAAAGCTGCTGCTCCACTTCAGCTCATGATTCATAACGGGTTGGCGGAAATAAACAAATACCGCTGATTTCGCTCACCTTTCTTCTAATTCTTAGATAGATGGAATATAAACATAAACGAAAACTAAGACTAAGACTAATAGAAGGAATAGACAGCCTTGTTAGAGGTGCAGTTGTGAAAGTGGGATCCGAAAATAGAAGGAGTTCTCTTCTGAAGCGCCCAATCCAAAGGCTTTACCCCTTGGAGGTCAGCGCTCGAAAGCAGCCTACTGGCCTCGAACACAGGGAAAGTCCTGCCCCTGATCAGTAACCAAGACGAAATCCTACGAGAGCAGCCGCACTGCGCGCAGAGGAACGATTGAGGACATGGATGGAAGATCTGTGATTTGAATCCTTGGACATTGAACAATCAACACTAGTTAATTCTGAGTTTAGAAGGGGGTTGACCAGCTTTGTTTGGGATTTGTGTTTTAGGGCTAGTTAACAGGGGGTAGTGTGGTGGAAGTCATGTGATTCAGTCCCGTGGGACGTTGGGAGCTGTAGCAAAACCATGTGTCCCCTTTCATGTTCAGTAATAAAGTTGTGTTGAATCGTTGTACTCTCAGCGACCGTACCTTACTTTACCTTCCGAACACACATGATTCGCCTTTCAAAAAGTTACTCTTGCTTATTTCTTCCAAATTGCACGAGAAATATCATGTGATTACCTGACTAATAACTTGAATATATATGAAAAAATCGAAATGGTTAAGCAGAAGCAACGAACGAACAAGTATCACTGACGCAATCGTGCAAAAACTGTGTCATAAATTTTGCCATCCAATGCTCGCATCTGATTGGGGCTTCTGTTTTGAGGAATACATTTTTTCTCAAGTATGTTATTTCATTCATCACATAAAATTGTTGGCGTGAAGGTCGTTTAATTTTCACCAATAATTATCTGGAAAAACAAATACTGGTAAACAGAAAATTATTCAATGATCTGGTAGGTAGATCTTATAAATAATAATTATCAGATACTTGCATTGAAGCTATTGACTTCCGGGAGTGTGAATTAAAGGGAAAGTACAGCATACAAAAAGTTTCTCTGAATCGCAAGTTCTTTACCTGCATTGTCATACTTGAACACTCATTTGGGCTTAAACACAATAACGCTTCAAAAATGGGCAATTTTAAATTGAAATCCGCCATCTTTGTTTTTGTGTATGCAAACGAGGCTATGACGTAGCAAGAACCAAGGATTTCTCCGGATGACTAGATGCACTTGATGTAAACAAGGAAACACAGGAGAGGAGAGCGACACTTTGTAGACTTGAATCTTAATCCAAACTGAAAGGGTAAATTGTATTAATAATGGCTCCACCATCAGAACAGATTTACATCGTGGTCTCTAAACAGGGATTTATATGTGAGTTATATGCAGGAGTTTTATAAAGTGAAAGAGAGCTTGTAGTGCTACCCCGCGCTCATTGCTGTGAAATAAATGCCTGGAAATCAAGATTAATCTGTCTACCGTGGCTTTCTACGAGATCCCTGTTAGATTTATATATTTCCATCGGACAGTAAGAGAAAATCGTTTCCGTATTGTCTATGAAGCTAACAAAATTTAACTACATTTCAAGTTGTTTATTTTACTGAAAGTCGTCAATATGTTGCTTGATTCAGTTTTCTCACTCCAATATAATGATATTTTGGACTGGTTGACTGAGATTTTGACCTGAAGATCCCGGTTGAAGTCCTCCTTGGCAAAATGACACACCCCATGTTTTACTTTCGCAGGCAAACTTTCCTTTAAATTTTCATTTTCCGGTGGAATCTTTGGTTTTTTTAATTTAATAGACAAGTGTCTAGTTTCATCCCCCTCGAAAGCTTAAAACACCAACAGAGGTAATTGTTGCTGTGAAAAAGTTTTGTCGGCGCAACAAATAAGTTTACTGAAGCATCAAAGACTGCTGTCGCAGAAGAGAGAGTGAAAAGTGAAAAAGAAAAGAAAGTACGCTTGCCGAATATTTCTATGTCGCATGTTCAAGGTTTTACTTGTTTACAGTTGTTGTGGCTGATTTTTGCCACCTAATTTGATTGATCAGAGGATGTACAAGTATTAAGTGACTTGAGTTTCTGTTGCACTTATGGCCTACTTGGCCTACTAGCTAATGAACCACAAGACCGTTTACCATGGTTCATCTTACATTTGAATTTTTTGGAGCAGAAAGGTCACTCAACATTGAGAAAATGATCGGGGAACAAAGCACTTGGTAAGGTCGAACATGTTTGTTGCCTATTGGTACGTCATATCCAAGATGGCGCTCTCCAAGTCACGAAAGAGGCAACTTCAAAATGCTCAGACTTGTCACATTTTCACAGGGAACTGGACAAAACGGCAATTATTTTCGAATTCCTGGGGAAAAGGCTTTAGTAACTTTAAATTAGAGAAACTTTCTCTAGACCGTACTTTCTCTTTAGCAGAGTTACTCTGTCTAATACCAGGTGATTCTACTCTGACTAACATCAGCTGATTTTATTCGTCAACTGGGGGTAGGGAGTTTATAATGGTAATGGAACTGAGTGGAGTGCAATTTGGTCTGAAATCATACGTGTGATTTCAAAATCGAACGAGCGCACAACGCAAGTTCGATTAATTTCAGACCAAAATTGCACTTCACTCAGTTTCATTACCACTTTATTACATCCATTTAGAAATCACGGGTGATCCTTGCAATCTGATTGGCTCTCAGCAGTGCAATTTTTTTCCCAAATCACACTATTTTTTGCTCTAAATTGAACCATTTCCCCAGCCAATGAAATAGGAACACTAAAATAATCCTATTAATCCTTAATAGTACTCGGCCTCATGTGATTACCTATACAAATTGTACTCCACTCAGTTCAGTTACCATTATATATCAAATACAAGATTTTAGTCAGTAACAAAACGTTATTGATCCATTTGGTAACAGAAGTTGAAAAATTCAACACACAATGGATTTCTTGGTAATTCATTTTCCTGCAATTTGATTGGTTACCTTAAACAAGCCTTGAAATCAGATTGGTTGTTTTGTTTTAGTGTTCCTTTTTCATTGGCTGGGGAAATGGTGCGATTTAAAGCAAGAAATACCTAGTGTGATTTGGGAAAAATTGCACTGCTGAGAGTTAATCAGATTGCAAGGATCACCGGTGATTTTTAGATGGATGTAATAAAAAGTGTCAATGGAATAAAACATAAGATTTTTGTAATATATGTTATGTTATATTAATTTTATTACATTTACCTCCCGCACTGCAGCAACTTGATTTCTAATCATCCCTATCATCAGTCTCTATAAGAGCATCCTCAGGTCTTTGCCCAAAAAAACCAAGACCATTTTCACCAAACTCTGGTAGCCTTCCCTCTTGGTAGCCACTCAAATAGTATAGGATGTTCTGAGGGTCACTTAAAAATAACAGTGACTACATGTAGAACTTTAATGATATTAATAACTTAAAATTCTCCTTTTATTTATTGCATAAAATACTAATCATTTTTTAAATTAATACTGAAAAGGTATGATTTAGTCCATGGCAAGGATGAAGGCTGGCCAAGACTTTTGCAGTTACATTTGTATTGCACATCATTTGAAGAATTCCTCGACTTTTCGCCAAGTCCAACTATAAATTATCTGTTCTTGCAAAGACTACCATCATCTTCGAACAGGCACGAACAAAAGTCGCACCGGATCTTCTTGGATCGCTCACGTCGGATTGACGTAACAAAAACGAGAAGACCTCGGGAAATCGATCACCCTAGCCCTAATCTTTAAGCTAACCTTAATGAAATCGGCGCAAACGTCGAACAGTTTTGGCTTAATACAAAACCGTTTTTCGCTCGATCCGACGTGATGAACGATCCGATTGATCCGGCCCTCGTCAAACATTAAGAAAAACGCTTTGTCTTTAAATTAGGGGAAGTTACAATGCATGAGTTGAACTGTTACCTTCAAGTTTCCAAGCTTCAGTCGTCATGATTCGTCTTCACTTAGAGGTTTCCTACTGTTGCTCTATCGAAGCACTGTGCGTGATCGAGCCAGGATGGTTCTTCGCCCATTGAAGAATCTCGTGATTCGTGTTCAGACGCTCACATTCAAACAATTCATCAGCGGCTGATTCTATGCTGATAGTCTCTCCACTTTCAGAAAATTAGTCATATATTGATGCAGACATCGAGAGCTCTTCAGCAACACTTGAAATGAACGATGACGAAAAGGCTCTTCTTCAACTGAGGAATCACCCATCGTTCTGTTCTTCTCTGTTCGTTTCGAAAAAATAACCATCGGAAGTGTCAGATTTTAGAAGTTATTCTTCATGCAACACTTTGCAAAACAACGTATCCCATAATTAGTCCTTGTGGTGTTTAGTAGTCACTAACCGTATCCACCTTTCGACATTGTCGAGAAAAGACGCATAAATGATGGAAAGGACGGCATCTGGAAGGAACTGGTGCTTCTCAAAGGAAGATAATGGAGATGTGCGCTCGTTGTATCTCTAATTCTCTCCCAGGATGGTACCGAGCCTGGATACGTTGTTAAACTACATGTAAAACCATCCGCTCAAGATTCCCGCAAGCTCAAGGAACGAGAACAAGACATACCTTAATTTATGGATCTTTAATTAATCCTTAATTTGTTTGTATCAGGATGGTATGAAGCAGAGGTACAATCATTCGACTACGATGATGACGAAATAGAGTTAGTTTATGCTGATGAGCCTGGATGTGTGCATAGAATGGCTCTCCTTCCAAGCATTGTATCTGGACATCTTCGTCTCAAACAGACAATCCTTTAAAATAGCACGGTCAAACTCCAGTGGTCACTATAACCTTAATTGTCAAGTGGTCAAATTACACTTTAAATAATCATTGCAAATTAATAATGATTAACCAACTTAGGCTGGCCACTCGGTTTCCAAGATCTCGCCTCACCACTCAGATCTTTGACAAAATCTCGTTGTGTTCATTTGAGAGGGTGAGCTGGCCCGGTTGCCGAGATCTCTGTTTTGGAGACCGGGATCTCGGATGAAATGTTTTCATAAAACACTTCATTCCGGTTACCGGGATGAAAATGATTCAATGCATTTTCGCAAAAGAACAGTTGGAATCTATTCTTTACTTCTCTTTCCTCCTTTTGTAAAGATCAGCATCATTTCGGCATGTTTTCCGCACAGGTCCCTACTTCATTATGCATACACTCCTTTGTTTCAAGAAAACAATAGCGATAACAATAGACGTCCTTTGGGACTTCGGCGCTTTGTTCTTTCTTTTTAGAGGTTTTTTTTCTAAGTCTATATGGACTTAAAAAAAAACCGGTCGAACTTCTGTCCGAAATACGGAAAATCGAACAGTTTTTCCTGCAATTTCGGCACTTTTCCTGCAATTTTACCCATTTTTCAGTTTTAGAATAAGCGCAAGAAGTGGAGTTTCAAGCAATCGTTGTAATAGGGTTCAGATTTGCAAACATAACAAACAAACCAAATAAAAGTACTGTCATAAGAAATTTAATGGTTACCTGCTCTTTCTATCGTGAAATCGTTCTTCCTGTCTGCTTAAAAATTCGTCGAGACACTGCAAAGTGTATATTTTCTTCCTTTCCTGTATTCAGGATCACGAACGGTGCATTTAGTGGGATTTTGCGATTTATCGCTCTTTGTAGAGATCGGCAATATGCTCAATGATACTTCCAAGTAAATAACTTTGGTAGAGATCCAGGGATGTTCCCGTACGAGGCATACTTCGTTTCACTCCCCATCATGTCTTTTCAATGCCCTGCTGTGGGCAGCTCGTTTGTTTGGGTCGACGAAGTTTAGGCGAATAGTTAACTGTGAGATGCATGTTAGCCCTTGTCTTGTAGGCAGTTGTAAACTTTCCGGGCACATGTAGCTAGGGCTAATATTTTTTCAAGGAAAGTTTACGGTCAGAAAATTAATATGTGTTCTGGCGGATTGAAGGCTATCCATTGCAGTTTTTTCTTGAGCATCGGGAAACAGATCCCTCTCCCGATTCGGCACTTTGTCTTTGCCAACTGACTGCGTTTTCACACAGGTTTTGGACACGGAAGACGAAAGTAAATTGTTTTCTTTGCACCACTCTATGCACAACTCTGGAAAGGCTATAAAGCAGGGAATTTCCAAATGATCAAGTCTCCCATTGCTGTGACGCTTTTACTTCGGTAGCCATCTTGATTATTACGAAGACACAAGTTTGCTTCAAAAGAAGGGAAACATGAAACGATTTTAATTG
>NC_090869.1:33550859-33560859 GCF_036669935.1 Montipora foliosa
AAATGTCATCAAAGTGAGCTAGGTCTCCGACAATCAACATGCTTATTTTCTTCCTTTATACATTTTTCAGTTTCGTCCTGCCTGAAGCTATCTCTTGAATTTATAGTGAATACTGAGCATTTACATGTATGAGAAACAAAGTCCTGTTAATGCACTCAAGAAGGAAATCACAACCCTTGCCCACAAATGTAAAGAACAATCAGGCAGTGACAAGGAGGGAACAGACTGTGTTGGAAATATTGTCTTATATGGCAATAAGGATTGTAATTGTTACCGAGGGTGCAGTCAGACTCCATGGTAGCGAATACCCCGCACTGGGAATGGTACGGGAGTTTGAAGAGCAAGCGGCGAGGACGGGGCGTAGGTCCATTTTTAAACAAGCGGTTAAGTGCGCGGTGGAGTTTGGGTTGGAGTTGGATCTGGAACACACGCAAAAGATCAAGACGGAGGAGCGGAAGTGCCAAATCGAGAAGTTAGTGGATGATATCAGAAACCAACGATGGCAAGGGCGTCTAGTGACTACCAGGCTGGAGGATGAGAGTTTGAGTGCGAACGGGTGTTTCTGGTGGCTCACAGAGTGGAAGAACTGCCCATCACACACAATCGCTGGACTCATTGAGCTATACGACCAGCTCTTACTAACGCGAGTATACACGAGTCAGAAGACCCACACAGGCGCGGAAGGTCAGGTGAGGTGCAGATTATACGGCAAGGCCCCAGGAGCGTTGCTCATATCTTGTCAGGATGTAGAGTGTTGACCCAGAGGAATTATCTCTCTCTAGACACGACGCAGCACTGAAGGTACTGTTTTACGAGCTGTTATACGATGAGGGACTTATAGACGAGATACCACCCTGGTACTCACCCGACAACCCTAAGCCTGTGTATGAGTCATAGGACGTTAAAGCTTATTAGGATGTCCCTATATACGCCGATAAACAAGAGGTCAGATGCAATAGGGTGGATGCACGTATGGTAAATCATAAGTGATAAGAGAGTTGTGACTCTGGAAATGAGTTGCCCGTGGGTTAACAATCGAAAAAGAAAGGATGAGAAGAAGGCCCTTAAGTACAGACTGCTTCGCTGGGAACTGAAGCAGCAGCTCCCAGGCTACGAGATGAAGCAATATAACATTATAATGGATGCCCTCGGGGGGTGGTCACGGGAGCTGGATGTTAACATGCGCGAGCTCGTGAGAGGAGCACAGAAGTACTGCGAAAGATGCAGAGGGCAGTGTTCTCGGGCACGTTGAATATCGAAAGAGAAAGAGGACCGTACACACAACATAGCTTTTTAGGATTATTTAATATATATTATAGATATATATATATATATATATATAGAGAGAGAGAGATTTCTCATTTTGTATTTTAACTTAAATTTTTTTTTTACTCCATGGCTCACAGGTTACGGTTTTCGCCCTGTGTAGCTTGATTAGAATGTAGCATTCAGTTGAATCCTGTGCCATAACAATAATAATAATAATAACAATAATAATAATAATAATAATAATAATAATAATAAATATCTTTCTTCGTCATAAGATATAACATAGCATATAACATAACTTATCTTATGTTACATATTTGAAATCATAATAAAATACAGTATTACATCACATATGAAGATAGTATTTATAAGTTATTTTAATAATCTATTAATAAAAGTGTTCTTAAAACGTTCTGTGTTTATCAACGTGCGGGCGCCATTTTTGTTAGTTGGGAAGCTAAATATTTTGAGCAAGAGCCTATACAACAAAGATCTGACTTCAGTGGTGTACTATATTTTGGCTGGCCAAACCAGCCTTCTTCAGGTACAACTAGACACTCCATGAGCGTACACTTGGTTGCCTGTGGTACGTGTAACTCAAAAACAGAAGGGACTGAGTTAGTTGGAATCAGAAACCCATAAGGGTTGAAACGTGTAATGGCCCTTGTGTGCTGGGAAACAAGCTTCTGAATATTCAATTTGCTAAGTACCATATTTGGAACAACAAGAGCGAGGGGTTTCCAAATATGGTACTTAGCACTGAAACATTCAACCAATCAGTTCGCACTGAATATTCGGAAGCTGTGAACGCGCGTTACACGTTTCAACCCTTATGGGTTTCTGATGGAATTGAACTGCAGCGTTCCAGGCAATTTTTTCAAGTCGGGGGCCATTAAAACCATTTAAGGCGTCACCCAGAGGTCGTGCCAGCAGAGGCCCTTTGGCTCACACGTTCATACGAAGAAACAGATATTTTTCTGAGGTTAAAAACCTGGCTACCAGCCTATTAATGATTTGTCACAAAGAAAAAATTCCTGGCTTTCATTGCGTACGTGTGGTAGTGCAGTAACACAGCACTTTATTCCATATTGTCAACTGTCTTCCAGGTGATTCAAGTTGTCTTTGTAGCTCTAATAGTACACTTTGTAGATCTAATAGTACACGATATTGTTTTGGTATTGTATATCATTGTAGTGCCATGGTAGAAGTCTTAGGTAAATAGCCCCCTGAGAAGACTTGTAACCCTAACCCAGAAAGATTAAAGAAAATGAAAGGGAATCGAAAAACATTGGCTTCTAGGCTGACATGCTGATCAGTTTCAAGTTCCCTCACAACTTGCTTACACCACATGTTTAAGCGTGCACTCTGAGTGTAACAGCTTTGTTCACTGAAGAGTTAAAGAAATTAAAAGTTCACTGAAGTTGAACCCTGTCCGGAAGGATTAGTATCTGGATTTATGACCTAAATAATATTCCACTTCTTAACAGAAGCATAGGACCGAAAATTCTATTTAAAAATGCAAAATGATTAAGGTACAGATTTTGTTAGTTTGCTTTATGCAAAAGAAATATTGATGCAAAAGTAAATAAATGTTGATACACAGTTTTTAGGAAGAGCAGAAGGAAGTTTTCAGGACAGTCGATCGAGAATAAAATATTTTGCCATCAGCAACAAAATTTACGACATGAAAACAACATTAACTTTGAACCACGAATATAAAAAGTTACCATCAGCGAAAAAACATTTTGGTAGATTTTTGCCAAGTTGAATTTTGTTATTGTACTTTTGGCTGCACAAGTAAATCGCAAAATCGAAAGTGACATCAAATTCAGCGTGATGGCAAGACACCGGGTGTTTGTTTTTGTTAGTTTTCTTTTTCTTTCAAGTGTTATAAAGTTTGACAAGAAATGTGCGAATTCAACACAAAGATCACAATCGCCCAACTCTTAAGGTTGACCATTGTTTCTGCAAAGTCAACACTTTACTCTCCAAGACGAGGTTATTTATCACCAGGTAATTCCATCGTTTTGGAAATAGCAGCTACTGTATTTTTCATCAGCGTCACAATTTTTTGCTGATTTTGGCGCTAATTTTGTTGAAACTCAAGCACGCTTCCAACAGACCTGTCTATTTTCGTGAACCCTTCCTATTTCAATTGCGTGTGTGCAAACAAGACTCAATCCGTGTCACAAAGAATATGCAATTAAATATATTTTTGACAGTTCACGTCAAACCCTTTTCGAAAGAACCTTGGCCGTAAATAATGAAGCACAAAACAGACAACAAGCTTTCATTCAAATAATTCTTCACTGTCACATTTCCAATTTTTTTTTACCTTTGCAGAGTTGAGTACAAAAGTAACTGTTGCCAGACAACTTAGATGCGACTTCAGTAAACACTGTGATGCATTCAAGGCGTTCGATTTTTTCAATGTTTGTTAAATCCATTAAAAATTCAGTGTTGTATACAATACCAAGGTAGTAAAATATTAGAAACAAAGCTCACTTGATATCCAACGGCGAAAAATGAAATAGTTGTCGAAGACCATTACTCGTCGCTTTAAAGATTCCAGTAGAAGCTCATCAAGAGGAGCCTCTATCTCCCATACTTGGCCTCGGAGTCAACCCTTTCCTGAGTAGATTTATTTATAGAACACCTCCCTTGAGAGATTCAGCACGCTCACTGTTGTAAAAGCCAATCAAAACAGAGCTATCTCTGCTCAAGGGAATTATGATACTTTTCGCGGGAAAAACCTGTTCCTAAAAATAAATTTACTCGGGAAAGGGTTGACTCAAGGAATTAGAGGAGGTAGAGGCTCCTCTTGATGAGCTCCTGATTCCAGATATTTATTTTTCACCACCTGTCTTGTTCATCCAATTGGCGTTCCATTCTTGAGCTCTATGAGGGTATATTTTGTTTAAAGATCCACTAAAACGTCATTCGCGTTACAATGACTTTAGCCATTGCAGGTTAATTAAATCTTCTCCTGTGTGCACCAGAGAAATCTACGCATTACCCCAGCTCCCTCAAACCTAACAAAATACGCACAGAACTCTCTATGCACAAAGACACCACTAAGCAGGGGAGTGACAGGCAAGACTTTTCATGACACGGAAAAAAAAATACAGAGAAATGAAACGCAGATTCCGACTGGATTTGGCAACCGAGTAATGAGAGTTTACATTGGATTTCAGGTCTATTGCTTCTATATAGTAAATGGATGTTGACGTAAAGCTGGGAAAAATGTGGAATAAAATACGGTAGTTACAACAAATTTGAATTATACCGTATTTCATTCCACATTTTTTCCAGTATTACGTCAACATCCATTTACTATAGATGTGTACATAGAAGGAATCCAATGTAAACTCTCATTGTACCTTAAGAAGGCTGGTTTGGCCAGTACACCACTAAAATCAAATCTATGTTGTATAGGCCGCGGCTGCTTTCTTCAAAACTTTGCTATTTTTATAGCGTAGTTACAATCGATGACCTTAGCCTTTGGGACCTGCTCACGTAGGGGGTGGTTACAAAGTTGAGAATTTTTTCTAAAAACTTTCCGGTCTGCGGTTTTTCTAATAAACCTCTTAATCTGACAGAGATGTATCGTCTTTTGTGGCATCTGTCTGGAAAATCTTGCACTGTTGTTAATTCTGGCTTTGAGGCTCCATATACCACTAGTGCGTAGGTAACTTCGGGTAAAACTATTGTCTTAAATAAATAGTCTTCCGCAAGCTGACTCCATCCCTCCTTCTGCAGAGATCCTATCACCTATAAAGATTTATTGGCCTTACCACGCGTGCTTTTAACATGCTTATCAAATTTACAATGTATACAAAGGTTGTCTTTTATTTCGGAAAACAAGTTCCTTGCGCATAATAGGATTACATTTCATTAAGTTACTACTAGACCATTCCAAAAACTTATTAACAAGTCCAGCTGCTGAGTCATTGTTCTTAAAAACAGGATCAACAATTGTAGAGTCATCAGCACCTTTAAAACAGATAGTTTCTTCACCTATACTGATCTCTAAGTCACTATTACTTGTGTGGGCAAAGCAAAAAAAACTAAATATCTAGTTGACAAAATTGTGTTTATATGTAAATGCCTTAAGAGCATATTGAAACAACTGTATAGAATGTTTTCACTCACGTGATCAGTAACCTTGTTTTTCCACCGAAACAAAAGAAAAAAGTTATTCTTGACAGTGGGAGTCAAAGATCGTACATTACAAATCGTATGAAGCAAATCCTGAGTCTGGCTGTTGATCATCGAGAGACCATGCTAATAAAAACCTTTGGTTCCCAAAAGGAGAAGGCACAAACTTGCGATACTGTCCAATTTAGAGTCAACATAAAGCCTTGATGGAGAAGCAATTGAAATGTCACTCTATATTAGTATATACTCACTCCGTGATCTTGGTGTTTCAAGCAATCTGATTGGTTTGCTATCTCGGAGTAATTGAGCATTATTCACTCCCTACGAAGTGAATAATGCGTGATCCAACCAAAACAAAATGGCCAGCGTAAACTCGCCAGCATTTCTGAATTGGAAATATTGAGAATACAAGATGATGCTGTGCTACAGAATACAAAGAGGGTCACAAGACTTGGCCTGAAAGTTTTCAAAGGTAAGAGAAGAGTTCATACTTTTGCCAACCAGTCATATTGCTGAAAATTAAACAGAAAACACAAGTTTTCGGGCAGGCGATATTTCATAGCTCCCCTCTCCGTTCTCCGCGTCAACAATAGGGAATTTAAGTTCTAAGAAGGCGACGGTCGACGAAAACGTCACCTCAAAATATAACTTTGCTCTATCATAAGTCTGTCGCGATTATTCAGTCTCGTTCTCGTCCTACAATGTGGGCGAGGTATCCTAAAAATAAATTGGTACGAGCGGTTTCAAAGTTCTTCTAGAATATGATGCTGTTATCAGAGACCAAATAGACCAAGTCCGTTCTTACTCAATGCCACTGTCAGACACCATGTGCAAAGCCGGTATGAAAAAGAGTATCCTGAATTCGTTCAGACATTTCTAAGATCTATTTACGTAGATGATCTCAACTTGGTGGAGACACAGATGAAGAAGCATATCAATTTTATGTCAAAAGTAAGCTCCGATTAGCTGAAGGAGGGTTCAATTTGAGAAAGGTCGTCTCAAACTCACCTGAATTTAAATCGAAGGGAATGAAACCAGATTGAAGAAGACCAACACTGTCCAAACGGTGAACGGAACAAGCCCTTATAATCACGGAATTCACTTGAAAGATGACATTTCGGACTGCAAATCTGTAATTGAACATGAACAGTCTCACACAAAATCCGTGTTAGGGAATCATCATGAAGAAAGCAAACCTGTGCAGAAAATACTTGGAGTTCGATAGAACTCCAGACATTGCGTCATGCTTATGTTAAGTTTGTTGCATCCAGGATAGAATAGCGCCTCTCGGTAATCAAACAATCCCTAGGTTGGAACTTCTGACAGCTTTGATACTTGCAAGACCTGTCTCTACAATCAAGGAAGCTCCAAACTATGACTCGGGAGTTCACATCGGGAAGACAACCTGCTGGAGTGATTCTCAAATTGCGCTTTCCAGGATTCGAGTTGTTGACAAGGAGTGGAAACAGTTCGTACAGAACCGAGTAAATGAAATTAGGAAATGAATGGCTGGCTGATTATCAAGACGACATGAGTGACATTGGTGTCACTTATTACTTACCTGAAGAATGTTTAAGGGAGAGATGTCGTTGAAGAATCGAGAAAACCTGAAAAAGACATTCTTCTCACCTTGTTTTCAGCTCAGACGACCTTAGAGTTAGTAATGCCATTGACATTGATCGATTCAGCAGTTTTTATGCCCTACTACGAGTCACAGCCTCGTTCTGACATTGGTACCAGTGACATGAATAATGCACAACGACTTTGGATACAGCACGTACAAAAGTGATTGCAGCTGGACAAGGGATTTGAGAGTTGGAGGAAGGACTTTGGCCTATTTTCTGATAACGATGGTGTCCTAAGATGTGGTGGATGAATGTCCCGCGCCGAACTGCCATATGACGTCATGCACCCCATTTTTTGCATGCTGATTATGCCTTCAATGCATTGGTGATTAAAGAATGTCACAAGGGAGTAATGCAGAATGGCGTTAAGGGAGCATTAATTGAGCTCAGATCCAAGTTCTGGCTGGTAAAGGGTAGAAAGACCGTAAAGAAATTGCTACATAACTGTGTGACGTACCATCGACATGAAGGACAGCCATACCAAGCTCCACCGCCACCAGCCTTACCTGACTCGGAGTAAGGGCTGCGCCAGCCTTTACCTTCACCGGACTGGACTACGCAGGTCTTTTACATGTTAAAGGAATCAAGAAGAAGACCGGCAAGAAGGTGTGGATTTGCTTGTATTTATAGTGTGTAAACAGAGCGGTCGTTTTGATGTTGTTCCGGATCTGACCCCAGAAGCCTTTCTTCTGAGTTTCCGTAGGTTCACAGCGAGAAGAGGACTACCTTCCCAGACTGTCTCAGACAGTGGAACAACGTTTAAAAGCTGCATGTAAGAGGATAACAGAGCTGATGGAAAATCCAGTGGTGCAGCATATTACCTAACAGAGAAGAGTGTTAAGTGGGTTTCAACCTTGAGAGAACCCCATGGTGGGCTGACCAGTTTGAGAGGATGGTACATTCGGTGCTTTATTGAAGACCATTGCAGGCGCTAAACTCACATACGAAGAATTGATGACTGTCACCGTCAAAGTGGAAATGATTCTCAACCCCAGGCCTCTGTCATATGTCACCTTGGAAGATGTGGAAGAACTGTTTAACTCCTTTGCACTTGCTGCAAGGCCGAAGATTGTTAAGCCTTTCTGATGTCAGTAATGGTGACCTATCAGATCGGGAACTTGGAGCTGTTATTGACTGACCTTACAAAGCAAATGTGTCACCTCAGCGATGTAATGAATCATTTCTGGCGCAGATGGAGGGATAAATATCTAGTGGAGCTCCGGGGTTCACATTTTCGGTCTGCCAAGGATAATGCTGTTCAGACACAGATTTCAGTATCAGACGTTGTGGTAGTACATGATAAAGATCAACCACATGAAATGTGGAGATTGGGAAAGGTGGAAAGGCTAATAGGAACAGACAGCCTTGTTAGAAGCGCAGTTGTGAAAGTGGGATCCAAAAATAGAAGGAGTTCTCTTCTGAAACACCCAATCCAAGGCTTTACCCCTTGGAGGTCAGCGATCGAAAGCAGTCTACTGGCCTCGAACACAGGGAGAGTCCAGCCTCTGATTAGCAACCAAGACGAAATCCTACGAGAGCAATCGCGCTGCGAGAAGGGGAACGATTAAATTGAGGACATGGATGGAAGATCTGTGATTTGAATCCTGGACAATCAGCACTAGTTAATTCTGATTTTATAAGCGTGTTGACCAGCTTAGTTGGGATTTGTGTTTTAGGTCTAGTTAACAGAGGGGAGTAGGTTGGAAGTCATGTGATTCAGTCCCGTGGGACCTTACGAGGTATAGAAAAACCACGTGTCCCTTTCATGTTCAGTAATAAAGTTGTGTTGAATCGTTGTACTCTCAGCGACCGATCCTTACTTTGGCTTCCGAACACACATGTTTCGCCTTTGAAAAAAGTTACTCTTGCTTATTTATTCCAAATTGCACGGGAAAAATCATGTGATTACCTGACTAATATGATTAATATACATGAAAAAAATTCGAGATGGTTAAGCAGAAGCAACGAACGTACACGCATCACGCAATCGCGCAAAAAATGGGCCAAAAACTTTGCCATCCAAGGCTCGCATTTGATTGTCTCTGACTTTGTTTGTTACCAATCAGAACACTAGGTTAATTGGCATAGTGCTTGGTCTATTAACATAATGCAAAAAAGAGGTAATTCGTTTTGCACTGAATTAACTCTTATCTGCACTATGTTACCTGAAACTACATTTCTCTTCGCCAATGAGAATGAAGTATTTTTTTATGTACATCATTAATATTTAACTTCCGTCAGTACTTTTGTTAATTGTTGGTTTTCACTCACGTGATCAACAGCCATGTTTTTCAACGAAAACAAAAGAAAGCGTTTGCATAATAATAGAGTTGAATTCTCGGAGGATTTGGTCAGGGCTCCAACATGGCGGTCGTGACGTCATGGAAAAACCGAGAATACAAGGAAGGGTTACGTTTTTACAAACCTTGGCCGTGCAGCACTTATATTTCAACGGACTTAACTGATTAGAGACGTGTAATGTGAAGTGCTAGTTTACTGCCCCATATGAACCATGTGAGCGTTAGCCCTACTAATGGCAATGGGCTCAAACAAGCACAGAAAAAAACTCTGACCAGATCACCGCTGCCCTACCTACTGAGCTACAAGGTCAGACGGGAGCAGGCCGTAGGAGCTGAAGATGTTAAAGTCACGGCAATGAACATGTACAAGTACAAGGAAAGGTTACGTTTTTACAAACGTTGGCCGTGTAGCACTTATGTTTCAACAGACTTAACTGATTAAGGTGTAAGTTTTCTACCCCGTATGAACCAAATTTGTACTACTCACAAAAACAAAAACAAAAACAAACGAACAAATGAGCAAAATAAAGACGTTCCTCAATGACTCTCAGTTTGGGTATGTTGTTATTGTGTTCTTAACATTTTGGCCCGTTTATCTCTGCCTGAACGTTTGGAAAAGGTTTTTGTGAACAAGGAGAGTGTAGTTAT
>NC_090869.1:33568359-33595859 GCF_036669935.1 Montipora foliosa
TTAGAAGGCCGTCAGCGAAACTGAATTCTGGTGTACTGACGGGATGTACTGATGATTGTCTTGGCAAATAGAAGCCTACTCTAAAACCACAACTCATTTTCCTCATTACATATCAGGGAGATATAAAGGTAATTTACGGCGCACATCATAGTTCAGTATCATCGTTTATAGAGGTAGCTTCCACTTCTTAAAACATTAGATCTGAACATGAGCTCCTGAAGATGTGAATTATCTCCACTTTCTCTTTGTCTTTTGACATCGATCTTGCAGTTGAAAACACAATGCCTGCACCGCCCCCCCCCCCCCCCCCCCTCGAATAATAATGAAAATATTTAATTAGAGACGACAAAAAAATTATCTTCTGTAACATTCGAATCCAAGGCTTATAAACGAAAATCAACTGTAAAATAGGATATGACAGGAAATTTAACTGAATGGCTTAATTTACATAGCTTTCAAGTCCTAATTATTTCCACTGCAAGTTAAATTTAACAAAAATTGATGGTCAATCGAGGGCTCTCAACGTCAACCTTTTCGGAAAATATATTTTCGGAAGACGATTTGAGATCTAGAATTTTCGAAACATTTGTTGTAAAATGTCTTGCTTGCCTGCCTGTCCTAGGATTTTCGAACATCTAAAAATTGGAATAATTGCCCATTTTTAATGAAGTTTTATCCTAAAAAGGTCACCTAGAATTTTCGGGAGCCTTTTTTTTTGGCTGAAATTTTTCAAAAAGGTAACTTTTGATCCCTATGATTTTCGGATTGCTAGATTTTCAGCTAGGAAATCCAAACAAATTTTTAAGGGATAAAAATATGCCTATATCTACCGTTTAAATACTAAAATACGTTTAACAATGCTATGTTTAGTGGTTTTGAACTATATTCTCGTCGGGTGCCCCTGCTCAATAACGCTGTAGCATATGTTAGAAATTAAATACCCTTTCTGCTGTTAATGACCATTGTTATTAAGAAGGTACTATTTTTATTTCACCGGTGTGAATAAAGCACATTCGGAATAGTTGAAGGGAGAATCGAATGAATGAAGGTCATCGACCGAACGCAAGAAAACAACATGTTTCTGTCTCATGGATGGATAAAATCATCAAAATAGAGAATTTCAGAATTATCTCCATTTATTGTATGGATACTGATGAAATACTAGGATTTTCTTTTTTCTAAAAAAATCATATCTTCACAGCGCGCAATATTATTGTGAGGAGGTAAGTGTCGTCATTGTGACAAACAGGATTACCCGATAAAATGCGAGCTTCCCCCGCTTTAAGATACTTTTGTGCTGTAATAATTTTTTCTCTATTACATGAACATTTTTATGACTTAATTTGATATCACCATGATTTGTTTTTCATATATCTAGTTGATGTTAGACAACATGCGTGTTTTAGCGGTTGATATCCACTTTTTCCATTCCGGGGATCTGAACATTTCATCAGTATCTGTGTAATAAACAGAACATTACATGGCCGCTTGGGGATACGAATTCTATCTTCTCTTGCTGATATCTCGCACTCCTTCACTGCGCTCACTCGTGGGAGATATAATCGACACTCAAATATCGCCCGGCCTTGTTCACGCCTACACTGTTGCCAAAAAATGTGGACAAGAAAGAGGCCTAACACTGGTAAACCAAACCACTTCAACGACACGACGAGATTTTGTTGATCTCTTTTGCATAATTCTGCGGTTTCCAACAGCGAATAAATTTCTTGGCTCATGTTTGACAGGCGCCGGGAAATTTCCTTTTTTTGAGCGATTTTCCCGGCGCTTTGATCGAGTTGCACGGAATTGCTACGAATTTGGATTGGTTCTATGTGCTGTTTGCGCCAGTTGTGATTGGTCGAAATAATTACTTTGGTATTTGTTTTTCGACACTCAATTGAAAACCGCTCTATGACTAATTGACAACAGTAATAATGCGAATTTCTAATTTGAGACACAAACGATCTTCTTTCACTGTAAACTGGGTAGCCAAAAGTTCTCAATGTAAAAAAAAAAAACGGTTTTGTTTTAAATTGGCGTATAATTCTTAAAACGAAATGACAAGAAAAATATACAAATCATGAAAAACAGTTATGTGGCTTCGATGCAAAATAGTAAGGACAAATTTATAGGATAACCCAACCGCAAAAAGCACAAAGGCGTATACTGTACTATGGCTGAAGAATCAACCCCGATTTCTTGATTTCGCTGTGACTTTTTAATTAGAGCAATTGGATTCGAAACTAAGGCAACAGTAATCGGCATCTTGGTATTTTTTTTTTATGGCGTTTTGGAAATAGAATCAGTCCGATCTATGGAAAATCTACGAAATTGAAGGCCATAATTAATTCTTGTTCATTAAGTAAGAGTTTTTTTGTGATCTGCGAGAAAAACAATAGGATTAGTATTTATGGACTCTGTTGTTTCTGTCTCAAAAATTTAGTATTGTTTCAAGAGACCAAGATGGCTGCAAAAAGAGCAATAAAATTTTCAGCCAAACTATTAAGAATTGATTGATGATGTGGGCAAAATGTATTCATAATAGTTGCATGGTGCTTATCTTTTTTTGACTCTGGAATGACAGGTGATTGTGTCGGAGATATTTTTAAAGGTAATATGCCCCTAGGTTTGTTTCGACAAGCTGCACATCAGTGTTATATTTAAATACATTTTTTCCACTTTCCATACCATCCATCCATGCCGAGAAAAAGCTTTTTTCTCTTATAGGATTTCCCTAGCCGGATCCTAAACTAGCTTTGGTCACACAAGTTCAGAACGTTTAGTAAAGCTAATTATATGCCGAGTATAAGATGAAGTAGCAGGTGTTTGTAACATTTCTTGTATGACTGGAACAAGTTTTCTTCATATTTACCACGAGCGGCGAAAAAATTCCGACCATTGCGTGGGAAAGAAGAACTGTTATCATTTCATACGAAATTGAAACAGTCATTTAAAAAAAAACCTCTTTTCTGTATTATCTTATCCTCAAATCAATTTTGAGTTGAGAAAAAAAAGAATTTACTGCTCCAGTACAAACAAGTTTTAATGGTCTCTAAATTTATTGCTAAACAAGACAATAAAATTGTCGGAAATGCCTTCTCAGTTTCAATCATTTATTGTAAAACAAACAGTTCGTGTTATTGGTTTGTTATGGCTCGACGAAACCATGGCACCATAACAAAGGCAATTTCGCGTTGCCTTGTGAGAATATTTTTTTCCGCAAAAAAGCACGTTATCCAAAAAATTTCATCCACTGCACTAAAATGTCCTCGTTTCCAGCGTATTTGTCCTCCAAATCTTTGTTTTCCTCTTCGCTTTCACACGTCTGTTGTTCATCCATTTGGAGGTTATTACTCCAGTCATAGCCGATTTCCCAAGTGTTGTCACGTTCGCTCTTCAAGAACGTGCTCGCATGTTTCAAGTTCAAGGACGGAAGACTGTAATGTCGTTTGCTTTCTCTTTTACTAGGCGGGAACGACTCGGGTCGAGGAAACGTTTTACTATCTCTCGGTTTCCGGGTGCTGTTAACTGGGGAATTGAATGGCACCGGCACAAGGGAGGACTTTCGCCTCCGAGCAAACCTTACACCATTCCCGGCATCATTCGCTTGCAGTTGCGATGCTGTATGGCTTTTCATTGCCTCCTCAGGTAGCACCTTGTTTCTCGACTTTTCTCGTCGCGCCATCGGCAATCCCGATTTTGTTGTATGTTCCGTTACATAGCACATAGGATCCGAATGTCTTCTGGGCGTTGACAAATCTTTCCTTGTGCTTTCACGCCTTGTGGTGCAACCACAATCAATACTTTGTGCGGAGGATCGTTTACAGGATCCACTTTCACTTTCATCACTGAAGCTTGAATTGTTACTCGAACGTCGTGCTAAGCGGTGAATAATTTGTTCTGCTGCGAGAACAGCTGGCTCGGAATATCTTCGCTTCTGGCAGGAGACAGCCGCGATTGTAGAAGACTTTATTCTAAGGTACGAACCGTCCCGGTAAATCGCAGGCAACGACTTCGTTCGAGGTCGACGGGAGCTACTTTGTCCTCCGTTGACGACATTTTGGAATTTGGGCTCATTGCTAGCACCATCGAGCGAAGCGCTATCATCACCAGTTTCTGAAATCGTTTTCAAATGAGTTGAATGCAAAGAGAGCCTCCCTTCGACCAGCGAAGTCTGAAAGAGGTTTCTTTCATAGCATCCTGACGGGTATGTGGCCTTGCCTCCGAAAATGCTTTCGACCATATTCCAATCACCGATGGAAATTGCCACTCTGATCTTTCGGTGTTAAAAGTTAGTCATATCTGATTTTCATCGATCCCAAATCTCCTCAAAAATCTTCGAACATTAAAGTATGAAAGTGCGCAGTCTTTGCAAGAAAAGCGATTACCAGTTATCATCTGTTTTAGAAAACCACAAGCCACCACCAAACTTGGCTTTCGGAACAAAACATAGCCAACATCAGCCGTATCAGGCTCAGGTTTTGTTGCGGTGGTTTTCTGGATCAATGACTGCTTATAAATATTAACTATGCGGTTAGGCTACACGTAAAATTAATAACAACAAGCAAAAAGTGCTCTTTTTTTAGAACACTTATCGCATTCATGCAGTCAACCTTAGCTCAAATGTCACAGGCACTCAACAACGAGCGCCCCTAAGGTGTCTCCTTCATAATGATATGTAAACACATTTACACCAGTAATGAGCTTGTTTTCAATCTCTGGGACGACTCTGTCACTGTAAAATTACCGGTTTGAAAATAAGTCGCCAAAGAGAAATAATTTTTGATTTAAAAGAGCTATTTTTGCTGCTGACATACAGCTAATATTTACTTTCCAGATGGCCAGCTGCCAAGATATCGTAACGCTGTTGTTGTTTTCATCTTGTTCTCCAGTTTCTTTCTAGCAAATTTGTGGTTCATCCTAAATATGTGATTGACAACGAAGCAAGGCGCAACCTTCCTTAGTTAAAGCATGAAGAAATCAACGTATTCCTCGGCATGAGCCGGAAGCACCAACTGTGGCGACCTCTGTTATGTTTCAAAGGCCGATAACAATATTCGCATCTGTACTTCCCTCAAATCGCAACAATGATGATTTGTCAAATTCCGAGTCACATAGTGCTTTTAAAAATGAATACAGCTTTGTGAATTCACAAGCTACACAGCTAAACACAGGTTTAACATTAGATGTACACGGTAAGGAAAAATAATCTCTCATTTCATTTATTGCTCAGCCTTGAATTTAAAAATGGCTTTGTTCGTAAGGTGGACTCTCTTGTGCAATTTTGGATTGTTTCATCAAGACGACGAGGGTACATCTATCTGAATGTAGGCTTTTATAACTTTAAAATCGTTTAAATTTCAATTTACTATTTAAATGGCAGAGCTGAATTTTTCATATACCGCATAGAGATATTGATCGAGTATTTTTATGTTGACCTTGGCATGCAGCCACGGAATACTCCCTAGCCGCATATTAAATATGCTCTTTCGAATTGTGTTTGAATCTTTTATAGTTCTCGGTTGTTACCCTCTTATAACGGCAAGATTTAGTTAAGGTCACCTTGACAGTATTTAGTGAAGCGAGGAGGAAGCGGTGAACGTTTTTCTGTCAGGGATCTCAGTCTGGTGACAAATTTCTATTTGTTCTGGCTTAGTGCAATGAAAAACGGCGCAGAGACCCAAAGGCATCATTTGCTAACGTGTAAGATTGCCTTGAAGTGTGCTCTCGATTAATGGTGCATGGACTTTTGCGAAGTCAAAAGTTGAGAGAATTCGTCACGTACCATTTTATTCAACGAAGACTGAGCCATTTTCATCACTGACAGATTTTCCAGGAATGAAAAAACGTGGTATGAGAGTTTGCTATCATGCCGAATTTATTGCCTGTTTTTGTAGATGATAAACTGAAAAACTGTTAGCAATGTTATGAAAAACAAGATGTCTTGATCTTCAGTCAGCCGGTATTTTCAAAACAACTGTGTAGTTTTTTTAAGTTTTCAAACCAAAGTAAACCCGAGAATTTCAGCCTTGCGTATATTCTTTCCTATTCTTTCCTTTGATTAATTATAAACTTAGTAACAGTAAGCATCTGACTTCTTTTTTCGGGGCTGAATAATGTTATGAGTTTGTAAATGGTCATAAAGTCTCGATATTTCTCTATAGTTTGCATTCTGGCTAATGGCTCGGTCGCACTGGTTTTGATTTTTCATTTCCTTTGAAAACAAAAACAAAAAAAAAAAAAAAGAAAAATAAAGGAAAGATAACAAATCGCCGACGAGAGCCCTGGACAAGTGCAACCGTACAGTGACAGCCTTACAGATATTTGTCAAAGCTCTATCAAGCTTCACTGGAGCCGGTCTCTAACCCCTTGGCAGACCGATTTTCTTGCCAGTTCATGATCGTTCCGTGTATGGAATTCATAAAGCTTGACAAGAGAGTAGTGTGTCGATTTGGTGCGTATGGGTTACAACAATCAAATCCAAATTACACCCAACATTAGGTAACTAAGCAACATGACGTTTAATGACTTTGAATGGGTTTCCTGCGTTTACCAATTTAATGAAAAAGACGCCCACAGCAAAATCGCTTCACGGGCCGGATCTGACTCATGGCGGAACTTCCAAATGTCTTTACTGGTGGTCAATTTTAATTACCTGATAAACTCATTGTCACTTCAAATCACGACAAAACAGCAGTTGATAGACATGAACTTTAGGTAGACTTTCATAAACCAGACAAAAATGGCGGAGGACAAAAGAAACATTGTCATTCCGATTATGTTAGGCCTTGCCTCACTAATTACGTATTGTTATGTTCGCTTTGATTTTTGTTTTATGGACATTAATTATTTCGGATCCAGTATATGAAAGACCACCCTGAACTTTGTTCCAGAATGTCTGAGACGCACGAATAACTACACCTTTTGCTCGTGGCAGCTTGTAAACAATCGTACTCAAATTTCCCGGAATGTAGTTCTTTTCTGCCAAAGGTTGTAAATGTGGTCACCTAATGATTCAACATTTGTTGTTATTCTCTTGTCCTGTCATTTTCGAATGATCGGGATTTGTTCTTCATTTATGTTATTTTTCAAAATTGGATTTTGTTTTTGTGTCCTTCAAAATCGAAGTTGGTTTGCGAACATGCGAGTTTGTCTCATTGGACTACAGGACAACAACAAAACATAGATGGACTATCGACCAAACTGTCCCGCTTCGGAAAGAGCGCTGGTGACACAACTAACTAGAATATTCACCCACTGAATAATTAAGCCCAAGTTTACATGGTTCATGAATAGACCAATTTCGATATTTTAAAATTCAACTTAAAACAATGGACTTGATTTCGAAGCTCTGGGGAATAAAAATAAGGATTTGTATGAGTCTACTCCCCAGAGCTTCGAGATGACGCCTTTTGTTTAGGACTGAATTTTAATATATTGAAATTGGGCTATTCCTAGAAATAGAGTGTTTGCATGGGTAATCAAATTTAGGGAATAATTTCACGCGCGTTTGTCCAAAATCAAATAATTTTCCGAGCCTTTAGGGAATAATTTCACGCGCGTTTTGTTTTTAAGTCTTAAGGCGAGGGAAATTATTTGATTTTGGACAAAATGCAAGCGAAATTATTCCCTAATTTCACGAGTATACCATTTGATAAGCTATTAATATTATGGGTGGCAATTTACTCCTTAATTTTCAAACCTGGACGCCATTTTGGCACTGAAGGAAAAGTTGCCATGGCAACATAGTAAATAAACGCTGAAATTTCGCGCCAAAATTATAACCAGTTATTTGCCACCCATGTTATTATAAAGTAAAATAAGTTATTTAATAACTCTGACAGAATCAGTTTCACAAAGGCACAATAGCCCATTTCCAAGTTGCTGCATGTCTCAGTTTCAAAGCGAGTCCTGGTGCACCAACCATTCAAATGGAAACGAGTTGCGTATTCTTATGCAAATCAAACTCATTTTCCTTACAATAGTTGAGCACCAAGACTCACTTCAAAACCGAGGCAAACAGCAACTTGGAAATGGCCAATTGTATAGCCCTTAAAAAATGCGCTAATTGATGCCTCTGGTTAAGAAAGAAACACAGTTCTACTTCAAAAACGGGGAAGGTAGGTAGGTAACTTTATTTCAACTCGGGTTGATGAGGCTGATTAGGCCCCTAGCTATACATGCTAATATGCCGAGAAAAGTACAAAAATATCAAGAAGAAGAAGAAGAAGAAGAAAAACATGATCAATTAATGACTAACATTTCTAACTAAATCTTAAAATTGTTACAGTGACTCATAGAAAACTAGTCATTACAAATGTAGCTCTCTTACAGGGACAAGCAATTAATTTGATTCCGACGAGGTGACAAATTTTACAAAACTCCACTCGGTCGGCCGAATACTCCTGAATCGAAAAAAAAAGCGGCCAATCGATGTCTAGATACGGAAACTGACTTTGTTGGGTGGGCGTGAAATTGATTGGGATAAATCTAATTAAGATGACGAGTAACTGAAGTTTCTCATACGGGTGTAAGTAATGGTATTGAATTAAGAGTTTCTGTCTAAACTGTTTCTGTCGCCATTTCTATCAAGAAGCATTTTTCGGTTCACATTGATTACGACGTTTTATAATAACCTCTCTACTGCATAACATGTATTGCAAGAATCAGACAAATTAAAGTACCATGGTTGTTCTGAGCCAAAACTGCCCTGCTTATTTCAGGTTTCTTTGATGGACGGAAGGGAAACCTTTGCACGGATCTCTTCACCCGCTATAACCAGTTTGAATTTTGACACCTAGCAATAGAGGAAGAGTGGAAGTGGCGTTGCATTGACATCATGTCGTTCATGCGTAAAGAAACACAACATCGATCAATCAGTGCAGAGAGTAAGATCAACGAAATCTCTGCCAAGCAGGATAAGGCCATCCCCCCCTTTTTTTTCGTTTAGCGTCGAATGCGTTTCCTGATATTGGGTAGGTCGGTCGGTCGGATTGAAAAAAAAAATGTAAAAGAAAAATCACAATTAGTCTCGGAATCGGAAGCCTGGTACCCCAGCATCATTGCTGTGGAGCCAAGAAAACGAAAAACCTTAAATAACAATAACCGCAAGCAGGTTTTCTGAGCCCGCGAGAGTGACACCCCCAGCAAACCAATGTTTTAACGAAAACCGCTGGTCAGCAACCTGGTTCTGGTCGTTGCTGTCTAAGTTCTTCCCAAGAAAACAACAAGACGTGAACCCAAAATCAATGTTGGCGGAAATGTTGGTTGACGATGTTAAGGTGCTTCCTCAGTATTGCAATGCGCATCCTGTTCAGCGCACAAGGTGTGTCAATATTTATACATTGGTCAAATTTGTAACATTGTAAATATGGTAAGTCGATCATACACGCTGAAACAGTTCTCAAAACACGTGAGAGAAGTTGTGAATGACCATAATTCTTTGCGAATACGCGTGTGCATCCCGAGAAGAGAGCGAATTTTGTTGCCTTGATCTACGATAATCGAGATAGACAGCTACGATGGTGTTTTAATCTTAAGGGTGGTGCCTACTATTGTTATTGCGCATACGTTCTGCGCATCTCGAGATACTCGAGTTTCCTATCGGTGATGCTCACTAATACAGGGATATTTTTGCGCGGTTTAAAACTGTCCGGAGAAAGTAGATCTTAGTAAGTAGTCTTGGTATCCAAAAAGAAAATTGGGGGTAACCATGCATTTTTGAGAGATAATTAAGCTTCACTTTGAGAAAGAAAGCCTTACGTTGCTTTGTATTTTAAAGCTTTTTACAAATATTATTCTTGAATTATCTTGCTGGAAAAATGCGTGGATACCCCCAATTTTCTTTTTGGATTTCAATGACACTCGTCAAGATCTACTGTCCTTAAACGAGCACGGTGACCTATATTTTTTATTTCATAATTTTGGTGTAGAAATTATCCCCTTTAAAACAAAAATAAAAATTTCTCAGAAGAAAAAAAGGATATAGATTAAAACGCACACAAAGCCCCTTACCCAGGAATGTCAATTATGAACTTGAAATCAATGACTCGAGAAACGTTTTGAGTTTTTCTGAGGAATCACCTTAAAACAACGTGGGAAAAAGGATCAGTCATCGAAATTCGTATGTGACATACAAATGGTTTAACTACGTCGTTATCTATTTCTTTTTTGAAAATGCCAAAATTTTGGGTCGGTCGTACCACGCTAAACGGAGAAAATAAAGGGGATGGCCTAAGCCAAAATAGGGGCAGTTGTAAAACAACCGTTGTAGTAAGAACGGTCTGTACTTGCTCGAGAGAACTTGCTCGCAGGCTCTGGTCTCATAGCTCTCCAATACTTGCTTTACAATATGAGGATTAAAACCAAAAAGTAAACACTAAGATGAAGACAGTAGAGCTACTATTCAAGAGCGATCCTTTTTAGCAGAATTTCTGTGATCATCATTAAGAACTCGCTTTTCAGTGCCTGATGGGTAGTCTGTCCTTTTCCTGGCATCAATCTGTACAAATCCATGGATTGATTGACAAGAAAATCTTCACTAATGGATATCTGCAGTATCTGGATATCTTGGCTCAAACTGATTGCAACGCAACGGTGTTACTTTGAATTTCCCGCATTGCATCATTTGTCGTGTTGAAATTGTTCGCGACATAAAACGTCAGTTCCTGACTGATCACAGATTATTTTGTGATTGGTACTTATCTGTCTTTCTACTAAACCCAAACCTTTCGTTGGAAAATACAATATTGCTACTACTCGTCTTTCATCGAGCCAGCAACTGCCAGCTTCCTGACCATAATTCAATAGACTAGAACGAGATCTGCAATTATGGCCTAAGTTGTTTAAATCCACCGGATCCATTGGATAGCGCAATAGACCTTTTACCGATACGGCGGCCATTTTGATTTCTATTGTTTCAAAAGACATTATGGGATGTCCAGGGGGCAAATTAATATGTATTTGCCCCCTGGGCATCCCATAATGGCTATTCGAAACAATAGAGATCAAAATGGCCGCCGTATCGGTAAGAAGGTCTATTGGTTTAGCTAGTGTTTATTCACTGAATAGTCATTTATCCGGCGGATAGCGATATCCATCGTTTGAGCAACCGGGGCCTGAAGTGTATGAGTTGTATAGATCTGTATAGACAATCACATGATTTTGAGTGCAATTTGGAATAAATAAGCACGAGTAATTTTTTTCAAAGACGACCAAAATTGCACAAATCCGTAGGGCAGTGCAATTTGTAGTCTTTGAAAAAATTTAAAAGTACTTATTTATCCCAAATTGCGGATGAAAAAAAAACATGTGATGATTACTTATTAATAATATACATGAAAATATTCGAGATGGTTAACCAGAAGAAACGCACGCGTATCACGCCATCCAGGGCGCGCGCTTGATTTGAAAACCGAGGATTTGATTGGTTCTGACCAAACCCTATTGTTTATTAGCCAATCATAATCCAGAATTTCCATGTGTAATTTGCACTGTTACTACACTTTTTGCACTGGTGTATTACACTTTTTGCACTGTGTTACACTTGTACTGCTCTGCTCTCAGCCAATCATAATCGAGTAAGTTTTTCATGTATATTATTAGGGAAATAACAGGACTGTTTACATTTACCCTAAAAGCTAATGTAGGACTGAACACTCCAATTTGACTCGGAGGACTGCAAAACTGAGGACTAAGAATTGACATGATCGTTTGGTTCCCAAGTATAGGTGATTGGTGGTGTACGAATAATTAATAATTATTCCACGAACGCGAGTTGCATCTAAGATTAGGGAGTTTAAGCAAAGAAGAAGGTTACGGCAACGACAACGTCACAAAGCAGGAATATGATTGGTTATTAAGGAAAAATACTCGTGCTGCAAGTGCAGCACGAATTTCCGAGCATTTCTTGATAATACTCCACAAACCAACGACGTGAAATCACCGACGACAACAAGAGGATATAACAATGAAACATCCATCGTCAATTCTTGCCTTATGGTGCCCCTGTGATAAAAAAAAAGATCACTTCCTTTTTTCTTCAGATTTTGAAAGTGTGTTTGCTTAAACTGACTGGCAAAATTTTAAGCTTCGATTTTTATCCAAATTATTTTGAGTGGAAGTTTTGTTTTGGATTTGATGTTCCGCCATTACTCATATTCAAAAATGACCGATTGGACCTTAGAGGGTTGGGTCTAGGGAAACGTGACGTCAAAGGCTCACTAGCTTAAAATTTCAGCTTGTGAATGCAAAAAGGGAGTTTAAAAGTCTGAAAGCCCAAACCTCCCGTGCTGTATATTAATTTTGCGGCGTACACACGCATTGCATTCTTAAACTAGTGCCGAGCCTTTGACGTCATTTTCTCCTCGATCCAGCTCTCTCAAGAATGGTCGACAATTAAATAGGAAAATTCCAGTTAAATAAACAGGTGTCTTTTTTAAATGAAGGCTTAAAACTTTGGTCGCTTAGCGTTTAGTTAACATAGCTTTGATATCTAAAGAAAAATAAGAATTGATTTTTTTGGTCACAGGGTACTTTGAAACTGTTCGTACCCATCAAGTTACATGATAGTTTGCGCGTATTGTACAATGTGAATAATCGCAGAATACTTGCGATAGCACTGAGTTAAATTTTGAAGTGACGTTTTCGTTGACGTTGCTGTTATCCTTGCCAAAAATCACCAATCGATAACCAACGCGTAGCGTCGAGTTGGCTTTTATGTGCACCTGAATCCAATACAAACATATGTCACCACACCCTGCGAGCAGAGCCTCTCTAAAACTCAGCAGAGGGCGAGCAAGAGAGGCTCTGCAGCCTCGTGTTAAATCTTTTAAGTCGCCGCAGCTCAAGTTTTTGGGCTAGTCACTCCGGTCAGAACGGTTTAGGCAGGGCACGCGGCATCACATTTTTGTCAATTCGAAGGTCACAATGGAGCCTTGAGTGCGAAAATCAATATGGCGTCTTAGGAGTGCGATCACGACTTGGCCTGGGTTTGAAACTGTCTCCAAGCAACGGTTGCGCATACTCAATAAAGACTTAACACGATTTCTACAGAGTCCTTTCTTTCTCGCAGAGTTAAGAAAGACTCTGCTGGCAGGGTGATGTCACCATTGTTACCCCAAATTTCGATTTTCTGGGCCGTGAAAGTCATGTAAACTTGATTCAGCTAGCAGTAATTTGTACCCACGACCGTGATGTGAGAGGCATGGGTCTATTCTCGATTCAGTACGTCACAAGCTGCTTTGAATTTCTGCCTTCAAAGAAATTCTGCATTACAAAGCAGTTTGTGACATAAAATTGAGAATAGACCCATGTCTATTACATCACGGTCGTGGGTCCAAACTACTGTTAGTTTTGATAACTTCGCGCATCTTGCCCGGCAGCTAAAAAGCGAAATTTTGAGGTAGAATGGTAAGACACGTTTGTTTTTGGTCGGAAAATTGATATTGAATATGAAAAATATTTCAGTTCAGGTGCACTTTAATCATCTCATATCCAACAAGCACGAGTGGAATAATTATTTTATTAAAAACGCCCACAAATTATAATTATGAATAAATCTTGCCTACTTTACTAGTTTGTAGATATGGTATATTAGCTCGAACGCCATAATGGCTCGGCCAATCGAAACTCCAGAATGCATTATCCAATCATTCTAGGTTTTCATAATTATCGTTATTAAATTTTCAACCTCGGTTAATGCATTACTCGTGCTCTGATTGGTTCACTCAATCTCGGTGATCAGCAAATATACCTTAGTTTGACCTGGCAATTGATTGCGCTAAGCGTTACTTGGCTAAAAAATTTGCGCTAAGCGTTCCTTGGCTAAAAAAAAAGATTTCGCCGAAAAGCAAATTTTCTCTCCGAATAAAGAAAAAAAACCAAACTTTTTGTGGAAAGTTTGGATCAATTCCGACTTTAGAAGTACGCAAAAGGCAAGAAATGAGTTTGTGATATAAGCCTGCGTCTGTCTGACCACCAGGTATTACACAACATCGCATCTTCATCAATTTTTTTCGATTTCGCTTGTTTTTTCTCGCTTTTCTCGCTCGTATTTCGTACTTCCAAACTTTTGGAGTTTGAGAAATTTAATAAAACCATTACTCCATTCGCGCTTGTTGGATATGAAAGACTGCTTATACGCGCCTCGTTGACTATTTACCATCTCATATCCAACGCACGCTCATGGAATAATTGTTAGATATACGAATAATTGGTTGTTTTAAACTCGAACGTTTGCGCTATCCATGGAAGGAGTGAATCTCAAATCAAGAAGAGTTAAAAAAGGACCAAAATAGCAATAAGAAATAAAAATGAACATGATTTTCAAACTAACACGTGCAATATCCTGTCAATTTTAAGTACCTTGTATGCCTTATTAGCAAGAAAGGTTTTGTAATAGTTGTTTTTCACTTGGACTATGGAAAACAATGTAAATCAGTTAACTACACTCTACAACTACACTTTTATATAAGGCAAAAACCAATGGGTATTTCTCATTCTTCTCGCTGGCTTTGCCGACTAGTGCAGGTGGATCCGTTTGCACAGCGGCTTCCAACATTGTTGGGGCCGCGCATGCGCATTACATATGGTCTCCCTGGAGATAGCCATGGATTGACATGTTGAAAACAAGATGGCAGCCGGTTCGGAAGATTACAAAGTGTTAAGTGTTGTATCCTTCCCATAATGCAATGCACATCCGTGCATTGTTGGGAGTTTGCACGCCACTGCCAACAGTTCCATGGCAAGTACAGAGCAACTTCAAGGCATCGTATCGGGTCTCGCTAGTGTTGTCAAAGACTTAAGGCACAACGTAAACCACATCAGTACTCAGATCGGTCAACTTGCTACCACATCACTACAACCACAACAAGCTCAAAACCCTTTGAGCGCTTCACCAGCTTAACCTCCGCAGTCTTTACGACTTCCCACCCTTCAGCTCCCGACGTTTCGCTTTGATGAATCGAATCGAGATGATATAGCCGATTTCCTCGAACTTTTCGAGCAACAAACCTCTCATCTGTCCGCCGACATCACCGTCACGCTCCTTGAGCAACAATGTATTGAACAATGGCCTCGCTCAGTCCTTTCTATCGCAAAAACCACGGCGGACTTCACAGAAAAACCAGCCAAAGAGCAGCATGCCACTTTCATTGAACATCTTAAGCGTGCATTTGAAGAACCAACGGCACTCAAACGCCGCCGACTCGCCGCAGAATTAAGCGCAATGACACAAAAGGCAAGTGAGAACGTGAATTAATTTACTTTTCGATTCAGGAACGTTTTACATCAGATGGAACGCTTGACGAAAAGATCGCCAAGGACTGCCCCACTTACGTCGTTTCACAATTTCTAGCCAAAGTTAAACCGGAGATTGCACAAAAACTAGTCTAAAAAGCTGAGGAATTTACAACCTTTGAACAAGCCACTGAATCAGCCCGTCGGATCGAATTGTCCTTGCAAACGCAAACACGTGGTGACGTTGTATCGCGATCCCAAACTCTCGATACGTGGAAACCTTCAAATGCTCTGTTTACTTCGTCGGGTAAAAGCAACTCAAGTTCACCTCAACAACGCGGCAAGAAACGTCACTGCTGGACCTGCGGCTCCCCTAACCATCTTGTGCCACAATGTCCTTCCTCACAGCGCCCCACGCAAGGCTCAAAATTACCCACGCCTTACGTCTGCGGAAATTTTAACCGCGACCTTCAATCAAACTGCGAGAAAGCTAATAACAAGTGCTCTCGTGGTCGCCTCCACAAGTGTTCAACTTGCCATAAATGGGGCTGTAAAACAATAAGGCATAACTCTCAGCAAGCACATGCAGCCACACCTACCAAACCACCCGACACCCGTTCAACAAACCCAGATCCTTCTGGTACTGTTCTTTTTGGCCTACCATGCAGCAGTCACAGATCCAACTGCCCTTCCAGTAAATAAACAAACGCAGTTAGCGAACCGTAACATTCTTTGGACCTCAGTGACGTCAGCAGACCAGTCTATTCCACTCCCTCTGGATAGCTCTGTTCCATTTCCTTAGTTAGTGCAGATCATGCAATAACAATCACCACTAAACGTCCATCTCTTCCGTCCCCGATGCAAAGTCAACTCTTTCTGTCACTGCTAGCATGGATGTTCCCATCACTTGGAGCAATGGCAGAGAATCAATCTTTACTATGCTTGTTGTTCCTCACCTCTCATGGCTCTGTTTGGGGAAAATCATCTCCACGCCACCAAAGCTCTAGTGGATCATGATCAGCCATCCATCACTTTCCGACATCCTAGCATGCAATTCACAGTCCCTTGCTCATTGGACAACCCTTTAACTGGCTTTACCTCAACCACGGCACCAGCGTCACACGCACCAAGTAATAATTCGCGTGACAATTACCAGCATCATGTCGGTGTCACTTGTCTCCTAACCAAAACACCAGATCCAAAGCATGGACCCATGCAAGTTCACCTCTACCAGAGTCCTTTCTACATCATTGGCATAGATTATGTAGGACCTCTGCCCCAGACTCCGTCTGGGAACAAGTGGATAATTACTGCCGTATGCCCTTATTCTAGCTTTCTGGTTGCTATTCCAGTTCTGATGTTGCCAAAGTAGCTATTCCACGGCTGCACGTGCACTTTTCGATCCCGTTTTTCCTCAATACGGGTTCCCTGCAGAACTACTCAGTGATCGAGGTGGTGAATGGACTAATGCAGTGGTTTTCCAGCTCACTAAATTACTTTCAATAGACCATGTTTTTACTACCAGCTACAGACCTCGGTTGAACGGCGCTACTGAAAGGGTTCACCGATGGCTAAACAGCGCAATAGCCATTTACTGTGACGAGCTTCAGACCAACTGGCAAGATTTCCTTCAACCAGCAGTTTACACAGTCACATAATGTTTCACCAATTCCAGGGATGAACAAACTCAGTCCCTTTTTCCTCGTTTTTGGTCGCCACGCCCCTTCACCTGAAACTCTCACCTTGGCTCTGCCTTCAAAGCCTTTTTCCCAACAAATATATGCGGAAAACGTAGTTTCACTATTATCAGATGCCAAGAAAGAGTTTGATCGTATTAAAGCTGATAGGGGGAAGGGGGAAGGGGGTAGGGGGTGAGGGGTAGGGCGTGAAGGGTACCATAGCTAAAACAACCCAAACTTTTACACAAATGCTAACCTTAGGCCTAGTCATTATCTAAAGCATAGTGTTTAGGCTTAAAGTTAGCATTTGTGGGGTTTGGGTTGTTTCAGCTGTAGTACCCCCACCCCTACCTCTTATCCCCTACCCCTCACCCCAGGAATAGTCATGCCGAAAGAGCCTGCTCACAGGCCAGTACGAGCGGATATCTGTTCTCCTTTGTTACTTGTTATAGGTAGCAACTGTCCACATTCCATCAGATGTCAGCTTATACTCGTTACTCTTGTAATCCATCATGTTACTTGTATGTTGATCAATTACATGTTCGCAAATGCTTTTCAGAAATGGTCCAATCCTATCTGCTCCTGCTAACTCAGCAATGGTATCGTTATAATCAAATGATATTCCTCTCATACAATGAGCATCTTTTTCCCGCAGACCCCTAGAAAGTAACCCTTGGAAATCGTGTTCCTCTGCAGCATTCATTTCTTCTTCAGAGGGCAAATACTTCTCTTTGCTTAACACTGCTGCGACGTACTGAGCTTGAAGGCTGCTCTGTTTAAATATACCACACGCCCTAGAGGCTAGCCCAATGAATGACATTGTGGGGAATTTGGTGTTGAAAATGTGTTTGTATAGATGCGTTACTCGGTCATTAGTGACTTGAATGCCACAAGCCTGATCAAGGAAGGGAAATGAATAATGGTATCCAGTGCAGAGCAAGATGGCATCCGTTTCCCTTTGCTGTCCATCCTCAAAATGAACAGTCCCATCAATGGACACACAAGTTACGGAGCAGTGAAGCTCAACATTGTCCGGAAGCTTACAAGTTATAGCATGACGATGTTTGTGGCTGAGGTAGACTATATCTGCAGATTCAGTTATGTCAAGACATATATCTCGACCAGAAAAAGAACCACCAACAATAACTACTCTTTTTCCTTGGAAGATATCAGGATGTCGATAATCATGACTGTGCATGACGATCCCAGGGAACGACTCCAAACCAGGAATAACCGGTATACAAGGAACAGAAAAATGGCTGCAAAGACAAGAAACGCAAATGAATAATATCACACACTCATTTTAATGTACAAGTTAAGGTGGCTCACACCAGTTTTCAACAATTTCGATATAATGTCTTATCAGAAGGATGAACTCTGCAACACTGTTTAACAAAATGGCAATGTTATGGCACCAAAAGGAACAGCAATAATTTCTTGACAAGATGCACTTGTTGATGTGACGTAATAAGTCACCATGGCAACAAAAGAGCCCTCTAAAAAAGCCCTATATTTTGTCTTCAAACGCTTATATCTTAAAAACGAACTCGGTGACTCCAATTTTTATTTCTGGAAATTAATTAGTAGGCTTACATGTACATGAAATTGTTTCAAAAATTATTGGGAAGAGATTCAGAGCCACCTCAAAATTTCCAGTTGTGGCTATGAATATGCTCCAGAGGATTTTTTTAAGTTTGTAGAGAGTTTGATCTGAACCTGTCAATCACTTTCTATAAATAAAAATTGGGGGTCATTAAGTTCGTTTTTGAGACGAAAGCTTTAAAAACAAATAATGGGCATTTTTAGAGGGCTCCTTTGTTGCCATGGTGACGCACACGTCACATCAAGAACTGTGTCTTGTTAAGCAACTATTGGTGTTTCATATGGTTACGGTTACATGAAACAGTAGGGTACATTCAGTTCTTCTAAATGGTGCAGTATGTTGAAATTGTTGAAATTGGTTTGAGCCTTTTCAAGCAAAAAAAAGATTCTGGTGTGGTTCTAAGCTTGCTCAAAACATCTTCATTTCAAGCAGCCAAAGTGGTTAGATGTCTTTAAATTGATCGCAATTCTAGAAATGTGGAGCACGCTCCCAGGGTAATGTGGATAGCTCTACTGCATGACTCCAGGCACAGTGGATTTGATCTCATGAACAGAACTTCTGAATCAGGCAATATTCTACAAGTATGCAACTTCTTTGGTCAAGGTCTAACACCATGGGTTATCCACCAGTGGTCTGGGAATAATGAGTACATACGATTTTTAGAATACAAAAGAATTTCATATATTATTTGAACTGCAGAATGGACATGATAAGAAAGAATAAGAAGGAAGATCATTGTTGCCATGGTGACCTACACATCACATTCACAACTGTGCCTTGTTAAGCAACTATTGGTGTTTCATATGGTTCTATAACATTGACGGTTACATGAAAAAGTAGGGTAGATTCAGTCCTTCTAAATGGTACAGTTTGTTGAAATTGTTGAAACTGGTTTGAGCCTCCTTCAGCAAAAAAAAAAAAAGGATTCTGGTGTGGTTCTAAGCTTGCTCAAAATATCTTCATTTCAAGCAGCCTGATCTCATTATCAGATCTTCTGAATCAGGCAATATTCTACACGAATGCCACTTCTTTGGTCAACCAAGGTCTAACACCATGTGTTATCCACCAGTGGTCTGGGAATACAGAGTATACAAGATTTTAGACTACGAAAGAATTTCATACATTATTTGAACTGCAGAATGGACATGATATGAAAGAGTATTATAGGAAGGAAGATCATTGCAGCAGAAACTTTCAATTGGCAATTATTATTGCAAGCAATCCTAAAAAAACCCAAGGCTTGAATGGGATTCGAAAAAATGACGATGCAATTGGCATGGCAAGTCATGGCTTCCAATCCCATTCAAGACTGGATTTTTTGAGCCAAGCTTGCAACTGCGATTCATGATCTTCGTACTTTCATGTCAGCGTTTGGTTCATGCTCCATTGTCTCCAACTCTCTTCATACATTGAGTTGTGTGGCCACTACAGTGTGACAATTTACTTCCTTGAGCAAATAAGAAAATTAGCAACAAGTGCTTTTAGGTGTTTTGATGATTTTTTATTTCACAAAATAATAAAAAAATCACCCAATTTGTTATATTATAACAAAATTTAATTTGTTTAGGGGTGTTTTCATCATTTATTTTCAGTACCCAAGGATAGGTCTCTGGCAGAAAATATCTCTGCACAACAATGATCACTGCAACTCACCCATTGCAAACAATAACTGTATCAAATTGGAGAACGTGGACCTCTTTAATGAGGACGTTTTCCACAGTAACTTCCCACTGAGGATTTTCGTTGGTTTCACAAACTATTGGACGGACATTTGTGACAGCAGAATTCAAATGGATGTACTTGTATAAATCAAAGCTGTTCGCATAGTCTTCAAGATATCTAAGAACTTGATGACGAGTCATGAAAGATGGCCATTCAGGGGGAAATGGAAAATCTGGATATGCCATTACCTCCTTTGGGAGATTGGTTCTAAAAAAAAATATTAACAATTAGTTTAGTTTTACTTAACATTTACAGTACAATAATTAAGATATTTAAAATGTAAAGTTATTGTGATAAACAAACAAAAAAACTGGACACCTGACTTGATAAACAGACTGAAAATGCACACAGACTCAGTTGCATTGAAACCAAAATAATTTATTGATCAGTGCACACTACTTTTGTCACACTTCCTCTAAAATTAGGGGTGTAACGATTAATTGAATTCTCGATTAATCGCGATTATGACTGTTCGGTTCGATTCACGATTATTTGATTCCACGTTTCGATTTTGGTTCGATTTTTTGCATACCTTTCCAAAAGTGCCCTCAGTGAGTCATTATATTGTAAACTTATAATCCAGATCTAAATAAGATGTGCGTTTTTCATTGACAATCGATCAAAGACGCTAATTTGCAGTTCTTGCGCCATGTTGCTTGGTAAAAATGTTGCCCCTCTACCACCCCTTGAGAATTTCCAATAAGGCAAACCATGTGCATGCTCATTGTCACGTTCTCAAACATGGTGACGAACGACCAAGCGATTGTGAATCCGCCTGCTTCTTTTCGATCCCCAGTGTGGAAATATTATGGTTTTCCGACTAAAGACGGAACAACAGACAAGTCTAAAACTATCTGCAAAATTTGCTTCGCAACTTTCAAGTATTGTGCCGGTTCGACCTCAAGCATGAGCGCATGTCTGCTCAGAGGTCATCTTTGCATAGTGACCATGTAGACAAGTTACTTTTTTTAAAGAAAAATATGAGTCAGAGTGCACTAGATCTAGATTCTAGAAAAAACTCAAAGAAGAACACTGACAAATTGCATGTTTTGTATTTGTTATTGCATCCTTGAAATAGATTAATAATGTTCCTGTTACTATTGTATCCTCACATTGAGAGTTTAGGGTACATGTTGTTTACATTGTGTATCATCTTGCAAGAATTAAAAATCATTAATATTTTGCATAATCGAATCGAAATAATCGAAACCGAAAGGCAATAATCGAAATCGAATCGAATTGAAAGGAACATGAATCGTTACACCCCTATCTAAAATGTGTTAAAGCAAGGTGCATTAATGTACATACCGAATGTACCATCAGATAAAAACTATGCCAGCATGCAAGAAAAAAAAAATGCCAACATGTCGTTAAGTTTCAAAATGGTTAATTTAAAACTACTTTACACAAGATTTAATAATTCATATCAAGCTAAGTATTAGGCCGGTTTGGACGTCAAAGGGTTAACCCCTGGGTTAACCCTGACCTTAACATAACACTTGCATTTTCACAGTTTTGAGCTGATACACTTCAAATACATGTACTACTTAATGTATTCTTTGACAGAATTGATAATAATCAAATTGAAAATACATTTTGGATAGGTCATATTTTTCTTTTGGACAGACAAACAGAAGATATTAAAAGTTGCACAATGAAAGCACTGTTCACAAATTGCTTTACTTTTACAGTTTTTACCTTGTAATCCTGAGCTCATCATTCTATTATGCACAAATAAGCAACAATGTCTGCAGCAATTTTTGTGTCCAGGTTGGCCAGATACTACTTGCAATGTGATACATGTAGTTGATTTCCAATCTCTACAGGACTTTGTGGCCAATTGCTAATAAGAGAAGTTTTACAGCCTACTCGGTTTACAACTGACTGAGTCCTATTTTGTTGTTAGCAGAATATATCACAAGAACGAAGCAGTTAGGGAAGTCAAGAGATCATTGCTTGTAACCCTGACCCAAAAGCCTCACCTATGCCCCACCCCACGGGACAGCTAAATTTGCCAATGCTGTGCAATGCCTTCTAGTCCCCACCTTGTCCTGGGGTGGGGTCGGGGTTTTGATTGAGTCATACATAACAAGGTTGCTGCCTAACGGTCACTTGCAAATGCAACAACTAGTTAAAATTGCTAGTTTACTTTTCATATTCATTTGCTATCATAAATGTCTCCCAAAACACCTCTTTCATAATGGCAGCCAAATAAAATACTCTGTTTTAATGCTAATAAGGCTACCTAGCCTCACTAAAACAAGCAAATTTCAAAAGATTTTATGTTTTAAAACGAGGACAGTAGGTCTATGTAACACAGAAAAGACAAAAGAATTTACATGTGGTCGCCAATTTTGGACAAAACTGGGTAACAGAAGTGAAGAAAAGGGCTTACTGTACTTTGCGAAACGAAATGGAACAAAACAAAATGGGAATTCCATAGTTTGTGAAAATTAATGGGAAATCTGTAGTTTGTGAAATGGAAAATCTGTAATTTGTGAAATGGGAAATTATCTGTAGTTTGAGAAATGGAAAATTTGTTGATCTCTACTCCCAAGAAATGGAAAATTTGTTGATCTCTACTCCCATGCAAGGGGAGTAGAGATCAACATATTTTCCATTTTGCAAACTACAGATTTCCCATTTCATTTCGCAAAGTACAGTAAGCCCTGTGAAATTCAATTTCATTCAAATTTATTATGCACTATTTACGTCAATTATAAGATAGTTAATACTATATTAGCACTTACTGGAGAATAAATATAACACATAAAAGTAAAAAATTAATCAAAAAGATAGGTGCGTGGTAGCCAGAGTAGCCATTGGCTTTCGAGCTGGCTACCACCATATTAAAGATAAATGTGGCATTAAACAAAAATTAACATTAAATAATAAATATATCTATGTGTTTCAATCATTAAAATACACACACTGTTTTAAAATATATATGATTACATCTAATAATTATTATTTAGCTCTTATTAACCGAGCAGGAGGTCTGTATGGGAGAATCTTGACCGAGGTCGTGAGTACAGACCGAACGCAAGATTCTCCCATACAGACTGACTAAGCTGGGTTAATAAGATGTTTATTATATGGCAAACAAGAACAATTTAATTTGTTTAATGTAACTGGCTTGTACTAAGTGACATTTTGCTTGCGAACGGCGATGAGTGGCGAATTGAGCTGAACTTAATTCTGTCAAAGTTTGCTCGTCTCTTCCATAAATAATTATTGGTGGAAGAAAATACTCAATATTTTTGCATTTTAGTTTGCATCTTTTCACCGCAAAACATTACCGGTCTAGATGCTGGTCTAGATGGGAAAATCTAGACCGCGGTCAATATCGATTTTAGCCAATCAAATTCGTGAATTTTGTAGTTCCCAGTCCTCGTGAGACAGAGCCATAGCGTCGGGCAACGAATCAGTGAAGGGATGACGAATTTTCGAAGACCCGAAATGAAGTTATGTAACATTGATTCGTAACAATTTATAAGCAATAAAGCTTACAATTAACTTAAACAGAGTGCCAATTCTCATGCATGCGCATTTTAACTTAAGCACGAAGATAATTACTGTAACTGTATCAAGTCATAATATTGTAGCACGTGAAATCCACCAGAAAACGATCTTTCCTCGTCTCACCTCAGATTTCGGTACATGCTGGAGTGAATTCGAACGCCATTTTCATCTGTGCCGGAGTTTTCATTATAGACCCATGTTCCACCGATGGAAGAGGCTTGTTCAAAGACAGAAACATCAAACACATTTAGCTGACTTGTAAGATGCCTGGCGGCTGCTAATCCGGCAACCCCGGCTCCTATCACACACACTCGTAGCGGTTTCATGGTGGCAATCACTACCAGGCGTTCCGAACCACAGGTCGGGACAGCCAACATATCCTCCAACCTCGTTCCCAGGATCTTTCTTCTCTGAAGGCAGAAAAGAGAGACCCTGGGAACGAGGTTGCATATCCTCTAACACAGTACAGGCATTTGACACAATCAATACAAATGACTGACTGTAGATCGACTCAGAGGAAAGACCAATTTGGAAAATCATTGTACATCTTTCTCTGAGAAGCACCATTCGACAGCGTTTTGCTTGAAATGGCTCAATCCAGCCCGTTTAGATGTAAAAAGAGAGACCGCAAAAGGCATTGTTGGAAAAGTCTGAACTGAAGTCTGGTCAAATGTACTTTTTCTTTCATTTTTGCCCAATTATAAGGAAAAGCGAGTACTTGCTAGTTGTGCACCTTTGGGAAGTTAAGCTAGACTTTGGTTTGACTTCTCTCTAAGGAAATAGAGTGTTAGGAGGCAGTGTGGCCCAGTGGATAGGGCGCTTGCCTAAAGATCCGGAGATCCCGGGTTCAAGACCGGCTCTGACCACTTGTTGAATTTGATCATGGTAGTCCCTGGTTCAACTTCCCTGCTGCACTTGTAAATAGCCAACTGGTTTGCCTCCAGCCAGTTGGGATTCTTAACAGTTTTAGATTTTGTGTTCTATTGTTTCGTTGATTCCTTGACCCTGAAAAGCCCCTATGGGGAGAGGTCAATTATGTATGTGTTGTATTATATTGTATTGTAAATAGTGATAAGCCCTGTACATTTGGACTCAACAAAATTGCTGTGTTGTAGTTCAAAGTGTATTTCATGTCAAAATGCTTATAGTTTAATCGCTAAAAATGAGCTTATTTGTATCTTGGCTTTTCCATTCCCTAGCTAACCGAAAGAAATCAAACTGGCAGAATCAACTTACCCGGTACATGTACGTTAAATTTAAAGGGAACTTCCACTTCAACAAAAAAATAACTTTAAATCACAGGAAATAACTTACAGTTGCGCTGTTGTTTTCAGACAAAAGCTCTTTGTGTCAGAACAATAGGGTAACCATAACACGTCGCAATTATTCAAGATGGTGGCACCCGCGCAATTTGAAAGGGAAAATAAGCGATTTTAAAATTCACTTTTCCTGATAAAAACACTTTTTTAAAAAACAAATTTGTTTGTAAACATAATTTCCTTTGGTTTAAACTTATTCTGTACTAGGAGTGGAGGTTCCCTCTAACTTCAACCCAATTTTTTCACCTGGAGTTTTTGTTAGCAAGCATTCATGTGTGTATGGGTGGTTGTGTGTTTGGTGTATGTACGATGTACCTGTATGGGTTTGTCTGTATGTGAAAATGTTATGGGTGATACTGGATGTCTGACAGTGAGAGTAATAATTGCCTTGACAAATAAGGTGTCATGGGATTTAATACTACAAGAGGCCAATATAAAATTGTTTCCTCTTTTTTCTCTGCTTTATTTGTTGTCATTATGTTTTGTATAAGTAGTGACTTATTGTAACATTTGACTAGAAAGTTGAGCGATAAAAAAAAATTGATTTAAAAACATTTTTAAAAAATTAGACGACGGTTTCGACGTTTACATAACGTCATTCTCAAGTCAAAATGAATACGCCTTATTCATTAATTAAACAAGTATATATATGATAAGTAAACAATAGAAACTAATGTACAATAGAAAATATGTATGAGAATAAGAATAGAAACAATACAAAACAATAAAAATTAAGTAGAAAGTTTTGCATTAACAGAGTCACTTTGTACATTAAGAGAAGGTTTAAGTTTCCTGATGAACAGCATTTCGTAAACAAGACAGTTAAATTTGCTGCTGCACTTCTTAAGCATGTGAAACTGGCTGCTTTTCAAGGAGGAGACTATCATGATGTTCTCTGAAATGGTTTCCAGTTGATGAGTGTTTATGTTCAATGATGCGTTGGTGAAGGTGTCGGGTTGCCATTCCAACATAATCTGCATATTATTGCCCTGAAAGATAAGAAATTATGGGACAAGATCACAGACAGTAATTCAACCACAGCTTTAGATGACCTTCTGCCACCAGAACAAACTATGGTTACGTTACGTAACAGGCGTCACAACTATGCCATCCCGTGTGTCAGAACTGAGCGTTTTGCGAGAACGTTTGTAAATAGACACTTTTTCTCAAGTTAGTTGGTTAGTTAATTAGTTGTCTGTATGACTTAATTTATATCATTGTAAATAAACACGTTTGTTGTTTAGAATGTTTTAATAAAGACCTTTAAAGTAAGTTTAATCGCAGTTAATTATTATTTAAACACGAAAGAAAAATAACAGGTTTTTTTGCTCGTGTACACAGCTATAATCAGCCATGTAAACTTTACCCTCCCTCCCTTCAAAAGAGATAATAATATCATTATTAATAACCCAATGTTAATTTTGTCCTCTTACAGTTGCAGGCATATTGGTAGCAGATTTCAGCTCTGGTTTTGTCCATTGGGCAGCAGACACATGGGGCTCAATAAGTATTCCCATCGTCGGCAAAGCTTTCATCCGTCCCTTCAGAGAGCATCATGTGGATCCTACGGCCATAACAAGGCATGATCTTATTGAAACCAATGGTGACAACTGCTTGTTGACCCTTCCAGGATTATGCTACATGTCGTACCGATATTTAACTCTGGATCAGGAAACAATACAGGCGTCTTATGGGACAGATTGTTTCCTGTTCACATTGGCTGTCTTTGTAACACTCACCAATCAGATTCACAAGTGGTCCCACACCTACTTTGGTTTGCCCTTTTGGGTCCAAAAACTACAAGACTGGCACATCATCTTGCCACCAAAACATCATCGTATTCATCATGTATCGCATGATAATTATTTCTGCATTACAACAGGCTGGTTGAATTATCCATTAGAGGTTATCAGGTTCTGGGCTTGTTTAGAGTGGATAATTGAGAAAACCACAGGAGCTAAGCCAAGATCTGATGACTCTGAATGGCAAGGAAATTCTAAGTAATTTATGAATTCTGAAAACCATGAAATGGTAGCATTGCTGGGTAGATTAAAGAACCAACTGCATTTATGAAAAGAATAATATTTTAGGGATCAGGGTAGCAATAATGGGCTTAATTTATAGATGTGTGATGGTAATACTCAACTGTTTATTAGTGCATTAATTAACACCAAGCATTAAGCCTTAGGTTTGGGGATCCTGCCTGTGGGTAGACCTACAGTAGGTAAAACAAAATGCACAAATAGTTTTGAGCAGTACGGTACATACTGTAATTAGCCCAAGTTCTATCTGGTGGTAACTGAGAAAGGTAAGAGGACGGAGAAAAAAACTTTTATGGGTGAGTCCTTTCCATTTTGTATGCAGCCCAGGGCCGTTCATTTGTAATAATTTTAGTCCAGTTGGTTCATCAAAAAAGTA